>NC_041391.1:275505711-275534831 GCF_002162155.2 Triticum dicoccoides
CCAGCTGCGGCCCAGCTTGACCAGCCCAGCCCACCTACCTCGCCGCTCGTCGTCTTCCTCTGCCAGTAGGCAGAGGCGAGGCGTGGCGCGCGCCCGAGAGCCCCGGCCACCTCCTGCTTACCTGCTCGCCGCTGGAGGCACCCGAGGGTGCCACGCACTCCCCTCGACCCCTTGCACCTCTCGCCACTCTCCCGTGTCTCTCCCTCCGTCCCTATCCCCCTCTGCTCCCTCTCTCTCCCGCGACCGAACGGAGCCCGTCGCCGCCGACCAGCGCTCGCGCGGCCACAGCCATCGCCTCGCCTCCCCGATGCCTCCCAAAGCTCCGCCTCGACCCCCTCTTCCTGCCCACCGATCCACGGCCCTCCGGAAGCCCTGCAGCGTCGCCCTCAAGCTCGTCCCCAACCTTCGGCCGCCGGTGAACTTTCGAGGATTCGCGAGCTCCAGCCCCTCCCCGGTCTTGCCGTTGCCTCTACCGGATCCGCTGTGAGCTCCTCTTCCATTCCCCCTCCTCCTCGCACTCGTTCCCGCACTCTAGCCGCCCTGTTCACCGGAGCCGATTGCTCCTCGCCGCCGGCCATGGCGTGGTCGTGGCCACAGCCACCGCAGCTCGCTCCCGAGCCCACCGTCGTGCTCACCGCAACCTCAGGAGCCCGCAGCACCCACCAGTTTCTCCTGTAGCGCACCATAGCATCGAATCGATCGGCACCCAAGCTCCGGCCGCCGCCTCTGTGCTCGCCGTCGTCATCTCCGGCGACTCCGAGGCCTTCCGATGGCTCTGCTAGACACGGTCGAGCGCGGGCTACCCCTTGGTGGCCTTCGCGCATTCATCCGTCGCCCGCAGCTCAAGTCCGGCAAGTTGCCGCCGCAGTTTAGGTCGTCGCCGGCGAAACTCCGGCGACTGTCGACGTGGATGCTATTAGGTGCTAACCCTGCCAGCTAAGCCCCCAGATGACACTGACTATGGGCCCTACACCTGGTCAAACCCCAGTCAGCGCTGGGTTTGACCGGGATTAGTTCCTGTGTCACTGACGTGTGGACCCCGCATGTCAGGTTTGACCTGGACCTGGCCGTTGACCCGCTGACGTCATGCTGGCGTCAGGCTGACGCAGTTAAATCATTTACTGGATTTATTATTATTCAGGAATTTCAGAAAATGTCCTAAACTTCTAAAAATCATAGAAATTCAACCGTAACTCCAAATTAAATAAATTATATATGAAAAATTATCAGAAAAATTCAAGGAATCCATCTGTACCATTTTCATGCATGTTTGAACAATGTTTGTCCTCTGTTTTGGACAAAACAAATAAAGGGCATTTAAATAATCATATATGGAGTTGGAGTTTGAATCATGTATTCAAACCAACTTCATTTAAATCATAGCTAGGTGCATTAGCCCAAAACACATTCATATTGCCATGTCATAGCATGCATCATATTGTGCATTGCATTGATCGTGTTTCTTCTGTGTTTGCCGGTGTTGTTCCCCCTCGATAGACGTTGTACCGATGATGTGATCGTTGACACTGATGAAGACTCAATGTTATCTTCAGAAGTGCCAGGCAAGCAAAACACCCTTGTTCATTCCGATATAATCCCACTCTCTCGCTCCTGCTCTCTTTTACTGCATTAGGACAACAACGATTCATCTGTTACTTGCTGCGGTAGCTGAACCCCTTTATCCTCTGCATGACCTGTCATTCCACAGTAAATAGATGAAACCCACTAGCATGAGTAGGAGTTGTTTGAGCCCTGTTGTGCCTACTCATTCTTGCTTGTTTGTCATGCCTGCTACTGCTTAGAGCTGTGTCAGGTCTGATTCATCGGGAATGAATCAGAGGTGTGTGAACATGTCCTATTGTGTGTGAGCTAAGTGTGTGAACACGATTTGGTAAAGGTAGCGGTGAGAGGCCATGTAGGAGTACATGGTGGGTTGTCTCATTGAAGCCGTCCTCAGGAACTGAGTTCTGTGTTTGTGATCCATGATTCAGCTACTACCACACATTGGGCCCGAAACCAATGGACCCTCTCGGCTTCTTAATCACCCTTGTCCTCTGTCCAGGAGTTGCAAGTAGTTTCTGGTGTTTGTAGTATGCTGGAGGCCGTGGGCAGCGCTGACCGAAGGGGTGGGCTGTGATGCGGTAGGCACGTGGCACGGTGTACCGGGCACCCGTTTGGTGTCTCGGGAACCCTGTTCACATCATTTGGGGCTGTGAGCGAAACTCCGGCCGGATCTCTTCATGGATGGAACCCGAATAGGCGATAAACCTGGACTAGAGACTCGAGTGTTTAGGTAGGCCGTGGCCGACACCCACGTTGGGCTTCCGCTTGAAGGTTGCCGAGTACATGTCGTGTAAACGGCGGTAAGTGGTGAGAGCGTGTGTGAAGAAGTACACCCCTGCAGGGTTAACATCATCTATTCGAATAGCCGTGTCCGCGGAAAAGGACTTCTAGGTTGCTTATATCAGTTCATAGACAAGTGAAAGTGGATACTCTAAAATACGCAAGATAAGCGTGAGTGCTATGGATGGCGTTCCCGTAGGGAGACGAGAGCGGATCCATAGTGGTGTATTGATATGGTGAATATGTGGACTCGTGTGCGCCACCTCAAAAGAGTTACTTGTAGTCGTAGTTCAGGATAGCCACCGAGTCAAAGCTGGCTTGCTGCAGTTAAACCCCCACCATCCCTTTGTTGATAATGATGCATATGTAGTTAGTTCTGATGTAAGTCTTGCTGGGTACATTTGTACTCACGTTTGCCTATTTTATGTTTTTGCAGAGAGACTTCGGTCTCGCTAGTAGTATCGCGTGGACTTCGATGTTTAGCTTGTTACCTCAGCTACGATCTTGTGCCCTCGGCAGGATCTGGTAGATAGTCAGGCTTCTCAGCCTTTTTTCATTTATAGATGTCTGTACTCAGACATGATAGCTTCCGCTTGTGTTTTGACTTGTATGCTCTGAGTGTTAGGTCATGAGACTCCTGTTTGTAATATCTCGCTCCTCGGAGCCTATTGAATAAATACTTGAGTCGTAGAGTCATGTTGTGATGCCATGTTGTAGTTGCACATATCGAGCATATTGTGTGTATGTTATTGAAATGCTTGGTATGTGTGGGATCTGACTATCTAGTTGTTTATCCTTAGTAGCCCCTCTTACCGGGAAATGTCTCCTAGTGTTTCCACTGAGCCATGGTAGCTTGCTACTGCTCCGGAACACTTAGGCTGCCCGGCATGTGTCCTTCTTCGTTCCTGTGTCTGTCCCTTCGGGGAAATGTCACGCGATGAATACCGGAGTCCTGTTAGCCCGCTACAGCCCGGTTCACCGGAGTCCTGCTAGCCCAGTGCTACAGCCTGGATTCACTCGCTAATGACCGACACGTTCGATGCTGGGTCATGGATGCCTGTCCCTGTAAGTCTGTGCCACTTTGGCTTTACGACTAGCCATGTCAGCCCGGGCTCCTTATCATATGGATGCTAGCAACACTGTCATATACGTGTGCCAAAAGGCGCAAACGGTCCTGGGCAAAGGTAAGGCGACACCCGTGGGAGTACCGTGCGTGAGGCCGCAAAGTGATATGAGGTGTTACATGCTAGATCGATGTGGCATTGAGTCGGGGTCCTGACAGCGTTGGTATCAGAGCTTGACTGCCTGTAGGATTACCAAGCCAAACTGGTCGAAGTTGAGTCTAGAAATTCTTAGTTATATAAGGGAATTGATTGTGGGATGGAACATAAGGCTCTTTTTACTCCTTATACCTTATGCCCTTCTGATCTGAGTCATCTTATCTTTTCTACGGGGTTAAGGAACTAGGCTTTCTCTTCTTTCTATCAGGATCACGTGTTACTAATCCGTAGACTTATAAGATTGTTGGATTTAAGCTTGAGTTCAGTTCCTACTATCTTCTGTATGTTAACTGTTGATCTCGAAACCTTGATATTGTGCTTGTGAGTGGTTATGCCACCATTTTTGTGATTGTCTCAAATCTTTTTGAGCATTTACAGCCGTTATGCTGTCTGAGTCATCCTAGGTTTCTAAATAGTCTGATGCATTTGCAAATCCTTTCTTTCCGTTCTCGATGTCCCTTATGGCCAGATTAACCACACTAGACGGTGAGTTGAGGTACTCTATTGCCTCGACATTTATGTTGGAGCTATTATTATGACCTTAGGTGTCCTAGGGGATCATCTAGTAATCTAGCCATGATTTGCGTCCCACTGTGATGCTTCTGGCCTTTATTCTCGAAAGCATTCCGTGATGCCACTTAGTAGGTATTCTATTCCTGGGTTCTTGAACCCGAGATTCACTCTACTTACTTCATGTTGATAGTGTTTGCTAGTTCCTTTAGGTTATTAGTAACCTTTGCGATAGTCCTCGAGGTTCGTGGTACATCCTTCTTCCAATTACCATGAACCATTCTTGGTAGGAGTTCTTCTGAACCAAAAGATGACAACAAGAGTGCTCTCGATGAGTTCTCCATGCTATATTGTGACTCTGCCAGCTCAACCTTTCTGCATGGGTTATCCGGAAGTATTATGTTGAACTTGGTTCGACATACTAATCTATGCATCCACAACTCAGAAAGTTATATGTTCCTTTGAGTTGTCCCTCTTTAGTTGTCTACTGACCTTCGTCTATCAATTGATAGTCAAGAGTATGCATGCATTCATTTATCGATGCCTATTACTCTTGTGGTCCGTCAAGCCATTCTATCGCGGAATGACTAGGAGAAACAAACTCCAGTACCTCTTCCATATCCAGGATTGGGTCAAAGAAGTCGTACTCCGTAGATCAAATTGCTAATCTTGCTTTTGCTCTGTTTTACCTTGGAGTATTACCATCTTTATATCGGGATTGTTATAGGGATTGCACACCATCCTATGAACTCTTGGTAGTGATACTTCTCACCATCATTAGTCATTCCTCGGTCCTCGTGTTGATGCAACCGGAATACCGACAAATGAATTGTGATGTGTGAAATCAATACTCCCAGCAACCTCGTTGCTTGGTAGTTAAAGGATAATAATTTCATTCTTAGCGTGTTGGTTTTTGAATCATCCTTCTAAGACTGATCGTGCTACCTAGTCCTTATTTCGGTGCACCCTTTGATTGATGAGTTAGGATCTTGTCAAGTCCTCACTCATTTGATCATATCATCTTGCCCTCAAAAGCGAGATTGTTCTCGAGCTTAGTAACATACCGGTGGTTCGTGATTTTCCGAATACCTTCTCAGAAGTATTACCAGGTTGTCCCTTGACTGTTATGTTGAGCTCGTGATCAAGTTGGTTTCTTGTGAACCACCTTCTCTCCAAAAATCGGTGTTAGATATCCCTGAGCTAGTTGGTTAAGCTAGACAACAACTTGGAGAGTTGGAAGATAAAAGCTTACCTGACTTAGTTCATTTCAAAGGGATACCCTTTGTATGTGTGTGTTGAAGAAAGATGATGTCTTCATCAATTGGTCCCTGTGATCAGTTGTTGGACCTATTATCTTGTTAAAACTTTGATTTGAGTGTGGGCTATTCTCAAATCAAATCAGAACCAATGATGTTGTAATGTTGTCTTACTCGTGGTTGATCCCTCGAGCATACACCATTACATCTTTGGTCTGACCAATGCTATCACCGTGTTCACATGATGGTGGAAGTCCAGTGATATGGAAATTCCGATGAGTTGTTGTTGAGCCCATCAGTAGCATTTTGTCTCCCCCCATGAATCATGTTGAACATCAACCTAGTGTTGGAAACTTGTGTAAGAATTTCTTCGTGTTTCGTTCATGAAGCCTATGTTTGGATGAAAGTAGTGACTTCCTCTAATTCATGCGCATCTGATGTAAGTTGCCGCCATGAATTCGAGGAAGATTGTTTTGTTTCCTTTGGAATCATCCCAAATCAGTCATGCACACGTGCGAAGTATTCTGTAGTCTGGAGGCTTGCAACCTTCATTCTATATGTGTCCCTAGCACACTAAGCCACTGATTGACTTGTTCAAGGAAAAGAAGTCTATGCTTGGGATCTAATCCATGGACTTGCGTAAAGACTTCGATATCCTCGATGATGGTTCCCCACCTGAACTCGGTAGTGTTTAATTATAAGACTACTACGTGGCCATGCTTGTCTGGGACAACGTGTTCACATGTTTGTAGCAGAACCAACTCATGTTTTGGAGCTTACTATCGTAGTTCATTCCCCGAGAATCTCGCAACGTCATCTCGTCGATTTGTGTTGCAAACTTTCGTTTTTCTTCCTAGACTCGATGAGTCTAGAATATCCTGACACCAACCAGATCTGAATCTCAGGCAGATATGATGGTTGGAACATTTCCCAAGAACTATAATACTGGTCCCTCGATAACCGGTAAAGTGGATGTCATGGCCAACACACCCAACCGGAAGACCTATTATTGTAGTATCTTGATTGAAGAAGTTGGCCACCTCCCCATAAGGATTTCGTAGGATTTACCTCCGTAACTGTTCCTTATGGATTCTATTGCTCCCGAAGTCCAACCTTTTACTTGATGTTCTAGTTATCAAACCATATCTATGAATGGGATACACTAGCACGTCAAGGAGAACATTAGAAGCCGAGTGCTAAATGTCCCTCGGTCGATCATCCAGATTCTGTTTCCTTGGCCTCGCTAAGGTGAAATCTGAGAAGCTGTTATCTTCCTTTGCATCTGCATCATCCATCATTATTCATCATGGTAGTATGTTGTGTTGCCAGGATCCTTGACACGGAGATTGGTAAACCCTGATGAATATGGAAATGCTCAAGTTCTTGAGAGCACGCGCAAGTGCTAGGTTTGATCGTCGGCATTAACTGTATAGTGCTCTTAGTTTCCTCGGCAATGCTATGACCTTTTCAAACAGTGAATTCACTCTCTATTGTTGGGTTCTTCCCCAGTTACTAGAATCATTCCCAGCATTTGCATTTTGTTCCCAGCTTGCACCGCTAATGTGCCATTCTACCACGGTCTCTTCCATTTTCGGTGATAAGCAAAAATCATCCATTGCGTTGTCTTCAACAAGGTAGTCCACATCATCCATTCTAGTCCGGGTGTACCATTCCTTGCACTCCACCAAACGATCGTTGTGAATTGCCTTAGGCTGGTATGAAGAGTTTCAATGATCTCTGAATCAAAAGTAATTCTTTTTGCCACTTAAGGGAATAGTTCTTTGCGTCACTTTTCCCAAGGTGCCCGTTACGGAATCCTGGCAGTTATTTCTTCGCCACCTTGACCCCATGCACGATTTTACTTAAGTGTGGAATGGTTGCCTACCAATTGAACCTTCGTCATCCATTTCTTTACCATCATTCCTAATGTGTGTTTGGTGTATCAACTCAAGAGTTGTTCCTACGTCTCCCCATGAACTGATCTTGAGTTGCTCGATCTTCAAAGACGAATAAATTCTATAGGGTTTTCCCCCTTCTTTCTGTTGTTGTGTCGAGTGAAGTTCTCGAAAGAAAGACGTCAAGACCAAGATGATGGAATGGATCACGATCTCCGAGAAGGCAATTGGATCATGAATATTGTGATAGTTTTGTGACTCCCCTTTTCCTCTTACCTCACGTCTTGAATCTCGGGGCGAGATTCTTGTTTAGTGGGGGTGAGATGTCACAGCCCCAGATCAGCCCTTGATTCTTTTCGCTTTAGCATCCATGCATCATGTCTAAATTTTAAATGAAATTTGAATTGAGGAATTTTCAAAGCCTCAGAAACCTTCTAAAAATGATCAACATTAAAATCTTCTCAAAGAAGTCCAAGAAAATGTTCCTCTTAGTCTCTGAAAATATTGCAAAGAGGAAAAAACTCAAAACAATATTTTTGGTATCTCAGAGTTAATTATTTTGGGCCTTTGAATTAAATAAATAACTATTTGCATTGGATATATATATCTTAATTAATTAATATATGTCCAATAATTCTGATCTTTGATGAAGGGCTTTGGAATAATCCTACTAGTCCCTACCATAATTATCAGAAGCAATAAAAATGATTTAGTGTCTAAAACTAAATCAAAACAAACTACAGAAAATAGAAAACAGAGTTAAATAGAAATAAGAGAGAAAGAGAAGCCACTTGGGCCAGCTTACCTGGCACAGACACCTGGCCCGACACTGTGGCTGAGGCCTGGCCCAGCCCACCACCGCCGCCTCCCCCCCCTCTGTCGTCTTCCTCCTCGCCAGAAGGACCGAGGCGTGGCGCGCGCCCGAGAGCCCCGGCCACCTCCTGCTTACCTGCTCGCCGCTGGAGGCACCCGAGGGTGCCACGCACTCCCCTCGACCCCTTGCACATCTCACCACTCTCCTGTGTCTCTCCCTCCGTCCCTATCCCCCTCTGCTCCCTCTCTCTCCCGCGACCGAACGGAGCCCGTCGCCGCCGACCAGCGCTCGCGCGGCCACAGCCACCGCCTCGCCTCCCCGACGCCTCCCAAAGCTCCTCCTCGACCCCCTCTTCCTCCCCACCGATCCACGGCCCTCCGGAAGCCCTGCAGCGTCGCCCTCAAGCTCGTCCCCAACCTTCGGCTGCCGGTGAACTTTCGAGGATTCGCGAGCTCCAGCCCCTCCCTGGTCTTGCCGTTGCCTCTACCGGATCCGCTGTGAGCTCCTCTTCCATTCCCCCTCCTCCTCGCGCTCGTTCCCGCACTCTAGCCGCCCTGTTCACCGGAGCCGATTGCTCCTCGCCGCCGGCCATGGCGTGGCCGTGGCCACAACCACCGCAGCTCGCTCCCGAGCCCACCGTCGTGCTCACCGCAACCTCAGGAGCCCGCAACACCCACCAGTTTCTCCCGTAGCGCACCATAGCGTCGAATCGATCGGCGCCCGAGCTCCGGCCGCCGCCTCTGTGCTCGCCGTCGTCATCTCCGGCGACTCCGAGGCCTTCTGATGGCTCTGCTAGACACGGTCGAGCGCGGGCTACCCCTTGGTGGCCTTCGCGCATTCATCCGTCGCCCGCAGCTCAAGTCCGGCAAGTTGCCGCCGCAGTTTAGGTCGTCGCTGGCGAAACTCTGGCAACTGTCGACGTGGACGCTATTAGGTGCTAACCCTGCCAGCTAAGCCCCCAGATGACACTGACTGTGGGCCCTACACCTGGTCAAACCCCAGTCAGCGCTGGGTTTGACCGGGATTAGTTCCTGTGTCACTGACGTGTGGACCCCGCACGTCAGGTTTGACCTGGACCTGGCCGTTGACCCGCTGACGTCATGCTGGCGTCAGGCTGACGCAGTTAAATCATTTACTGGATTTATTATTATTCAGGAATTTCAGAAAATGTCCTAAACTTCTAAAAATCATAGAAATTCAATCGTAACTCCAAATTAAATAAATTATATATGAAAAATTATCAGAAAAATTCAAGGAATCCATCTGTACCATTTTCATGCATGTTTGAACAATGTTTGTCCTCTGTTTTGGACAAAACAAATAAAGGGCATTTAAATAATCATATATGGAGTTGGAGTTTGAATCATGTATTCAAACCAACTTCATTTAAATCATAGCTAGGTGCATTAGCCCAAAACACATTCATATTGCCATGTCATAGCATGCATCATATTGTGCATTGCATTGATCGTGTTTCTTCTGTGTTTGCCGGTGTTGTTCCCCCTCGATAGACGTTGTACCGATGATGTGATCGTTGACACTGATGAAGACTCAATGTTATCTTCAGAAGTGCCAGGCAAGCAAAACACCCTTGTTCATTCCGATATAATCCCACTCTCTCGCTCCTGCTCTCTTTTACTGCATTAGGACAACAACGATTCATCTGTTACTTGCTGCGGTAGCTGAACCCCTTTATCCTCTGCATGACCTGTCATTCCACAGTAAATAGATGAAACCCACTAGCATGAGTAGGAGTTGTTTGAGCCCTGTTGTGCCTACTCATTCTTGCTTGTTTGTCATGCCTGCTACTGCTTAGAGCTGTGTCAGGTCTGATTCATCGGGAATGAATCAGAGGTGTGTGAACATGTCCTATTGTGTGTGAGCTAAGTGTGTGAACACGATTTGGTAAAGGTAGCGGTGAGAGGCCATGTAGGAGTACATGGTGGGTTGTCTCATTGAAGCCGTCCTCAGGAACTGAGTTCTGTGTTTGTGATCCATGATTCATCTACTACCACGCATTGGGCCCGAAACCAATGGACCCTCTCGGCTTCTTAATCACCTTGTCCTCTGTCCAGGAGTTGCAAGTAGTTTCTGGTGTTTGTAGTATGCTGGAGGCCGTGGGCAGCGCTGACCGGAGGGGTGGGCTGTGATGCGGTAGGCACGTGGCACAGTGTACCGGGCACCCGTTTGGTGTCTCGGGAACCCTGTTCACATCGTTTGGGGCTGTGAGCGAAACTCTGGCCGGATCTCCTCATGGATGGAACCCGAATAGGCGATAAACCTGGACTAGAGACTCGAGTGTTTAGGTAGGCCGTGGCCGACACCCACGTTGGGCTTCCGCTTGAAGGTTGCCGAGTACATGTCGTGTAAACGGCGGTAAGTGGTGAGAGCGTGTGTGAAGAAGTACACCCCTGCAGGGTTAACATCATCTATTCGAATAGCCGTGTCGGCGGAAAAGGACTTCTGGGTTGCTTATATCAGTTCATAGACAAGTGAAAGTGGATACTCTAAAATACGCAAGATAAGCGTGAGTGCTATGGATGGCGTTCCCGTAGGGAGACGAGAGCGGATCCGTAGTGGTGTATTGATATGGTGAATATGTGGACTCGTGTGCGCCACCTCAAAAGAGTTACTTGTAGTCGTAGTTCAGGATAGCCACCGAGTCAAAGCTGGCTTGCTGCAGTTAAACCCCCACCATCCCTTTGTTGATAATGATGCATATGTAGTTAGTTCTGATGTAAGTCTTGCTGGGTACATTTGTACTCACGTTTGCCTATTTTATGTTTTTGCAGAGAGACTTCGGTCTCGCTAGTAGTACCGCGTGGACTTCAACGTTTAGCTTGTTACCTCAGCTACGATCTTGTGCCCTCAGCAGGATCTGGTAGATAGTCAGGCTTCTCAGCCTTTTTTCATTTATAGATGTCTGTACTCAGACATGATAGCTTCCGCTTGTGTTTTGACTTGTATGCTCTGAGTGTTGGGTCATGAGACCCCTGTTTGTAATATCTCGCTCCTCGGAACCTATTGAATAAATACTTGAGTCGTAGAATCATGTTGTGATGCCATGTTGTAGTTGCACATATCGAGCATATTGTGTGTATGTTATTGAAATGCTTGGTATGTGTGGGATCTGACTATCTAGTTGTTTATCCTTAGTAGCCCCTCTTACCGGGAAATGTCTCCTAGTGTTTCCACCGAGCCATGGTAGCTTGCTACTGCTCCGGAACACTTAGGCTGGCCGGCATGTGTCCTTCTTCGTTCCTGTGTCTGTCCCTTCGGGGAAATGTCACGTGATGAATACCGGAGTCCTGTTAGCCCGCTACAGCCCGGTTCACCGGAGTCCTGCTAGCCCAGTGCTACAGCCTGGATTCACTCGCTGATGACCGACACGTTCGATGCTGGGTCATGGATGCCTGTCCCTGTAAGTCTGTGCCACTTTGGGTTTACGACTAGCCATGTCAGCCCGGGCTCCTTATCATATGGATGCTAGCGACACTGTCATATACGTGTGCCAAAAGGCGCAAACGGTCCCGGGCAAAGGTAAGGCGACACCCGTGGGAGTACCGTGCGTGAGGCCGCAAAGTGATATGAGGTGTTACATGCTAGATCGATGTGGCATTGAGTCGGGGTCCTGACAGTCAACTTTAGGAATTAGTGATCCCACTATTATGAATGAGAAGAAATTTGCTTATGTGGAGAGTAGTAAAATTTCTATGCTTGTAGATCATGAAAAGAATGCTTTATGTGATGGTTATATTGTTGAATTCATTCATGATGCCACTGAAAATTATTATGAGGGAGTTATTTATGCTTGTAGGAGTTGCAATAATACCAAGTTTCCTCTCTATGTGCTTAAAGTTTTGAAGTTATACTTGTTTTGCCTTCCTATGCTAGTTGATTCTTGTTCCTATAAATTATGTGCTCACAAAATCCCAAGGCATATGAAGTGGGTTAGATTTAAATGTGCTAGTCATATTCTTCATGATGCTCTCTCTATGTTTCAGTTCTTTTCTTTTATGTGAGCATCATTGAAATCATCATGCCTAGCTAAAAGGCATTAAAGAAAAGCGCTTGTTGGGAGACAACCCAATATCTACCCTTTCTGTCTTCGTGTGTTTACATGATTAAGCTACTGTAGTAATCATGTTTTATAGATTTTGTTTCAATAAATTACCAAGTAAGACCTTCGGGAAGACTTGGATGAAAGTTAATGTGATCCTGCTGTAAAAAACAGAAACTTTGCGCTCACGGTATTAGCTGCCATTTTTTTTACAAAAGAGTGCTTTTGAGTTGATTATTTTTGAAAAATATTAATAGACAAATTCCTCACGTCCACCAATTTATTTCATAATTTTTGGAGTAGCAGAAGTATGGTTGTTGTTCAGATCATTACAGACTGTTCTGTTTCTGATAGATTCTGTTTTCATTGTTTAGTTTGCTTGTTTTCTAGTTTCTATGGCCTATATTTCTCAATATAAATTGTAGAAATGATATGGTACAGTAGGAATTGTGTGAGAACAATTATGAACCTTGTCTTTGACAGTACCAAAGTGAATGGTTTACTCTTTATTATACTAACCTATCTCACGAAGTTCCATTAAGTTTTGTGTGATTGAAGTTTTCAAGCTTTGGGTGAGATATTGATATGAGGAGAATAATGAGCGGAAAGACCCTAAGCTTGGGGATGCCCAAGGAACCCCAAGGTAATATTCAAGGAAGACTCAAGCGCCTAATCTTGGGGATGCCCCGGAAGGCATCCCCTCTTTCATCTTCAAAACTATTGGTATACTTTACTCGGAGCTATATTTTTATTCGTCACATGATATGTGTTTTGCTTGGAGCGTATTTTCAATTTTACTTGCTGTTTGAATAAAATCATTGGATTTGAAAGCTTGAATGAAAAAGAATCCTCCCATCGCTAGTTAATTATTTGACTACTCAGTGTTCTTCACTTATATCTTTTTGGAGTAGTTTGTCATTTACTCACACGCTTCACGTATATACTATGAGTAAATGGTTGAATGAATTGAATATCATAAATCTGAATTTATATATGTTTCATATGCTTATACCATGGGGAGTAATGACTTCACACAGAATAAGTACAGGTAGTAAACTTATTGAAAGTTAGCAAACGCAGAATTGGTCACTTGAACAATTCATGAAAGAATATTGAAGGAAGAGAGATTTCACATATAAATATACTATCTTGGACATCTTTTGTAGTTGTGAGCACTCATTAAAATATGACATGCTAAAAGGTTGATGTTGGACAAGGAAGACAACTTGACGGGATATGTTTTCCAATATCCGAAACGTTATATTGTCATGAATTATCCAACATGTTGAGCTTGCCTTTCCCTCTCATTCTAGCCAAATTCTTTGCACCAAGTAGAAATACTACTTGTGCTTCCAAACATCCCTTAAACTAGTTTTGCCATGAGAGTCCACCATACCTACCTATGGATTGAGTAAGATCCTTCAAGTAAGTTGTCATCGGTGCATGTAATAAAAATTGCTCTCTAAATATGTATGATCTATTAGTGCAAAGAAAATAAGCTTTATACGAACTTGTGATAGGGAAGAAATAAAAGCGACGGACTGCATAATAAAGGTCTCTATCACAAGAGGTAATATAAAGTGACGTTCTTTTGCATTAAGATTTTGTGCATCCAACCCTAAAATTGCATGACAACCTCTGCTTCCCTCTGCGAAGGGACTATCTTTTACTTTTATCTTCTACCCTTATACAAGAGTCATGGTGATCATCACATTTCCTTTTTACACTTTTTCCTTTGGCAAGCACTTTGTGTTGGAGCGATCCGGATATATATCCACTTGGATGTAGGTTTTCATAAATTATTATTGTTGACATTACCCTTGAGGTAAAAGGTTGGGAGGCAAAACTATAAGCCCCTATCTTTCTCTATGTCCGATTAAAACTTTGAACCCATAAATATCACATGAGTGTTAGCAATTGTGAAAGACTATACGATAGTTGAATATGTGGGATTTGCTAAATCAAAGCTCTTACATAGAACCTTCCTGAAAATAAGATGAATTGCAATTGTTTGATGACTAAGAGCACTGTTTGTTAGTTTTCAAGAAAGTTTATGATCTATACTTTAACATGTGAATAGCTTGTTACTTGATCATGAAAAGTTTTATGAGATGAGCTACTGTTATGACATACAATGATGCTAGAAAAGGTGATTGAAATTATCATTGATCAAACTTGTGCACCTGCTAGCATTCACACTTCATAAATTATTTCTTTTATCATTTACCTACTCGAGGACGAGCAGGAATTAAGCTTGGGGATGTTGATACGTCTCCAACGTATCTATAGTTTATGAAGTATTCATGCTATTATATTATCCACCGTAGATGTTTTCTATGCATTTCTATGCTATTTTATATGATTTTTGGGACTAACCTATTAACCTAGAGCCCGGTGCCAGTTTCTATTTTTTCCTTGTTTTTGAGTTTTACAGAAAAGAATACCAAATGGAGTCCAATTGACGTGCCGATTTTTGATGATTTTTTATGGACCAAAAGAAGCCCCTGGAGTAAAAGAGTTGGGCCAGAAGAGTCTCGGGCTGTCCACGAGGGTGGGGTGCCGCGCCCACCCCCTGGGTGTGGGCTCCTATCCCGTGGACGGTTCGGAGACCCCCCTGACGTGAGACCGACGCCAAATATTCCTATAAATACAGAAACCTCCAGAAAATAACCTAGATCGGAAGTTCCGCCGCCGCAAGCCTCTGTAGCCACGAGAAATCAATCTAGGCCCTCTCTGGCACCTTGCCGGAGGGGGCCATCATCACCGGAGTCCATGGGGAAGGATCTCGGAGGGTCCATCATAGTCATGAAGGCCAAGGAACAGAGGGTGAACCTGTCCCCATCCAAGGGGGAGGCCATGGAGGAGGAAGCACAAGGGGGAGGACCTCTCCTCCTCTCTCTCGGTGGCGCCGGAGTGCCATCTGGAGGGGAATCATCGCCGTGGTGATCGTCTTCATCAACATCACCATCCTCATCTCTTTTACGCGGTCCACTCTCCCGCACCCTGTTGTAATCCCTACATGAACATGGTGCTTTATGCCACATATTATGATCCAATGATGTGTTGCCATGCTATGATGTTTTGACTAGATATATTTTGTCTTTGGGTTGATTGATGATCTAGATTGGTACGAGTTGTATGTTTTATTTTGGTTCTGTCCTATTGTGTCGCGCAATCGTGATGGATTCCCGTTGTAGGGTGTTGCAATACTGTCGAATTTCGGGATCCTGCAACCCGTGAGAGGTTTGAACGCTGGGGTGCGTGCGGAGATCTCAACCTTCCCAGCCTGATTTATACTGGTTCGGGCCACCGTTTTGGTGTAATACCCTACTCCAGTGTGGTGTGGTGGATTGCCTTGAGGGGCTATGGATGAACTAGTACAAAGGATGAACAAGCCTCAGGAGGTGAGGTGTTCTTGAGCTGGTGTGGTGTTCTACTTGCTCTAGTTTTCAGTCCCTCTCTATAGTGGTGGCTAAGTCCTATATATAGTGGCCTTGGTCGTCCTCCCAAATATGAGCGGGAAGGGATCCCACAACGACGGGATTTGAAAGGGGACAAGTAGTACAGTATATCCTGACAAAAGTAGTCTTCGCCTGTGAAAAGCCTTTGGTCGTGATGCTGTGGTGGGCTCTGTGATGACCTCCGTCTTGCCGTCCTGGCGGTCTTGGTCTCGTTGCACCAGAATGGAAACCTTTGGTTGATTCCTCGGGACTCTGCGCCTGTGGCTTGCCTCCCTTACACCGAAGAGGAAACCTGCGCTCTGCACCCTCCTGGCCTTGGTCGTCATGGCTCACGTCAGCTGAGCCTCATGAGGTAGCTGCATAGATCTCTCCGCCCCTCAGGATACCTCCTAAGGAGGCCAGCTCCTTCGGGGGTCTTGGCGTCGTCCGCCTCGCGAGGCTTGGCCCCTCGCGAGGGTCTTGTGGTGTTGATGTCGAAGCTGGGCCGCACCAGGCCGTCGATGGAGCCACGTGGTGGGCCGCAGGCTGGCAGGACTGGATACCCCCAAGTCCAGGACGCCGACAGTAGCCTAAGGTGCGCTCGGACTTGGCTTCTAGGCGAAGCCAAAGGGCAAGTGCGGAGCACCGCGGGCCCTAACGGCATGTGGCCTTGATGACGCGTGGCGATTGATTGGACGTGGGCGACTCCGTTTCCCCACGCTGCCTCGGCAACTGCTCCAATCTGACAAAAAGGGGTGCCGCATGCCGCCAGGCTTTCATTGCTTCTTCTTCGTCTTGCTCCAGACCCCCCTCTCCCCGCAGTAGAAGAACTCTCCAGTTCTGCCGATTATCCACCAAATATTCTGCCTGATGGCCGCCGAAAAGGCCACGGCTTCCTCCTCGGCTGTCGGCGCCGCCTGGTACGAGCCAGGGCTGATGGCGCCCTGCGTGACCGGAGAGAAGCTCCAGACAACACTCCTCCTGACGGCGAGTGACAAAAATCGGTGGGGGAAGGCCGCGCTCCGGGTCGCCACCGCTGTCCCAGAGCCCGCGGGCAGCAACTTCTTCCCCTTCTTTATGCAGATCGTCTTCTCCGGGCTGGTACCTCTGTTCTCCCCCTTCTTTTTCTCCATCCTTCATCATTATGGTCTCCAAGCACTCCACATCCATGCCAAATCCATCCTCCTTATGTCCCTCTTCGCTTTCTATTGTGAGGCGTTCATGGGGGTGATGCCCTCCGTTGCCCTGTTCCACCATTTCTTTTATCTTCGCAATACCGTCGACAATCCGGTCGGGTGCATCAGTTTTGTCGCAGCGCGGGGTGGGAACGCGACCTCCCGCACCAGGAAGAAGGTGGAGTATGCCGTGAAGAGGTTGGTGTTGATGGATGCCAAGAGCTCCCAGAGCTCGCTGGAGCTGCCGACTGCCTTCCGTGTCTCCGACAAGTGGTGGAAATCTGAGAAGATCACCGACCCTGCCTTGACGCCGTTTGTGAGGACGATGGACAAGGAGCTGAAGGATGCGAAGCTAACGGGGGCCATGCTCATCAGGGAGTTCTTGAAGCAGCGCGTTGTACCGCTTGAAGACCGCCCACGTCCCTTGTGGAAGCTTGGTGGCGACGACGATAAGATCCGCCTGCACCGAGATCCCCTTCCTGAGGAAGAGTTGAACAAGGTACTGACCTACCTGACGGGAAGAGACCCGAGTGACCGTCCGGAGGGTTGGCTCCCATTGTACGACCGTGACGACGCCGAGGAGGTCGTCGCGGCCATGCCTGTCTTCAACGAGCTCGGGTTTGTGCGGCTGGGGTCTTCCTTGCCGCCTACCACCTTGGTGCTCCTCTCCTCCAACGGCCAATCCTACGAGGCCACCAAGGATGATGCCGTGGATGAATCCTCTGCCCCGGAGCAAAGGGAGCTCCTGTGCGACCTTCCGGACGATGATGGTGATGGCGAGCCCCCGGTGGTGGAGGTGCCTCGCCCTCCAAGGGTCACCACGAGGTCTGCGGTGGCCTCCTTGAAGAAGCACCTGCAAGCAGTTGTGAATAAGAGCAGGTCCGCGGTGATTTCTCCGGGAAACAGCCCACCTTCGCCGTCACCGTCCCAGGCGGCGCCAACCGCAAGCTCTCCTGCTCCCATGGGCTCGGCGCCAGCTGCTCCGCCTCAGCGCCCGCTGTTGAGCATGAAGAGGCACTACGCCTTCGTTGATCAGTAAGTTTCTCCCTTGTCCTTGCTTGTCAGTTCTTGAAGTGGTGCTGAACATATTCTCTTGTCGCTAGGTAGCAGCCGCTGACGAAGCAGAAGGAGGGCACGAAGGTCGCCATTGCTGCAAGTGACGTAGCGGCCCTCGCGGCCCTGGTGAAGAAGAATGCCGCAACCCCCGCGGCCCTAGGGGCAACGCCAGCTCCGGAGGACATGGATGCCCGTCCTCGGGAGGCGTCGGTGCCTTCGGTAGGCCTGACTCCTTCGGCGCCCAGCCTTGCCGTGGCTGCTGAGGACAACTAGCCTTCGGATCCCCCGGTCCTTCATGAGGCTGAGGTTTCTTCTGCCCTGGCGCCGAGGCGTCGCCTCCCTTGCCCAGCGTGTGGCCGAGTCACGGTGTTCCTACCCCCTCAGGGACCCTGGAAGAGGCAAGGGCGGTGCTGGACCTCCTCCAGGTGAGCTTCAGGGCCCGGATTGTCATTCGGCGCGAGGACGCCTGGGGTTGATCTCTGGTTGGCTCGGGGCCGATGCGTCTGTTTGCGCGGCCTGGGACCCGCGGAGGAGGCCTAGAAGGCGCTTGGGGTGACCGCCATGGCGCGCGACTTGGCGCAGAAGGAGGCCACATCAGCTGAGAACCGGTGCCGTGTGGCGGAGGCTGATCTGGAGATCGTCCGAGACCAGCAGGCCACCCAGGCCAGCCAGCTCCAGGGGCGCGACGAAAAGCTGAAGGCCCAGGAGGCTGCCATCGCCAGTCGGGACGTCGAGGTGAAGAAGATGGCCTTAGAGTAGGCTGGGGAGCGCGATCGCCTAGTGAAGCTGAGGGAGGAGGCGGAGGCAGCCCATGCGGCCCTATCTGAGGCCAAGAAGGTGGCCGCCATGGAGCACGACACCCTCTCCTCCCTCGAGGCGCGCTTCCACAAGGCCCAGAGGGCGCTCTTTGGAGATGGCCCCTCGGGAAAGGCGGTGGTGATGACCCCAAGGGAGAGCCCTGCTGTTCTGCTTCCTGAAGTCGTGGTGGTGCTCGAAGAAGCTGTCGACGGGTTTACGTCCCTGGTGGAAGGCGAGGCACGCTCACTTTCTTCCTCGGCTCTGATGTGCGTCTTCAGCCATATTTATCTCCAGGATGCTAGCTTCAACCTTTCCTCCTTCCTTGCTCTGGTGGACGCCGACTCCCGGGATGCTGCTGCTGCCGCCGTGAAGGGCTTTTTGGATGCCATGCTGAACAAGTACATGGTGGTTGGTCCTCCAAGTGAAGCCGGTGGGACAAGCGACGCGCCTGGCGATGAGGTTCCGCTGGCGAGTGGTGGTGACGCCCAAGTCTGAAGAGGTGGCTTGGAGATTTTGCTTTCGCCTTTTTATCCTGCACCATGCGACATGCCTTGGGGAGGCGTTCAAAACTATTTGCTTGGAACAATATGTCTTATAATAACTAGATTACGCTCCTTCAGCTTTTCCGTTTGCTTTATAGTTCTGCGCCGGCAGAGCCCGGCCCCGCGCGTACCTCAGTTGTTGTTGGGTCGTCTGGATCACCAGGACGAGCCCAAGAGGTGAGGGGCTACGTCACCAGTTAGGCTCCTGAGTCACGATGCTCAGGAGTCCTCCTTGACGTGCGAACAACCGAGGAAAAGATGCAGGGGCAAGCCTTGGTATTCTGCATCGGCAAGGCCCGGCCTCGCGCATACCTCAGCCGTCGTTGGGTCGTCCGGATCACTAGGACGAGCCCAAGAGGTGAGGGGCTATGGGACCAGTTAGGCTCCTGAGTTGCGATGCTCAGGAGTCCCCCTTGACGTACGAATGGCTTGGAAGAGAAGGGTGACAACCAGGTCTTGGCGTTCTGTGTTGTGAGGGCCCGACCCCGCGTATACCTCAGCAGTCGTTGGGTCGTTCGGATCACTAGGACGAGCCCAAGAGGTGAGGGGCTACGTGACCAGTTAGGCTCCTGAGTCACGATGCTCAGGAGTCCCCCTTGACGTACGAACAGACCATCCTACCTTTCCCTCACCGAGCTTTCACCTGGGAGGGGTGTGTGAAGACCAAGCCTGTGAGGCCTGGCAAGGTGGGGTATGCCAGGCGTGACCTGAGCGTAGCCCCCGTGCCCAGCCCCCTCGCGCTACCTTCTCAAGGGAGAGCAATGCGGTGAGGCTAGTCACTGAGCCCGGAGGCCCCATGGGGTTAATGCGTCCGTGAGACCACCCCCAGTAGTTTATCACCAGTGCGGAGCATAGCGCTTCCGCTCTTGCACGGGCATAGCCGCTCCTCGGCAGTGTCGACGGCCAGCAGAGCGTGGTGCTTCCACTGGTGCGTGGGAGGGGGCTCCCTTTAAGGAGAGCCCCCGGGGTGTGTACATCCCTGCCCTGACACGTGGCTTGCACGGCAGGGTGGAGGAGGTGTATATGGGCACCCGTGAGCCTGCGCGGGACTCACGAGGCCCTACCTCAAGGCGGGTTGCGCCTGGTCTTGATTGGGGATGCTTGGATTGGTCCTGCAAGATGGTTAGGTAGCCTACACCAAATGAGTTTCCTGAGGTTATTGCATGAGAAGGCCAGACACCAACGGCCCCAGGAGGTGACATGAACAAGACCGACCCGCCAGACAGAGCTCAGCCGCTGGATTTATCGACGCTGCAGGGACGGACCCGAGCACAGACGCCGTGCCCAGTCTTCTCATGCAAAGATCCTAAAGAAAAAACAACCGGCGCACGGTTCCCATGGCCAAAGGGGCACCATGTCACGCGCCCTTGCTTACCCATCACGATTAGCTCATGCGAGAACAAGGCACCAAGAGCCACGGGAGGTGACGTACACGGGACCGGTCCGTGAGCCAGAGCTCAGCTGCTTGGGTTTAGCGACGCTACAGGGACGGACCCGAGCATAGACGCCGTGCCAGTCCTTAATCATGAGGCAGTCATGGGGGGTTTGCAAGGGCGCAAGACGTTCTTAGAAATGAAGCGCCGGTCAGGCAGTTGGTAATTCAAAAGTAGTTTGCAGGGGATTGTAACTGGCTCTGATAAAACGCAAAAGGGATACATGCTGTAGGGATAGACCCACACGACCTGGGGATGATGCAGCCCGAGGGGCGCCCCCAAACTGAACGAACTAGGGAGATGTCACCTAGTACCATTGCTGAAGAGTTGTTGAAGTAGCTAAAAAACATGCGCTGCTGAAGCCGTTCCTCATGAGCCGCTCAGTGTTGAGCCTCGGGAGGCTCGAAGGGACCGGAAGGCTCCTCAGGGTGCTCCTCCATCTCCGCCAGGATCGCCTCGTGCCTAGATTTGCTGGCCGCCTCGGCGTCCCTCATGCAGCAATGGAACGCCTCAGACACGCCCGCCTAGCCGAAAGGCATGCAGACGTAGCTATGGGGTGGTCCCTCTCATCACCCGACAGGAGACGACCACATGAGCTGCCGAGACGCAGCCCTGCTGAGCCTAGGGATGTCAATGCAGACGTGGAACTCCTTACCCTTGTTGTGCAGTGAGCTCCACCTTGCGGCAGTCGACGATCGCCTTGCAGAACACTTCCTTCCTGAATTTCCTCGATCGCCTTGCTGATGAACTCCCGAACGCCTAGTGCCTCATGCCTGCTGCTTTCTCCTGGGAAGCGTGCTCTAAAGAGTGCCTCCACATGGTGCCCGAGCGCCATTCTCGTGACATGGGCTAGGTCTGAGGCCCTCCAGAGGAGAGCCCCCGAGCCCAACCTGAGAGGGGTGCCGGGCATGCCTTCCTATGCGATGGGTGAAGGCGCCACGTTCGGGGGCGTGAGGCTCAGCGCTGCGTCCTCGAGTGATGCTTCCTCACGAGACCCTTGGCTTAGCTGCAGCTTCTTTGTCTTGGGGGCGACCTCAGGAGGGAGGGCCCCGTCTTTGTCTTCTGGGTTTTCAACTACTGTAGCATAGAAGGCGCGCTCGAGGGAGCACACCGCATCCTTCTCCTGACAGGCGACCGTGATGATGCCGCCGCTTCCTGGCATCCTGAGGATGTTGTAGCAGTCGTTTGTGGCCGCCATGAACTTGGCCAGTGTTGAGTACCCAAGGATGGCGTTGTAGGGAAGACGAATGTCGGCGGCGTCGAAGTTGATGAGCTTGGTGCGGTAGTTGTTGCGCTCGCCAAAGGTGACTGGGAGGCGAACCTGCCCGATCGGGAGCGTTGATCCGTCGGCCACTCCTAAGAATGGCTTGGTGGGGTGCAATTGGTAGTATGGCACCTGGAGTCTATCGAACGTCTGAACAGAGAGAACATTGAGCCCTGCTCTGCCATCAATGAGGGTCTTGGTGACGGTTATGTTGTTGATGACGGGGGAGCAGAGCATGGGGAGCACGCCAGCGGTGGCTGCGCACTTGGGCCGGTCTGAGGAGTCGAAGGTGATGGCACACTTGGACCACTTGAGGGGGCGAGTTACTTCAAGCTTGGGGAGCGCCGCATTGACCTCGCGCGTGAACTACTTGAAGACACGGTGAGAAGCTGGGGCTTGTGAGCCGCACAAGATGCAAGTGATGGTTCGCGGCTCCTGGAAGCCCCCAGCCCCTTCGTCCTGATGGTGATCCTCGTTCCTTGTTGGCGGTGGAGGCAAAGCTGCATTACCCTGAGCACGGTCCTCATGAGGCTGCTCCCTCCAGTTGCCCTCACGAGGCTGGTCCTGCCAGCGGTCCTCACGAGGCTGGTCGCGCCACTCTAGACAGTGGTCACGTCCATCCCAGCGTCCTCCGCCTTAGCCACCTCCGCGATCGTAGCCCCGATCGTTGCGCTCGGGGCATCGACCGAGGCACCCGTCACGGAGAGCCCTCAGCTCCTGGCAGTCACTGGTATTGTGGTTGTAGACGTTGTGGAAGGCGTAGAACGGCCGCTTGCCCTTGGATGACTCAGGGTGGTTGCAGCCGCGCTTGGTCTACTGTTCTGCCGCAAGCACGGCTGGCCCCTTGCGCTTTGTGTCCTTGGTCTTGGTCTTCTTGTCTTCTGGATCAGCATCAGGGAGCTCGAGGAGGGAAAGGCATCCCTCCTCAGCCCTCGCACACTTGTTCGCCATGTTGAACATCTCCAGAGCAGTGCAGAGGTCCTCATGGATGGCGAGCTCCTCCTTCATCTTTGTCAGATATCGGGTTCCGGCAAAACCATTAAGGTTCGAACACTGGGGTGCGCACGAAGATTTCCTCCTACCGAATCTTGCTCTCAGCCTCGCCGTGATCCCTAAGGTAGATCGATGAACTCACAGCACATGAGACACAAGATTTATACAGGTTCAGGCCACCGTCATGGTGTAATACCCTACTCCTGTGTGTGGTGGTGGATTGCCTCTTGGGCTGATGATGAACAGTACAGGGGTAGAACAACGTCGCGAGGAGAGGTGTTCTTGTGGTGGTGTGGTGCTCTGCTTCGGAAGGATTCGATCCATCTCTGGATGAGATGCCTTGCCTACTATGGTGGCTAGCTCTATTTACGGAGGCCTTAGTCCTCTTCCCAGCGGGAAAGGATCCAACAACGGCCATTTTGGAAGGGGACAGCTAGTACAAGCTATCCCGACTAAAGGTGGTCTTTGCCTGTCAAAGGTGCTGGTGATGACGCCGTCTTGGGCTCCACAGTGACCTCCGTCCTGCCGTCCTGCGGGTCTTGGTCTTGTTGCGCCGATATGGAAACCTTTGCCTAATGCCTCGGTACTCCGCGCCTACGCTTGCCCCCCTTAGCACCAAAGAGGAAACGAGGACACTGCATGGGCTGGCGCCCGCCTGGTCTTGATCGTCATGGCTTGCGTCATAGGGGACCTCGCGAGGTACCCCTTGCCTTGATCTCTCCGCCCCCTCGCAAGCCTTCCTAGTGAGGCCACTCCTGAGGAGGCCTTGTGTCGTCCACCCCGCGAGGCTTGGCCCCTCGCGAGGGTCTTGAGAGTTGGTTGATGAAGACGGGCCGTACTGGGCCACTGGTTGAGCCACGCAGCAGGCCGCAGGCAGGCAAGTCTGGGGACCCCTGTTCCCAGAACGCCGATAGTAGCCCCCGGACCCAAGGCGTGCTCGGACTTGGCTTAGCAGCGAAGCCAAAGGGCAAGTGTGGAGCGTCGCAGGGCCCAACAACTCGCAACCTTGGGCGACGCGTGGCGACTGATTGGGCGTGGGCGTATTTGCTTCCCACGCTACCTCGGCAATAGCCCTACTGACAAAAGGCTGGCGTGGACAAGGCTTGCCTTCATTGCTCTCCTTCTCCTTGCTCCAGATCTCCTTCCTCGCTTCCTCGCTTCCGAAATCTCCAGATCCACTGCACTCCTTCCCTTTTAGCGAGTGATGGTGCCCCGCAAGGTCAAGGTTGATGCACTGCCGACTTGGTATGCGCTGGCCCTGGACGCCCCCAATGTGTCGGAGAAGAATCTCGTCGCTACGCGCCTGATGACGGCGGTGGAGGGCAGCGAGAAGGGGGAGACTGAACTCCAGGTTGGCTCCGCCGAGTCGGAGGCTAAGGGGAGCACCTTCTACCCCATCTTCACGAACACCATCGTCGCAGGTCTGGTTCCTCCCTTCTCCGACTTCTTCTATGCCGTCCTTCGCCATTACAGGTTGCAGGCCCTTCATCTCCATCCCAACTCCGTTCTCCTCTTGTCGATATTCGCCTACTACTGCGGGGCGCATGTTGGGGTGATGCTGTCGGTGGCTCTGTTGCGCCACTTCTTCTCTCTCCGAATTAACGGCGACCACACCTTGGCGTGCACCAACTTCATCGCATACGGCAAGGCCAACATGATCTCAAAGGCCGGGAAGAGGGCCGAAAACTTCTGGAGCAAGTGGGTCATGGTGGATGCCAAGTGCGTCCACCCCCAGTTGACGCTGCCAATGGAGGCGCCCTAGCCTGACGAAGGGTGGTCTCGCGCGAAGCTTGCTGACGATCGGGCGAAGTTGGTGCTGGAGAAGATGAACGCCGACTTGAAGTCGGGCAACATGAAGGCGGCGAAGCTGACGGGGGCCAGGCTCCTGAGGGAGTTCCTGATGCAGCGGGTGGCTCCGCTTCAGGCGCACTCGCGCCCCTTATGGATTCTTGGGGATGCAGACGACAAGCTCCTCCTGAATCCGGTGGCCCTGGCTGACGATGAACTGGCCTCAGCTCTTCGCCTCTTGGTTGGAGATGACCAGGAGTGTCCGGAGGGTGCCCCCGCCCCCTTGTTCCTCCGTGAGGACTGGGCTCAGGTGGTGGCTGTTATGCCCACCTTTGATGGGCGCGGCCTAGTGCCGGCGGCGCCTCCTGTGACCCAGGGGGCAATGGCACCGATGGACGTGTCTTCGGGTGACTCCCACCGAGGAGGATAGAAGGAAGAAGAAGAGGAGCGCGACTCGGAGGCGACCTTTGAGGGGACGGGGAGACCTCTCCCCCGTGTAGGGACAACATCCTCCGTACCTTGCCAGACGACGACGAGGCCGATGCCATGCGGGAGGAGGAGGATCCGCCTGCGATCCCGAAGAAGGACAGGTCGGCGTTGATCTCCCGAGAGGCTGCTTCTGCCCAGGCGCCACCTGGAGCCGCCTCCAGCCCTTCTGCTGTGCCCTCTTCCGCTCCTGGACCTCTTGCAGCTGCGCCCCGGGCCACGAGGCTCTCGGGCTTCAAGCTCGGCAAGAGGTCAGTGAACTATGCCGCGGTTGACCAGTAAGTGTTCGCGCCCCATCTTGTACTTGATTATGCTGCCGGAGCTTGACGTTCTCCATCGGTTGGTTTGGCCCCCGCTTGTGGCGAAGAAGAGGAAGGGGGACACGGTGACCCCGCCTGGGGCAGGCTCATCTACCACGGCCGCTCCTTCATCTGTGGGGAGGGAAGGCGATGATGTTCGCACCTCCCCCGCCCGGTCATCCTCGCGAGGCCCGGAGGAGCGCCCTGGCGGGGTGCCAGCCCCCATGGCCCCGCTGGCTCCGGAGGTGCCGGTGCCTGACGCTGCTACTGAGGTAGCCAAGGCTCAGGAGCCCCCAGTCTCCCAAGCCGTGGTTATGCTGTCGCCTCCTCAACCTGCACCGTTGGTTCCAGGTTCTTCTGCCTCCTCGGATGTCTTGGAGCGTGCCCTCTCTGGGATGGTCCAGCTACAATAAGACCTCCAAGGCACTGACTCCCACCTGGTAGCCAGGCGACTGGAGCTGGTCTCCGGCTGGCTTCATTCTAACGCCTCTATCCGAGCGGCACTGAGGCGGGCCGCGACAACTTCTGAGGAGGAGAAGCAGGCCGCCACCAAGGCCGCAGCTGCTCGCGAGGCGGCATTGAAGGATGCCGCGGCCGCCCGGGACCGCTGCAAGGCACTGGAGGCCGGGCTGCAGGGTTTGCATGACGAGCACGCCAAAGAAGTTCGCGACCGTCAGGTGAAGGAGGAGAATATGAAGGCTCGGGAGGACACCATCAGGGACCGCGACACCGAGCTGATGCGGCTAGCGGAGTCACAGACCACTGAGCACGGCCGACTGGAAACGCTGGAGCAGAAGCTGAGGGTGGAGAAGGCCGAGCTGGACGCCAAGGCGAAGGTCCTGGCCAAGGACCGCGTGGCCTTCGCACTTCTCGAGGAGAGGTCTCGCGTGGCGCTGAAGATGCTCTATGAGAAGGGCTTGGAGAAGCTGCTGGCTGGCGCCGATGACGGCCCCACCCAGCTGCTTCCCTTCTTGGTCGAGGCGCTTGAGGAAGTCGTGAACGGCGTCGGCCCCATGGCCGAGGTAGAAGCTCGCGTCCTTTCTTCTGCGGTGCTGACGCGTGTTTTCAGCCACCTCCACCTTCGCGACCCTGACGCCAATCTCGACGAGCTGCTGGAGCCGTGGACACTGAGCGCTTCGCCACTGCTGCTGAAGCTGTGAAGAGCCAGGTGGAAGCCTTGTTGGGGAAGTTCTGCGCCTTCGCTCCTGTGCCCACGGCAGGCGATGCTGCTGATCCTGCGGCTCCGAGCGACGCCACCACAGGGGTGGAGTCTCCGGCGGGCGACGACGATGTCCAAGGGTGACGGCTTATTTCCTGCTTAATTCCTGCAACATACACCATGCCTCGTGGAGGCATTTAAACTTGCGTTTGGTATTGCGAAGACAATCATGGTTTGTAATATTTGCTCCGGGATTTGCTTCGAGATTTTGCGGTTTCCTTCCTATTTGCTTTATGTTTTACGTCGGCAGAGCCCGGCCCCACGCATACCTCGACCGCCGTTGGCCATGACCGGATCACCAGGACGGGACCAAGGAGTGAGGGGCTACATGACAAGTTAGGCTCCTGAGTCACGATGCTCAGGAGTCCCCCTTGACGCTCAAACAACAAATAGGGAGGGAACGTAGGAGTAGATCTGGCGTTCTACGTTGGCAGAGCCCGACCCCGTGCATACCTCAACCGCCGTTGGCCCCGACCGGATCACCAGGACGGGACCAAGGAGTGAGGGGCTACGTGACCAGTTAGGCTCCTGAGTCGCGATGCTCAGGAGTCCCCCTTGAAGTCCAAACGATCTTCATACCTTGGCTCTGCTCAGGGAGGGGTGCGCGACGACCAGGTTCGGAGGGCCTGGCTGGGTGGTGTATGCTCGAGCGTTGCCCGGGCACATCCCCCGTGTCCAGCCCCCTCGCGCGATGCTCTCGAGGGGAGGTGTTGTGATGAGGCCGGACACTGAGCTCTGGGCTCCCTAAGGTTGATACGGCTGCTGGCCGCCCTCAGTTGTTTATCACCAGCGCAGAGCATAGCGCTTCCGTATGTGTACGGGCATAGCCGCTCCTCGGCAGTGTCATCAGCCAGCACGGAGCATGGTGCTTCCACTGGTGCGTGGGAGGGGGGGGCCCTCCGGGAGGGCCCCCCAGGGAGTGTACAGCCCCGCCCTGACACGTGGCTTGCACGGCAGGGCTAGACGAGGTGTATCTGGGCACTCGTGAGCTAGCGTAGGACTCATGAGGCCCTACCTCAAGGTGGGTTGTGCCTGGTCTTGGGTCTTGGACAGCTGAGTGTTCTTGCGAGATGGTTAGGTATAGGTGCTCTACGTCCTCAGGTCCCGGCCCTCGAGCGAGCTCAGCCGCCGCTGGTATGCCAGGTCACGATGCTGTGGTCAAGTCCAGGGGGTGAGGGATGGAGAGCCAGTAAGAGATCCTGAGTCGCGATGCTCAGGAGCCCCCCTTTTAACGCGCAAGTGAATTGCATGATAACAGGGCGGACCCATGGTGGGTGGCAGGTGATGATCACAGGCAGGTTAGGCATGAAAGGCAAATCAGCTTAGGTAAATGCAGAATGGATACATGCCACTGGGTCAGGCCCAAGCGGCTTGGGGATGATGCAGCCCGAGGGGCGCCCCAGCATGGTAAACTGAAGACATAAGAAAAAAGGGATACATGCCGCAGGGATGGACCCACACGGCCTGGGAATGATGCAGCCCTGAGGGCGCTCCCAGCTGAAATGAACCTGTAAGAAGTCAGCTGGTACTATTTGTCGGCGTTTTGGGAATGGGGGTACCCAGACTTGCCTGCCTGCAGCCTGCGGTGTAGCTTAGGGAGTGGCCCAGTACGACCCATCTTCATCAACACATACTCAAGACCCTCGCGAGGGGCCAAGCCTCGCGGGGCGGACGACAGGAGGCTTCCTTGGGCACAACCTCGTCAGGCTGGCTCGCGAGGAGGCGAAGAGATCAAGGCGGGGTACCTCACGAGGTGCCCATGACGCAAGCCATGACGACCAAGGCTAGGCGGGCGCCAGGCGGGCGCCGGCCTGCACAGAGTCCTTGTTTCCTCTTTGGTGCAAAGGGGGCAAGCGCAGGCAGGAGTATGAAGCAAAGGCAACCATTTCGATGCAACTAGACCAAGACCAGCAGGACGACATGATGGAGGTCATCGTGGAGCCCAAGACGGCGTCACCGTCAGGGTCTTTGGCAGGCGAGGACCGACTTTAGTCAGGATAAGTGTACTAGATGTTCCCCTTCAAAATGGCCAATTGTTGGCGCCCTTCCCGCTCAATATTTGGGAAGAGGCCCAGGGCCTCCCTCTATAAATAGAGCTAGCCACCGGAGAGAGGGGGGAGAAAGAAGGAGGAGAGGAGATTTTGGGTAGACTAGAGAGAGAGGCGACTGAACTCACCCAAGCAGTTCATCGCGCCAGCCAAGAACAGCCCCTCACGAGGCTATTATTCCTTGTACTGTTCATCATCAGCCCCTGAGGCAATCCACCACACCACAAACTGGAGTAGGGTATTACACCACAATGGTCGCCTGAACCAGTATAAATCTCGTGTCCCTTGTGTTGTTCTTCGTGTAGTTTAGATCCTTGCGAGGCGACGAGACGTGGGTAGGCAGGAGTTGTGATCTCCGCGTGCACCCCAGAGTTTGAACCTTGAGGGTCTGCCGGAACCCGAAATCCGACATTGTTGTAGA
>NC_041391.1:275535127-275535857 GCF_002162155.2 Triticum dicoccoides
AAGATGCGCGGTGAAGAGGTCGACCCTCACGAGTCGCCAGGGTCCTGAGCCTTGGGAGGCTCTCGGGGTCCGGGTGGTTCCTTGAGGACCGTCTCCATCTCCGCCAGGACCGTGTGATGCCTAGCCTCCTGAGCCGCCAGAATGCTCCGCAGGTGACGCTGGAAGGTGGCAGCCGCATTTGGCAGGCCGAAAGGCATGCGAACGTAGCTGTGCGGAGGACCCTCGCAGCGTCCCGCGCGCGAAGGCCAGAAGCGCTCCTGAGATGTGGCTCGGTTGAGCCCTGGGACGTCTATGCAGACACGCAGCACGCCATCCTCACCTGGATGGGGGGCCACGCCAGGCAAGCGGCGGTCGCCGTGCATGGCTATTGCTTCCTGAAGCTTCAGGGTGGCCTTGTTGATGAACTCCTGAACGTTGGGCTTTCCACGCCCTGTGCCTTCCTGAGGGAAACGTGCCCCGAAGCATGCCTCCAAGTGGTGCCCGAGCGCCTCCCTCGTGATGTTGGCAAAGTCCGAGGCCCTCCAGAAGAGAGCCCCCATGCCCTGCCCAAGGAGGGCGCCGGGCGCGCCTTCCTATGCGATGGAAGGAGGCGCCCCTTGCACGGGCGCTGATCCTAACGCGACACCTCCTGAGATGCCAACCTCACGAGGCCTTGAGCTGAGCAGGGTCTTCTTCTTCTTGGGGACTACCTCAGGAGGGTTCTGTAGGACCTTGAGAAGAGGTGTCTAGA
>NC_041391.1:275536015-275590369 GCF_002162155.2 Triticum dicoccoides
ACTAAGTGACAAAGTTGCCGTTTTTAACTTCTTTAGGTTTAAGTGGAGTTTAGGCACAAGTTTAACATTCACAATACATAACAAGCAAGCATGCAAAGAGTATATGAGCAGCGGAAAGTAAAGCAAGCAACTTGTAAGAATGTAAAGGGAAGGGTTTTGGAGGATTCAAACGCAATTGGAGACACGGATGTTTTTGTCGTGGTTCCGATAGGTGGTGCTATCGTACATCCACGTTGTTGGAGACTTCAACCCACGAAGGGTAACGGTTGCGCGAGTCCATGGAGGGCTCCACCCACGAAGGGTCCACGAAGAAGCAACCTTGTCTATCCCACCATGGCCGTCGCCCACGAAGGACTTGCCTCACTAGCGGTAGATCTTCACGAAGTAGGCAATCTGCTTGCCCTTACAAACTCCTTGGTTCAACTCCACAATCTTGTCGGAGGCTCCCAAGTGACACCTAGCCAATCTAGGAGACACCACTCTCCAAGAAGTAACAAATGGTGCATTGATGATGAACTCCTTGCTCTTGTGCTTCAAATGATAGTCTCCCCAACACTCAACTCTCTCTCATAGGATTTGGATCTGGTGGAAAGAAGATTTGAGTGGAAAGCAACTTGGGGAAGGCTAGAGATCAAGATTCATATGGTAGGAATGGAATATCTTAGCCTCAACACATGAGTAGGTGGTTCTCTCTCAGAACTGGTAAGTTGGAAGTGTAGGTTTGTTCTGATGGCTCTCTCCACGAATGAAGAGGAGGTGGAGGGGTATATATAGCCCCCACACAAAATCTAACCGTTACACACAATTTACCAAACTCGGTGGGACCGAATCGAGAAACTCGGTCGGACCAATTTAGCAAATCTAATGACCGTTAGGATTTTTGGTGGGACCGACATGCAACTCGGTAGGACTGATATGATTAGGGTTAGGGCATAATGTAATCTCGGTGAGACTGATTACGCAAACTCGGTGAGACCGATTTTGGTAATTAGCTAACCAGAGAGTTGGTCAAGTAAACTCGGTGGGACCAATTACTCAAACTCGGTGGGACCGATTTTGGTAATAAGTTAACCAGAGAGTTTGCATTGTAATCTCGGTAGTACCGATTGCTCACACTCGGTGAGACCGATTTTGGTAATGGACATACATAGAGAGATTACAATCCCATCTCGGTGAGACCGAGATCCCTATCGGTGAGACCGATTTGTCTAGGGTTTGTGGTAGTGGGTATGACATCTGAACTCGGTGGCGCCGGATAGAAAGAATCGGTGGGGCGGAGTTTGACTTTAGGTTTAGGTCATATGTGTGGAAGTGGGAAAGTAGTTGAGGATTTTGGAGCATATCACTAAGCATTGTGGAGCAAGAAACTCATTAAGCAACACCTCATCCCTTCTTGATAGTATTGGCTTTTCCTACAGACTCAATGTGATCTTGGATCACTAAAATATAAAATGAAGAGTCTTGAGCTTGAAGCTTGAGCCAATCCTTTGTCCTTAGCATCTTGAAGGAGTTCCCACATCCTTAGTCCATGCCACTCCGTTTTTGAACTTATCTGAAACATACTAGATAAAAGTGTTAGTCCAACAAGAGATATGTTGACACTAATTACCAAAACCACCTAGGGAGCACTTGTGCTTTCAATCTCCCCATTTTTGGTAATTGATGACAACATACATCAAAGCTTTAGATAAAGATATAAAGAATAGCAAGTAAAGCTTTGGAAATATATGTAACAAGCATAGACTCCCCCTACATGTATGCAATTATGTGAATATGGAATATAGAAGCATGTGAGAGCAAAACCATGATAGAGCAGGCAATGTGTTACATGTATCTTGGCCATATGCATCAGAGCAAAGAAAATTGAAGAAAATACATTCATGCCCATGAGTCATTCTTGCAAATAGTATGTACATCAGCAAGAATTCCTCATACACATGATTGTGATGCATATACTTACCTTGTAGTCTTGAGTTGGCTTAGGATGGAATGAACCTGCGTAAACAAGGTTAGATAACACAAGTACATCTACTAGCCAGAGCAAAGAGAAGAAACCACAAGAATACCAAGACTGGGATGACATGTAGAGAGTGAGTACTAAGTACCACATTGGATTATACATGTCCCCAAGAGTAAAGATATGCAATGAATTTAAATGATTTCTTTCCCTTAGATGCTCCCCCTGAATCTAGCATGGGATACTGGGAGAAGATAGGGAACAGAAAATCAGAGCTGAAAGATATAATTGAACAGAGCTAATGCAAATAAGCACATATGAACATGTCTTTCCCCTCAAGAAGACATGTGGCATCTCTCCTCTTGAACACCAAGCATCTGGGATCCTTGAGAAATACTTTCTACTTGAGTATTCTCTCCCCCTGGAGATCTCTTTCTCCCCTTGTGGAAGTAATGCTCTCTCCCTTTTGGAAGTGATAAGCTTTGATATGATCTCTCTAAGTGATAAGCTTTGATGTGATCTCTCTCTCCCCCTTTGACATCAATTTCCAAGAAGGGTTTGATCCTTGAGTCACAACACAAAGCATTTATATAAATGTGATGCTTGTAGAGGACAAGATTCATTGAGTGGAGCTGGATCAGAAGAAACACAGAATAAGTGGCAAACTGTTTTTCTTGTTGTGAAATCGGTGGCACCGAGTGGTATGCTTCGATTGTACTGAAAGGATTCGGTTGGACCGAAAACAACAAATCGGTGAAACCGAGTTCATCACAGAGAAAACACTTGTCACCTCAGCTCACTAGACTAGTAAGATCTCACAAAGATTTGCAAGGAATTTACTGAATGATATGCAATGAATTGGATGCAGAAAATGCAGAGCAAACAGAAAGAAATCTAGATGAAGTTTTTTTCTTGAAAAGGGGAAACAAATATGCATGAGACAAATGCAAAAACACAGAAAAGAACACAAGAGAACTTCATCTAGAGATGGTCGGCGACAAAGTCACCTATGTTAGAGTATATTGACTTAGGAGTCAAGTGAGATCACTTGATCATAGGTCATACTCATCGTTTAAGCTCAAAATGGGGTTACCATTTTTCGTTTAAGCATCTTTATGTATTCACATCTTGTTGAGTTGCTTTAGCTCATGTCTCGGAGTAAAGCTTCTCTAAGATGGAATAACATACCTTGGTTGGTGGTGTTGAACATGTAGTTGAACTTGTGTGGGTTGCTCAAGGTTGATGTAGCTCATAAAGAATTGGGAGCACCACTTGGAATTTGATTCCATCTACCTACATGGGTTAATTCTTGCAAGGAAGAGCACTTGTGTATCCAAAAATGACAATCATGAAGCTCAACATAGAATTTGTCAAAGGATATGTTTGAATGGTTCCGTGCTTCCTTGTCTTCAACCACCATAGTGTAGAAACTTGGTGATGTAGAGATTGCTCAAGATGTGAGTAGATAACAATCTCATGGAATTAGATTCATCCAAGTACCTACATGGGTTAGATAACATGCAAGGTGAAAGTATATCCAAGATATAAGATTATCATCATAAGAGAAATATCAAGGATTAGTCATAAGCTCATGTCTTGCATGTATCCAATGGAGTTCCTACTCCAAGTTTGAAGCATCAGTGATGTTCAATTCTCCTCTTAACCTGCAAAACACTTTCTCATCAAGAGGTTTAGTAAATATATCCGCTAATTGCTTTTCGGTGTGAACATGCTTAAGATTAATGTCACCCTTAGCAACATGATCTCGAATGAAATGATGACGAACTTCAATATGCTTAGTTAGAGAATGTTGTATGGGATTATGACCAATTTTAATAGAACTTTCATTGTCACAAAGCAATGGAACATGTTTCACATATATCCCATAATCTTTAAGAGTTTGGGTCATCCAAAGTAATTGAGCACAACATGAACCAGCGGCAATGTATTCCGCTTCGGCGGTGGATAAGGATACCGAGTTTTGTTTCTTGGAGGACCAAGACACAAGAGATCTACCAAGAAATTGACAAGTACCCGAAGTGGACTTTCTATCAACCTTGTCTCCGGCATAGTCCAAGTCGGAGTAGCCAACAAGATTGAAAGAGGCCCTCTTAGGATACCAAATGCCAAAATTTGGTGTATGGATTAAGTATCTCACTATCCTTTTCACGGCCTTAAAATGACATTCTTTAGGAGCAGCTTGATATCGTGCACACATGCACACACTTAGCATGATATCGGGACGTGAAGCACATAGATATAACAATGAACCAATCATAGAGCGATAAACCTTTTGATCAACCGGTTCACCATCTTTGGTCAAGTCAAGATGTCCACTAGTAGGCATGGGTGTAGTCATACCTTTGCATTCTTGCATATTGAACTTCTTGAATAGGTCCTTGGTGTACTTCGTTTGAGAGACAAAGGTACCTTCCTTAGTTTTCTTGATTTGCAAACCAAGAAAGAATTTGAGTTCACTCATCATAGACATCTCAAACTTCTCCGACATTAGCTTCCCAAACTTTTCACTAAAATGAGGGTTAGTTGAACCAAATATAATATCATCAACATATATTTGGCACACAAATAGTTCTCCATTAACCCTTTTAGTAAAAAGTGGAATCAATTTTCCCAATTTCAAAGCCTTTTTCAATGAGGAACTTGGTCAAGCATTTATACCACGCTCTAGGAGCTTGTTTAAGACCATAAAGGGCTTTGTGAAGTTTGTAAACATGATTTGGTTTCTTAGGATTGACAAAGCCGAGAGGTTTCTTAACATAAACTTCCTCCTCTATTTCACCATTTAGAAAAGCACTTTTAATGTCCATTTGGTACAAGGTGATATCATGATGATTAGCATAGGCAAGTAAGATGCGAATGGATTCAAGTCTAGCAACGGGAGCATAAGTCTCACCATAGTCCATACCTTCGACTTGTGTGTAGCCTTGGGCGACATGCTTTGTTGCGAACTACTTGTCCATCTTCATCTTGCTTGTTGCGAAACATCCATTTGGTACCGATGATGTTGTGGTTGTTGTCGGGCTTCTCAACCAATGTCCAAACTTGGTTCCTCTCAAAGTTGTGTAGCTCTTCATGCATAGCATTTATCCAATCCAGATCTTCCAATGCTTCTTCGACCTTCATAGGTTCAATGCTAGAGATGAAAGAATAGTTTTCACAAAAGTTAGCTAAACGAGTTTTAGAGCGAGTGATTCTCCCGGTTTGAATATCATTGTAGATTTGCTCGACGGGGTGGTCTTTAGCAATTCTTGCTCGAACTCGTGAAAGCTTTTGCTTGGTTCTTGGTTGAACTTCTTCTTCATCTTGTTCTTTTGCTTGGCCTTCTTCATTGTTGGCGTTGTCGTTCTCTTGTCGTGGTGGAGAAGAAGGTTGTTGACATTCATCTTGATGCACTTCCTCATTTTCTTCATCTTGGTGTGTCCCACTTGTGTATGCTTCCGTATCAACTCTTGGTTCACCTTGTCGTGAAGTAGAAGCTTCCACTTGGATGGACGAGGTACTCTCCTTCACCTCCGTTGGACGGACCTTTCCAATAGACAAGTCTTGGATTGCTTCCGAAGGATCTTTGTCTCCTACATCAATTGGCAATTGCTCTACTTGCGAGCCGTTAGATTCATCAAACTTCACATCTACCGTCTCTTCAACCTTTTGGGTGAAATTGTTGTAGACATGGTAAGTGTGAGAGTTTGAGCCATAACCTAGTAGGAAACCTTCATGAGACTTAGGAGCAAATTTAGAATGACGATGCTTATCAAGAATGTAGCACTTTGAGCCGAATACTCGAAAGTATCCAACTTGGGGTTTGTTACCGGTGAGGAGATCATATGCCGTCTTGCCGAGTAGCTTGTGAAGATACAAGCGATTTGTTGCATGACAAGCTGTCTCAACCGCTTCTGCCCAAAAGTGCTTCGGTGTCTTGTAGTCATCAAGCATCGTTCTCGCCATTTCAATGAGCGTCCGGTTCTTCCTCTCAACAACTCCATTTTGTTGAGGTGTGTACGTAGCCGAGAACTCGTGTGAAATCTCTTCTTCGTCAAGAAAGGTGTCCACGTTTGCGTTCTTGAACTCCGTTTCGTTGTCGCTGCGAACCTTCTTGATCTTCACTTCAAACTGATTTTGAGCCTTCCTGGCAAAGTTTTTGAAGATCTTTTGGACCTGCAATTTATCATCGAGAAAGAACACCCACGTAAATCTTGAAAAATCATCAACTATAACTAGACCAAAAGAATTTCCACCAAGACTCTTGTAAGCGTTGGGACCAAAAAGATCCATGTGAAGTAGCTCAAGTGGCCTCCTTGTGGTCATGATGTTTTTCACGGGATGCCTTCCTCCAACCTGTTTACCTGCTTGACAAGCACTACAAAGTCTATCCTTATCAAATATGACATCGTTAACACCAAGGATATGATTCCCTTTAATAAGCTTGTCAAGGTTTCTCATGCCAACGTGACCTAGTCATCTATGCCATAACCAACCTTTTGAGGATTTAGCAATGAAGCGAGTTTTAGGTTGAGCCTTTTTAGAGAAATCAACAATGTAAAGATCACCTCTACGCATACCGGTAAAGACCATTTTATGATTGTCTCGACGAAACACTTGGCAATCTACTTCAGTAAATAGGACATTGAAACTGAAATGAGCAAGTCTAGATACTGAAAGTAAGTTGTAGCCAAGAGATTCAACGAGCATAACATTCTGAATGGAGCTATCATGTGAGATGGCCACCTTACCGAGGCCAACCACCTTACCCTTTGAGTTGTCACCGAAAGTGACATACTTTCGAGGACTATCATTTTCAGCAAGCTCACGAAACATGTCTTTATCTCCGGTCATGTGATCTGTACATCCACTGTCAAGAACCCATTCCTTTCCTCCTGACATATATCCCCGAAGATTTGCCATAAGACCAAAATGTCTCATTGCATCGTCAAGATCGAAATCACTATCATCATCCTCATCATAGTATCCATGTTCAACATCATCATGTGGTGGATCAAGTCCTAGAGAGGGTAATTCATTAGAGTGAGTTTGACAATGATCTTGCTTAGGAATTCTTATAGCTTCGGAAATAATATCACCAATAGTTCCAACATCTCCTTTGGCATGCATAAGGTTTGTAAGTTCAAATAGACGATCACCAAACATAGGATCACTAGTATTCATCTAACTCAAGGCAATAGACTTATGGAGAATTTCATCTAGATTTTTCAAGGAATAATTTGGAAAGCGTTCCTCAAGAAATTTCCATATAGTGTAGGCACACTCAAGAGTAGGCAAGTTTCTAATTAAGTTTCTAGGCAAGCCTCTAGTGATAAGATTCACAGTTCTAAGAGTCCTAATCATATCAATTGATTCATCAAGAGTAGGATGCATAGGATCAACATGAGGTGCACAAGGGCTAGCAATGTACTTGTTCAAATGATATTGATTGAAAATTACAAGCATCTAATTTTTCCACTCATGAAAATACTCTCCATCAAGTATAGGCACTCTACGTTTAAGACTCCCCAAAGTAGACTCATCCATCTTCCTCCAATGGTGATTAAACCAAGGCAATGGAGACCAATGCTGTGATACCACTTGTAGGACCTTGAGAAGAGGTGTCTAGAGGGGGGTGATTAGACACTAAGTGACAAAGTTGCAGTTTTTAACTTCTTTAGGTTTAAGTGGAGTTTAGGCACAAGTTTAACATTCACAATACATAACAAGCAAGCATGCAAAGAGTATATGAGCAGCGGAAAGTAAAGCATGCAACTTGTAAGAATGTAAAGGGAAGGGTTTTGGAGGATTCAAACGCAATTGGAGACACGGATGTTTTTGTCGTGGTTCCGATAGGTGGTGCTGTCGTACATCCACGTTGATGGAGACTTCAACCCATGAAGGGTAACGGTTGCGCGAGTCCACGGAGGGCTCCACCCACGAAGGGTCCACGAAGAGGCAACCTTGTCTATCCCACCATGGCCGTCGCCCACGAAGGACTTGCCTCACTAGCGGTAGATCTTCACGAAGTAGGCGATCTGCTTGCCCTTACAAACTCCTTGGTTCAACTCCACAATCTTGTCGGAGGCTCCCAAGTGACACCTAGCCAATCTAGGAGACACCACTCTCCAAGAAGTAACAAATGGTGCGTTGATGATGAACTCCTTGCTCTTGTGCTTCAAATGATAGTCTCCCCAACACTCAACTCTCTCTCATAGTATTTGGATCTGGTGGAAAGAAGATTTGAGTGGAAAGCAACTTGGGGAAGGCTAGAGATCAATATTCATATGGTAGGAATGGAATATCTTGGCCTCAACACATGAGTAGGTGGTTCTCTCTCAGAACTGGTAAGTTGGAAGTGTAGGTTTGTTCTGATGGCTCTCTCCAAGAATGAAGAGGAGGTGGAGGGGTATATATAGCCTTCACACAAAATCTAACCGTTACACACAATTTACCAAACTCGGTGGGACCGAATCGAGAAACTCGGTCGGACCAATTTAGCAAATCTAGTGACCGTTTGGATTTTTGGTGGGACCGACATGCAACTCGGTAGGACCGATATGATTAGGGTTAGGGCACAAAGTAATCTTGGTGAGACTGATTACGCAAACTCGGTGAGACCGATTTTGGTAATTAGCTAACCAGAGAGTTGGTCAGGTAAACTCGGTGGGACTGATTACTCAAACTCGGTGGGACCGATTTTGGTAATTAGTTAACCAGAGAGTTTGCATTGTAATCTCGGTAGTACCGATTGCTCAAACTCGGTGAGACTGATTTTGGTAATGGACATACACAGAGAGATTGCAATCCCATCTCGGTGAGACCAAGATCCCTATCCGTGATACCGATTTGTCTAGGGTTTGTAGCAGTGGCTATGACATCTGAACTCGGTGGCGCCGGATATAAAGAATCGGTGGGGCCGAGTTTGACTTTATGTTTAGGTCATATGTGTGGAAGTGGGAAAGTAGTTGAGGATTTTGGAGCATATCACTAAGCACTATGGAGCAAGAAACTCATTAAGCAACACCTCATCCCTTCTTGATAGTATTGGCTTTTCCTACAGACTCAATGTGATCTTGGATCACTAAAATAGAAAATGAAGAGTCTTGAGCTTGAATATTGAGCCAATCCTTTGTCCTTAGCATCTTGAAGGAGTTCCCACATCCTTAGTCCATGCCACTCCATTTTTGAACTTATCTGAAACATACTAGATAAAAGTGTTAGTCCAACAAGAGATATGTTGACATTAATTACCAAAATCACCTAGGGAGCACTTGTGCTTTCAGGTTCTCGCCCTTGCTGTCTGGGTCCTCGATCGATGTAGCTTGGAAGGCACACTTGAGGGAGCACACCGCATCTCTCTCTTCGCAGGGGACCGTGATGATTCCGCCGCTTCCTGGCATCTTGAGGACGTTGTAGCCGTGGTGGGTCACCACCATGAACTTGGCCAGGGCTGGATACCCGAGGATGGCATTATACGGAAGGTGGATGTGGGCACTCCTGAGAAAGGCTTGGTCAGCTGGAGCTGATCGTATGGCACTTGAAGGTTGTCGAACATCTCGACGGACAAGACGTTAAGACCTGCACCGCCATCGATGAGGGTCCTGGTGACTTGCACGTTGCTGATGACTGGTGAACAAAGCATCGGAAGGACGCCAGCAGTAGCCGCACACTTGAGTTGATCTGCCGAGCTGAAAGTGATGGCACACTTGGACCACCTGAGCGAGCGTGTGTGCTACGTCTTGAGCTTGCGTTGGTTTTCCTTGAACAGGAAAGGGTGATGCAGCAATAGTAGCGTAAGTATTTCCCTCAGTTTTTGAGAACCAAGGTATCAATCCAGTAGGAGGCTCCTCAAAATTCCCATGCACCTACACAAACAAACAAAGAACTCGCAACCAACGCAATAAAGGGGTTGTCAATCCCTTCATAGCCACTTGCGAAAGTGAGATCTAATAGAGATAGTATGATAAGATAGATAAATATATTTTTCGTATTTTATAATATAGATGCAAATAAAAGTAGGTTCAAAGCTTATATGATAAAAGATAGACCTGGGGGCCATAGGTTTCACTAGTGGCTTCTCTCAAGATAGCATAAGTATTACGGTGGGTGAACAAATTACTGTCGAGCAATTGATAGAAAAGATAATTATGAGATTATCTAGGCATGATCATGTATATAGGCATCACGTCCATAACAAGTAGACCGACTCCGGCCTGCATCTACTACTATTACTCCACACATCGACCGCTATCCAGCATGCATCTAGAGTATTAAGTTCATAAGACAGAGTAACGCATTAAGAAAGATGACATGATGTAGAGGGATAAACTCAAGCAATAAGATATAAACCCCATCTTTTTATCCTCAATGGCAACAATACAATATGTGCCTTGCAGCCCTTTCTGTCACTGGGTAAGGACACCGCAAGATTGAACCCAAAGCTAAGCACTTCTCCCATGACAAGAAAGATCAATCTAGTAGGCCAAACCAAACTGATAATTCGAAGAGACTTGCAAAGATAACTCAATCATACATAAAAGAATTAAGAGGAGATTCAAATATTTCTCATAGATAAACTTGATCATAAACCCACAATTCATCGGATCTCGACAAACACACCACAAAAAGAGTTTACATCGAATAGATCTCCATAAGAGAGGGGGAGAACATTGTATTGAGATCCGAAAAGAGAGAAGAAGCCATCTAGCTATAACTATGGACCCGAAGGTCTGTGGTAAACTACTCACAACTCATCGGAGGGGCTATGGTGTTGATGTAGAAGCCCTCCGTGGTCGATTCCCCCTCCGGCGGAGCGCCGACGAAGGCTCCAAGATGGGATCTTGCGGATACAGAAGGTTACAGTGGTGGAAATTGTTTTTCGTTGGCTCCCTGGATGTTTTCGGGGTACGTAGGTATATATAGGAGGAATAAGTACATCGGTGGCCGCTCATGGGGCCTAGGAGACAGGGGGCACGCCCAGGAGGAGCGGGCGCGCCCTCCTATCTCCTGGTCGCCTCAATTGCTTCTTGACTTGCACTACAAGTCCTCTGGATCACGTTCGTTCCAAAAACCACGCTCCCGAAGGTTTCATTCCGTTTGGACTCCGTTTGATATTCCTTTTCTTCAAAATACTGAAATAGGCAAAAAAAAACAACAATACGGGCTGGGCCTCCGGTTAGTAGGTTAGTCCCAAAAATGATATAAATGTGTAAAATAAAGCCCATAAACATCCAAAAGGGGTAATATAATAGCATGGAACAATAAAAAATTATAGATACGTTGGAGACGTATCAAGCATGCCCAAGCTTAATTCCTGCTAGACCTCGAGTAGGTAAATGATAAAAACAGAATTTTTGATTTGGAATGCTACCTAGCATAATTCTCAATGTAATTTTCTTTATTGTGGCATGAATTTTCAGATCCAAATGATTCAAAATAAAAGTTCATATTGATAAAAGAAATAGTAATACTTCAAGCACACTAATCAAAGCAATCATGTCTTCTCAAAATAACATGGCTAAAGAAAGTTCATCCCTACAAAATCATATAGTTAGGCTATGCTTCATTTTCGTCACACAAAGATGTTCCCAAATTCTACACCCCCGATGACAAGCCAAGCAATTGTTTCGTACTTAAATAATCTCAAACTTTTTCAACCTTCACGCAATACATGAGCGTGAGCCATGGATCTAGCACTATGGGTGGAATAAAATATGATGACGGGGATTGTGTGGAGAAGACAAAAAAAGGAGAAAGTCTCACATTGACGAGGATAATCAACATTCTATGGAGATGCCCATCAATTGATGTCAACATGAGGAGTAGGGATTGCCATGCAGTGGATGCACTAGAGATATAAATGAATGCTCAACAAAAGAAAACTAGTGGGTGTGCATCCAACTTGCTTGCTCACGAAGACCTAGGGCATTTGAGGAAGCCCATTGTAGGAATATACAAGCCAAGTTCTATAATGAAAAATTCCCACTAGTATATGAAAGTGACAACATATGAGACTCACTATATGAAAAACATGGTGCCACTTTGAAGCACAAGTGTGGAAAAAGAGATAGTAACATTGCCCCTTTTTATTTATTTTCTTATTTTCTTTTCTTTTTTTTCTTTTTTCTTTTTTTCTTTTTTTCTTTTCCCTTTTTTGTTTCTTTGGCCTTTCTTTTTTTTGGTCTTTTTTGGGACAATGCTCTAATAATGATGATCATCACACTTTTATTGATTACAACATATGAATTACAACTCGAAACTAGAACAAGATATGAATCTATATGAATGCCTCCGGCGGTGTACAGGGATGGTGCAATGAATCAAGAGTGACATGTATGAAAAATTATGCATGGTGGCTTTGCCACAAATACGATGTCAACTACATGATCATGCAATGGCAATATGACAAAAGTAATGTATGTCATGATGATGATGAACGGAACGGTGGAAAGTTGCATGGCAATATATCTCGGAATGGCTATGGAAATGCCATAATAGGTAGGTATGGTGGCTGTTTTGAGGAAGATATAAGGAGGTGTATGTGTGATAGAGCGTATCATATCACGGGGTTTGGATGCACCGGCGAAGTTTGCACCAACTCTCAAGGTGAGAAAGGGCAATGCACGGTACCCAAGAGGCTAGCAATGGTGGAAAGGTAAAAGTGCGTATAATCCATGGACTCAACATTAGTCAAAAGAACTCATATACTTATTGCAAAAATTTAGAAGTCATCAAAAATCAAGCACTACGCGCAGGCTCCTAGAGGGATAGATTGGTAGGAAAAGACCATCGCTCGTCCTCGACCGCCACTCGTAATGATGCACAAGCCAGGTACACTTCATGTTTCAAATTTGTTACACAAGTTTAACCATACGTGCATGCTACGGGACTTGCTAACTTCAACAAAAGCATTCTTTAAATTTATAATCACCCAACTAGCATGACTTTAATATCACTACCTCCATATCTCAAAACAATTATCAAGTATCAAATTGATTATAGCATCCAATTCACTTCCTATGATAGTTTTTATTATACCCAACTTGGATGCCTACCATTCTAGGACCAATTTATAACCATAGAAAATACCATCCTGTTCTAAAAGACTCTCAAAATAATATAAGTTAAGCATGATAGACTAGAAATTTCTACAAAATTAGGCCATCACCGTGCTCTAAAAGATATAAGTGAAGCACTAGAGCAAAAACTATCAAGCTCAAAAGATATAAGTGAAGCACATAGCATATTCTAATAAATTCTAATCAAGTAGGCCTCTCCCAAAAGGTGTGTACAGCAAGGATGATTGTGGAAAACTAAAAATCAAAGACTAATATAATACACGATTCTCCAAGCAAAACACATATCATGTGGCGAATAAAAATATAGCTCCAAGTAAAGTTAGCAACGAACGACGACAAAAGAGCGGATGCCTTGGGCATCCCCAAGCTTAGGATTTTGGCTATTCTTGAATATCTTGGGGTGCCATGGGCATCCCCAAGCTTAGGCTCTTGCCACTCCTTATTCCATAGTCCATCAAATCTTTACCCAAAACTTGAAAACTTCACAACACAAAACTCAACAGGAAATCTTATAAGCTCTGTTAGTGAAAGAAAACAAAACCACCACATAAGGTACTATAATGAACTCATTATTTATTTATTTTGGTGTTAAACTACTGTATTCCAAGTTCTCTATGGTTCATACCACTTAATACTAGCCATAGATGCATCAAAATAAGCAAACAACACACGAAAAACAGAATCTGTCAAAAACAGAACAGTCTGTAGCAATCTGTAAATAACGCAAACTTCTGGAACTTTAAAAATCCTACCACAATAGGAAGTCCTGGGCAATTTGTCTATTGATCAGCAGCAAAAAGAATCAACGCAAAAGAAGGTTTCTGTGATTTAACAAAACTAATTTCATGCGCACAAAGTTTCTGTTTTTCAGCAGAATCAAATTAACTATCACCATAGGTTATCCTATAGGTTCTACTTGGCACAAACACTAATTAAAACATAAAAACACATCTAAACAGAAGGTAGATGCAAAATTTATTACTAAACAGAGACAAAACAAAAAACACAAATAAATTTGGGTTGCCTCCCAACTAGCGCTATCGTTTAATGCCCCTAGCTAGGCATAAAGCGAAGATAGATCTAAGTAGTGCCATCTTTGGCACTCAATTCATAAGTAGCTCGCATGATAGATTCATAAGGTAATTTGACTTTCTTTCTTAGAAAATGCTCCATGCCTTTCTTTAATGGAAATTGGAATCTAATATTCCCTTCCTTCATATCAATAATCGCGCCAATCGTTCTAAGGAAAGGTCTACCAAGAATAATAGGGCAAGAGAGATTGCAATCTATATCAAGAACGATAAAATCTACGGGCACCAAATTTCTATTTGCAACAATGAGAACATCATTGATCCTTACCATTGGCTTTTTAATGGTGGAATCCGCAAGGTGCAAATTTAAAGAGCAATCATCAAGATCATGGAAACCTAGAATATCACATAAATTTTTCGGAATCGTGGAAACACTAGCACCCCAATCACACAAAGCAAAACACTCAGGATCTTTAATTATAATCTATATAGTAGGTTCCCACTCATCATTAAGTTTTCTAGGTATAGAAACTTCCAAATTAAGTTTTTCATCATAAGATTGCATCAAGGCATCAATGATATGTATGGTAAAAGCTTTATTTTGACTATAAGCATGAGGAGAATTAACAACGGATTGCAACAAGGAAATACAACCTTCTAAAGAACAATTATCATAATCAAATTCCTTGAAATCCGAGATAGTGGGTTCAATGCTATTTAAAGTCATGACCTCTCCAATCCCACTTTTACCAAATTTAGCATCAAGATCTAAAAACTCCGAATTCTTGGGACGCCTTCTAACTAAAGTTGACTCATCTCCAGTCCCATTATTATCAAGATTCATATTGAAAAACAAAGATCTAACAGGGGACACATCAATAACTTTAAGATCTCCATCATTATTTTCATGGAAACTAGAAGAACACGCCTTCACAAAGCAATCTTTCTTAGCACGCAATCTAGCGGTTCTTTCCTTGCACTCATCAATGGAAATTCTCATGGCTTTGAGAGACTCATTAATATCATGCTTAGGAGGAGTAGATCTAAGTTTAAGAGAATCAACATCAAGCGAAAGTCTATCAACGTTCCTAGCCAAAATCATCAACTTTGAGCAATTTTTCTTCAAGCAAAGCATTAAAATTCTTTTGAGAAATCATAAATTGTTACACACTATTCTCAAAATCAGAGGGCATCTTATTAAAATTACCATAAGGATTATTGTAGGAATTTCCATAATTATTAGAGGAATTACTAGGGAATGGTCTAGAATTAAAGTTTCCTCTATAAGCATTGTTTCCAAAACAATTCCTACCAACAAAATTCACATCCAAAGATTCATTATTATTCTCAATCAAAGTAGACAAAGGCATATCATTAGGATCAAGAGGAGTATTTCTAGTAGCAAACAACTTCATAAGTTCATCCATCTTTCCACTCAAAACATTGATTTCTTCTATAGCATGCACTTTTTTACTAGAAGATCTTTCGGTGTGCCATTGAGAATAATTATCCATAATGTTATCAAGAAGTTCTGTAGCATCTCCTAACGTGATTTCCATAAACATGCCTCCCACAGCTGAATCTAAAAGATTTCTAGAAGCAAAGTTCAAACCGGCATAAAATTTTTGTATGATCATCCATAAATTCAAACCATGAGTAGGGCAATTGCGAATCATCAATTTCATTCTTTCCCAAGATTGGGAAACATGCTCATGATCAAGTTGTTTAAAATTCATAATATCGTTCCTAAGAGTGATAATCTTAGTGGGAGGAAAATATTTAGAGATAAAAGCATCTTTGCACTTATTCCAAGAACCAATACTATTTTTAGGCAAAGACGAAAACCAAACTTTAGCACGATCTCTAAGTGAAAACGGAAATAACTTCAATTTAACAATATCATTATCCGTATCTTTCTTCTTTTGCATATCACACAAATCAACAAAGTTGTTTAGATGAGTAGCAACATCTTCACGAGGAAGGCCGGCGAATTGATCTTTCATAACAAGATTCAGCAAAGCAGTATTGATTTCACAAGACTCAACATCATTGAGAGGAGCAATCGGAGTACTAAGGAAATCATTATTATTGGTATTGGAGAAATCACACAATTTGGTATTATCTTGCGCCATGGCAACAAGTAATCCAACACACAAGCAAACAGAAAAAGGCAAGTGAAAAAGAGAGAAGAGATTGGGAAAGAGAGGGAAAATAAAACGGCAAGGGTGAAGTGGGGGAGAGGAAAACGAGAGGCAAATGGCAAATAATGTAAATGCGAGGGAGATGAGTTTGTGATGGGTACTTGGTATGTCTTGACTTGACCAAAGACCTCCCCGGCAACGGCGCCAGAAATCCTTCTTGCTACGTCTTGAGCTTGCGTTGGGTTTCCTTGAAGAGGAAAGGGTGATGCAACAATAGTAGCGTAAGTATTTCCCTCAGTTTTTGAGAACCAAGGTATCAATCCAGTAGGAGGCTCCCCAAAAGTCCCACGCACCTACACAAACAAACAAAGAACTCGCAACCAACGCAATAAAGGGGTTGTCAATCCCTTCACGGCCACTTGCGAAAGTGAGATCTGATAGAGATAGTATGATAAGATAAATATATTTTTGGTATTTAATAATATAGATGCAAAAAGTAAAGATGCAAATAAAAGTAGATTGAAAGCTTATATGATAAAAGATATACCCGGGGGCCATAGGTTTCACTAGTGGCTTCTCTCAAGATAGCATAAGTATTACGGTGGGTGAACAAATTACTGTCGAGCAATTGATAGAAAAGCGAATAATTATGAGATTATCTATGCATGATTGTGTATATAGGCATCACGTCCGCGACAAGTAGACCGACTCCTGCCTGCATCTACTACTATTACTCCACACATCGACCGCTATCTAGCATGCATCTAGAGTATTAAGTTCATAAGAACAGAGTAACACATTAAGAAAGATGACATGATGTAGAGGGATAAACTCAAGCAATATGATATAAACCCCACCTTTTTATCCTCGATGGCAACAATTCAATACGTGCCTTGCAACCCTTTCTGTAACTGGGTAAGGACACCACAAGATTGAACCCAAAGCTAAGCACTTTTCCCATGGCAAGAAAGATCAATCTAGTAGGCCAAACCAAACTAATAATTCGAAGAGACTTGCAAAGATAACTCAATCATACATAAAAGAATTCAGAGGAGATTCAAATATTTCTCATAGATAAACTTGATCATAAACCCACAATTCATCGGATCTCGACAAACACACCGCAAAAAGAGTTTACATCGAATAGATATCCACAAGAGAGGGGGAGAACATTGTATTGAGATCCAAAAAGAGAGAAGAAGCCATCTAGCTAATAACTATGGACCCGAAGGTCTGTGGTAAACTACTCGCAACTCATCGGAGGGGCTATGGTATTGATGTAGAAGCCCTCCATGGTCGATTCCCCCTCCGGCGGAGCACCGACGATGGCTCCAAGATGGGATCTCGCGGATACAGAAGGTTACGGCGGTGGAAATTGTTTTTTGTTGGCTCCCTGGATGTTTTCGGGGTACGTAGGTATATATAGGAGGAAGAAGTATGTCGGTGGCCGTTCGTGGGGCCCAGGAGACAGGGGCGCGCCCAGGAGGTGTGGGCGCGCCCTCCTATCTCCTAGCCGCCTCGATTGCTTCTTCACTTGTACTCCAAGTCCAGTAGATCACGTTCATTCCAAAAATCACGCTCCCGAAGGTTTCATTCCGTTTGGACTCCGTTTGATATTCCTTTTCTTCGAAATACTGAAATAGGCAAAAAAAACAGCAATACGGGCTGGGCCTCCGGTTAGTAGGTTAGTCCCAAAAATGATATAAATGTGTAAAATAAAGCCCATAAACATCCAAAAGGGGTAATATAATAGCATGGAACAATCAAAAATTATAGATACGTTGGAGACGTATCAGTGTGTCCTTGAGCTTGGGGAGGACTGCATTCACTCGCGAGCGAACTGCTTGAAGATGCGCTGAGAGGCTGGGGCCTGAGCTCCGCCCAAGATCTAAGCGATAGCACGCGGTTCCTGGAAGCCCCCAGCCCCCTCGTCTTGATGATGGTCGTCATTCTTCTCAGCGGCGGCGGCAGAGGAGGAAGGCCTGCGCTGCCCTGCGGGTGGTCTTCGTGAGGCTGATCCCTCCAGGCACCCTCGCGAGGCTGGTTCTGCCAGGGATCCTCGCAAGGTCGATCGCGCCACTCCTGGCGAGGGCCATGGTCGTCCCATCATCCTCCGCTACATCCTCCTCCTCGGCCGTAGCCCCGGTCGTTGCGCTTGGGGCGTCGACCAAAGCATCTTTCTCGAACGGCCCTGAGCTCCTGGCATTTGTTGGTGTTGTGGGTGTGGAGGTTGTGGTAGGCGCAGAACGGTCGGCTACCCTTGGAAGACTCCGGCTGGTCCCTGCAGTGCTTCATGTCTGGTTCTTCTGCAAGCACGGCCGCTCCCTTGCACTTAACGTCCTTGGCCTTGGTCTTCTTTTCCTCCAACTCAGCAGCTGGAATCTCGGGGAGGGGGAGGCGTCCCTCCTCAGCCCTTGCGCACTTGGTCGCCAGGTTGAACAGATCCAGGGATGTGCACAGCTCCTCGTGGATGGCGAGATCCTCCTTCATCTTGACATCATAGACACCATCAGAGAACGATGAGATGATGGCCTCGTTCATCACCTTGGGGATCTTGAGGTGGGCGCTGTTGAAGTGCTGGATGTATTTCTGCAGGGTCTCCCCAGGCCGTTGCTTGATGCGGCGCAGGTCACTCGCGGCTGGGGGGCGGTCGCGAGTGCCCTGGAAGTTGGCGATGAAGCGGTTGCGCATCTCATCCGAGGAGGAGATCGAGCCGGGAGGCAGATTCAGGAGCCACGTGTGGGCATCATCCTTGAGCGCCATGGGAAACTAGTTCGCCATGACCTTCTCGTCTCCGTTGGCCGCCTCGATGCCTAGCTCGTAGAGCTGCAAGAACTTCGCGGGGTCGGCGGTGCCATCGTAGCGAGGAGGCAGGTCCAGCTTGAACTTTCCCGTCCAGGCGACGCTACGCAGCTCGGTGGTGAAGGCACGACAACCTGCTGTGGTTATCGGGGCCCTTTGCTTACGCGGAGCTTGGTATTGATGGTACCCGCGCACCGCCGCCAAGGGCAGTACGGGGTCTTGGCACGCTGGTGCAGGGATGCGGTCTTGTCGGGCCGGGGCAAGGAGCACGGGGGCTCCTTCTTGAGGCCGAGGGATTTCTTGGCAGCTTCTTTCGTGTCGCGCGGGTGCTGGATGCGGCTGGTCGCGTCCAGGGGTCGCGCGCCTTGGAGCCAGGGCGCCATCTTGGGGCGGAGGTGGTGGAGGCGCTTCCTGAGCCGCGTCGCCCATGCCTGGTGGAGGGCGAGGTAGCGAGAGGGACAGCGCGGGAGAGCCCCCTGCGGCGCTGACGAGCTCGGTGATGCAAGCGAGCCATTCTTCATATAGGTCATCGACGGGGCAGTAGTGCAGGAGCTCACGTGTCAGGAGCAATGCGGCCTGGGCGCGACGAGCGTGAGACGACGAACCAGCTGGGGTCAGCGACGGAGTGGCGGTGCGGCCTTCCCGTCGCACCGTGGGGTGCAGTGAAGATGCTTGTTGCTCGTTCCCTGCCGTGCCGGTGGCGGTGTTGGCGGCAGGTGATGGAGAACGACGAGGAGGCCCGCCGACAGGAGCCATATGGGCGACGCGAGCGGCGAGAGCAGCCCGGCGCTCAGCGCGGGCTCGGCGAGCGTCTGACATGGATGCGACGAAGCAATGGGACGCAGATCAGCGGAGGAAGACTCCGGTGCACCCCTACCTGGCGCGCCAAATGTCGGATATCAGGTTCTGGAAAAACCCTAAAGGTTCGAACACTCGGGTGCACACAAAGATTTCCTCCTACTGAATCTTGCTCTCAGCCTTGCCGCGATCCCTAAGCTAGATTGATGAACTCACAGCACATGAGACACAAGATTTATACAGGTTCGGGGCCACCGTCATGGTGTAATACCCTACTCTTGTGTGTGGTGGTGGATTGCCTCTTGGGCTGATGATGAACAGTACAGGGGAAGAACAGCCTCCCGAGGAGAGGTGTTCTTGTGGTGGTGTGGTGCTCTGCTTCGGAAGGATTCGATCCGTCTCTGGATGAGGTGCCCTGCCTACTGTGGTGGCTAGCTCTATTTATAGAGGCCCTGGTTCTCTTCCCAAATATTGAGCGGGAAGGGATCCAATAATGACCATTTTGAAAGGGGACAACTAGTACAAGCTATATTGACTAAAGGTGGTCTTTGCCTGTAAAGGTGCTGGTGGTGACGCCGTCTTGGGCTCCACGGTGACCTCCGTCCTGCTGTCCTGCGGGTCTTGGTCTTGTTGCGCCGATATGGAAACCTTTGCCTGATGCCTCGGTACTCCGCGCCTGCGCTTGCCTCCCTTAGCACCAAAGAAGAAACAAGGACACTGCGTGGGATGGCGCCCACCTACTGCCCGCCTGGTCTTGATCGTCATGGCTTGTGTCATAGGGGACCTCGCGAGGTACCCCTTGCCTTGATTTCTTCGCCCCCTCGCGAGCCTGCCTAGTGAGGCCGCTCCTGAGGAGGCCTTGCATCGTCCGCCCCGCGAGGCTTGGCCCCTCGCGAGGGTCTTGAGTGTTGGTTGATGAAGAGGGCCGTACTGGGCCACTGGTTGAGCCACGCAGCAGGCCGCAGGCAGGCAAGTCTGGGGACCCCCGTTCCCAGAACATTGACAATCTTGACATCACGACGCCAACGGTGAATGCAGAGATGATGGCCTTGTCCGACACCTTGGGAATCTTTTTTTTTGATAGAAAGACTGTAAGGGAACCCCCTACAGCATAATTGGTGCAACAAACCCAAATTGCAAGTACCAAGCCTTGAACCTGGGTGGGTGGGAAGGCATCAGCCCCTTCCCATCTTTGACACCTTGGGAATCTTGAGGCAGACGTTGTTGAAGCACTGGATATATTTATGCAGGGTCGCTCCAGGTTGCTGCTTGATGCGGCGCAGGTCGCCTGCAGCCGGTGGACGGTCGCGAGTGCGCTGGAAGTTGGCGATGAAGCGACTGCGCATCTCCTCCCTAGAATAAATCGACCCCTCGGTCAGGTTCAGGAGCCAAGAATGCGCGCCATCCTTGAGGGCCATCGGGAACTAGTTTGCCATGATCTTCTCGTCGCCGTTGGCCGCCTCGATGCTCGCTCATCGAGCTGTAGGAACTCGGTGGGGTCTGCTGTGCCGTCGTAGAGTGGAGGCAGGCCAGGCTTGAACTTGCTCGGCCAAACGATGTTGCGGAGTTCTATAGTGAATGCATGGCATCCTACCGTGGCCATCGGTGGTCGTCGAGGGGGTGGAACATAGTCTTGATGCACGCGCATCGCCACCTCCTGTGGCGGCTCGCAAGCCTGGTGCTGGGGCGCTGGAAGAACGCATGCTTCTCCTTGGGGACGTTGCACCACCTGGCAGCTCAAGTCATCTCGAGCCGGCGCCAGGCGCTGCGGGTCATGTCGTGGAGCCATACACCTTGGCTCGACGATGGCGCCCCGGGCAGGAGGCGGAGGAGGAGCCCCGTGCGCGACGTCACCCGCTGCAGGTGGTTGCTGAGGCAGCGAGCGAGCCGGCCCGTCGGAGCCCCCGTGCGCGATGCTGATGAGCATGGCGATACGCTCGAGCAACTCCTCGTAGAGATCACCCACGGGACGGTAGCGAAGAAGCTCCCGCACCGTGAGCAAAGTAGCCTGCGCATCCACCTACCCGCGACGCGCGTGGGATCACGAAGCTGCTGGAGTCAGGGACGGAGTAGCAGTTTGGCCGTCGGGGCGCACCGACGGGTGCAGCGATGAAGGTTGCTGCGCGTGGCCGGCTCGGCCCGTGGCGGCGTTGGCCACCGGAGAGGGAGCGCGGCGGGCGCAGCCGTCACCCGCCGGAGCCGTCTGAGCGACACGAGCGGCGACCGCAGCCCGACGCTCGGTATGAGCCCTGTGCGCGTCGGCCATGGAGGTGTCGGAGCAGTGGCGGATCGGATAACGAAAGAGAGGATCCTATGCACCCCTACCTGGCGCGCCAAATGTCGGATTTCGGGATCCGGCAACCCGTGAGAGGTTTGAACACTAGGGTGCATGCGGAGATCTCAACCTGCCCAGCTTGCCTACTCGCAATCCTCTGTAGCCTAGCGCGTAGAGCTCACAGAGACACAAAGGCACAGAGATTTATACTGGTTCGGGCCACCGTTGTGGTGTAATACCCTACTCCAGTGTGGTCTCGTGGATTGCCTTGAGGGGCTATGGATGAACTTGTACAAAGGATGAACAAGCCTCAGGAGGTGAAGTGTTCTTGAGCTGGTCTGGTGTTCTACTTGCTCTAGTTTTTGGTCCCTCTCTATAGTGGTGGCCTTGGTCCTCCTCCCAAATATGAGCGGGAAGGGATTCCACAACGGCGGGATTTGAAAGGGGACAAGTAGTACAGTATATCCTGACAAAAGTAGTCTTCGCCTGCGAAAAGCCTCTGGTCGTGACGCTGTGGTGGGCTCGGTGATGACCTCCGTCTTGCCGTCCTGGCGGTCTTGGTCTCGTTGCACCAGAATGGAAACCTTTGGTTGATTCCTCGGGACTCTGCGCCTGTGGCTTGCCTCCCTTGCACCAAAGAGGAAACCTGCACTCTGCACCTGCATGGCCTTGGTCATCATGGCTCACGTCAGCTGAGCCTCATGAGGTAGCTGCATAGATCTCTCCGCCCCTCAGGAGCCCTCCTGAGGAGGACAGCTCCTTCGGGGGTCTTGGCGTCGTCCACCTTGCAAGGCTTGGCCCCTCGCGAGGGCCTTGTGGTGCTGATGTCGAAGATGGGCCGCACCAGGCCGTCGATGGAGCCACGTGGTGGGCCACAGGCAGGCAGGACTAGATACCCCCAAGTCTAGGACGCCGACAAATATGTTCATGATTTGCTTATAGTGGGTTGCTTGAGTGATAGAAGCATAAACCCGAGTAAGGGGGTTGTGGCGTATGGGATAAAGGGGACTTGATGCTTTAATGCTATGGTTGGGTTTTACCTTAATGATCTTTAGTAGTTGCGGATGCTTGCTAGAGTTCCAATCATAAGTTCATATGATCCAAGAAGAGAAAGTATGTTAGCTTATGCCTCTCCCTCATATGAAATTGCAATGACGTCTACCGGTCTTGTTAACAATTTCCTAGGATAATTCCGCACACCGATCCATCATTATTCCACACTCGCTATTTATAATATTTAGTAATATATTCTAACTTTATGATAACAACACCTACTTTTATATTTTAGCTCTCCGATATCATGCGAAGTTATCCTCTTTGTCACGTCCCCAGTTCAGGCCTTGCTTGTCTCTGCATAAGCATCCATGCATCATGTTTAAATTTAAAGGAACTTGAAATGGGGATTGTATAAACCCTAGCACCAAATGAATCCAACTAGGGTCAAAATAAAATCTTTTTCATTGAACTCAAAATGCCCTCTATAAATGTTCAACATTTCTGGTTTGAGGTGGAAGCATCTACCAAAAATGGTTTATATTTTTGCAGGACATATTGGGCTCTGAATTAAATCATACTCTATTTGCATTTGGGCATTTAAATGCTATACAATATTTGAAATGCTCAAATAATCACAAACTAAAATGTTTACTCTTGGATATATTCTAAACAGTAGCCATGATTAGTTTCATGATTTTGGAAACGTTTCAGTATTTTAAATAAAGCCCTAAAGACTACAGAATAATAGAAAAACAGAAACAATAAAAGAGAGAGAGAGAGAGAGATTTTTACCTGGGCCACTTACCTGGCCGCAGCCCACCTGGCAGGCCCAGCACTGTGCTGGCCCATGCCAGGCAGCTGCTTCCTCTCGCCAGGCAGGCAGAGAGGTGAGCGCCGGCGTGCCCGAGCTCGCCACGCCGTCACCTGCTTGCCGACGAAGCCCCTGGACGCATGGACGACTCCCGCGTGCCATCCCGATTCCGCTGACCGCTTCGCTCACTCTCCCCCACGGCCCTCTCTCCTCTGCTCCCTCTCTCTCGCCCGGACCAAACGCGTCCGTCGCCGCCGACGAGCATCGCCGTGGCCACAGCCATTGCCTCGCCTCGTCGTTGCGCCCAGAGGCTCCGCCTCGACCCCCTCTTCCTCTCCACCGAGCCACGAGGTCCCGGACGCGCTGCAACCCCGACACCACCGTCGTTTTCCCCCTCGGGCTCCAACCACCACCGCCGTTGATTTGCTGCACGCATGACGCCCCCGAGCCCGCCGAGCTTCTCTCCGACCTCGCAGTGAGCTCCTGATCCGAACCACTCTCTTTCCCCTCGCGTTTGCGAGCTCTAGGCCATAGCTCCGTCGCGGCCGAACTCCGGCCGCCGCTGACCTTGTCGCCGCTGCCGCTACGGGCGCTGCAGCTTGCGCCCGAGCGCGTCATCGTCCTAACTCGCTCCTAGGAGCCGAACGCACCTAGTAGCTCGTCCGTAGCCGCACCGTAGCCCCCTAGCCGCTCGAGGCCGAGCTTCGGCCGCCGCCTCGCTCGCCGCAGTTGCCGCTACCGGCCACCCCAGGCACAGCTGCAGCCACCGCTGGACGCGCCGCGTCACGGCCGTTCCAACAAGACCTGCCGTGCGTCCTCCCGACGCCGGAATTGGCCGGACGGGCATCGCCACCGTGCTCCGGTTATCGCCGGAGTTAATCCGGTGACAAGGTAGGTTAGTTAGTGCTAATGACCCCTCTAATCAACCCCTTAAGCCACTGCCACGTGGGCCCATGCGCCTGTTTAGTTTAGATTAATTTTCCTGTTTAGTTTAGATTAACCCAGTGGGACCCACGCATCAGCCTTGACCGCGCTGACATGGCTGTTGACTGGCCCCACATGTCATGTTGACTTCGCTTACGTGGGCGTTAACTGGACCCACCTGTCAGTATCACTAACTAGCCCCAGTCACTGACCAGTGCACCCCACAGGTAAGGTTTGACCTGGTTGACGCCTGTTGACCGCTGACGTCACCCTGACGCAATGCTGACGCATTAATTCAATTATTGGAATTATTCTTATTCAGGAAATTCCAGAAAATAGCACAAACTTCTAAAATTCATAGGAAATCAACCGTAACTCCAAATTAAATAAGTTATATATGAAAAATGATCAGGAAAATCCAATCTATCCATCTGCACTGGTTTCATGCATGTTAGAACACATTAACCTTGCTGTTTAGGTGAAACAAGTTAATGCACTATTATGACCTCCTAAAATGGGTTTGCATTTGAATCTTTGGTTCAAATGGACTCATCTCAATCTGTTCTAGCTTGCATTAACCCAAAACACATTCATATTGCCATGTCATAGCATGCATCATATTGTGCGTTGCATTGATCGTGTTTCTTCTCTGTTTGCCGGTGTTGTTCCCCCTCGGTAGACATTGTACCGACGTTGTGATCGTTGACACTGATGAAGACTCAATACTATCTTCAGAAGTGCCAGGCAAGCAAAACCCCCTTGTTCATTCCGATACAATCCCACTCTCTCGCTCCTGCTCTCTTTCACTGCATTAGGACAACAACGAATCATCTATTACTTGCTACGGTAGTTGAACCCCTCTATCCTCTGCATGACCTGTCATTGCCACAGTAAATAGATGAAACCCACTAGCATGAGTAGGAGTTGTTTGAGCCCTGTTGTGCCTACTCATTCATGCTTGTTTGTCATGCTTGCTACTGCTTAGAGTTGAGTCAGGTCTGATTCATCGGGGATGAATCAGAGGTGTGTGAACATGTCCTATTGTGTGCGAGCTAAGTGTGTGAACACGATTTGGTAAAGGTAGCGGTGAGAGGCCATGTAGGAGTACATGGTGGGTTGTCTCATTGAAGCCGTCCTTAGGAACTGAGTTCTGTGTTTTGTGATCCATGATTCAGCTACTACCATGCATTGGGCCCTGAAATATGACCCCGCTCGACTTCTTAATCACACTTGTCATCTGTCCAGGAGTTGCAAGTAGTTTCTGGTGTTTGTAGTATGTTGGAGGCCGTGCGCAGCGCTGACCGGAGGGGTGGGCTGTGATGCGGTAGGCACGTGGCCGGGTATACCGGGCGCCCGTTTGGTGTCACGGAACCCTGTTCACATCGTTTGGGGTTGTGAGCGAAACCTCGGCCGGATCTCATCATGGATGAACCCGAATAGGCGATAAACCTGGACTAGAGACTTGAGTGTTTAGGTAGGTCATGGTCTACACCCACGTCGGCTTTCGCTTGAAGTCTGCCGAGCACATGTCATGTGCGGACGCTAAGTGGTGGAAACATGTATGAAGAAGTACACCCCTGCAGGGTTAACATCATCTATTCGAATAGCCGTGTCCGCGGTAAAGGACTTCTGGGTTGCCTATAACAGTTCATAGACAAGTGAAAGTGGATACTTTAAAATGCGCAAGATAAGCGTGAGTGCTATGGATGGCGTTCTCGTAGGGAGACGGGAGCGGATCCATAGTGGTGTATTGGTTGGTGAATATGTGGACTCGTGTGCGCCACCTCAAAGAGTTACTTGCAGTCGTAGTTCAGGATAGCCACCGAGTCAAAGCTGGCTTGCTGCAGTTAAACCCCACCATCCCCTTTGTTGATAATGATGCATATGTAGTTAGTTCTGATGTAAGTCTTGCTGGGTACATTTATACTCACGTTTGCCTATTTTATGTTTTTGTAGAGAGACTTCAGTCTCGCTAGTAGTTCGGCGTGGACTTCGACGTTTAGCTTGATTCCTCAGCTACGATCTTGTGCCCTCGGCAGGATCTGGTAGATAGTCAGGCTTCTTAGCCTTTTTCATTTGTAGATGTTTGTACTCAGACATGTTAAGCTTCCGCATGTGCTTTGACTTGTATGCTCTGAATGTTGGGTCATGAGACCCATGATTATAATATCTCGCTCCCCGGAGCCTATTGAATAAATACTTGAGTCGTAGAGTCATGTTGTGATGCCATGTTGTATTTGCACATATCAAGCATATTGTGTGTATGTTATTGAAATGCTTGGTATGTGTGGGATCTGACTATCTAGTTGTTTATCCTTGGTAGCCTCTCTTACCGGGAAATGTCTCCTAGTGCTTCCACTGAGACATGGTAGCTTGCTACTGCTCCGGAACACTTAGGCTGGCCGGCATGTGTCCTTCTTTATTCCTGTGTCTGTCCCTTCGGGGAAATGTCACCCGATGAATACCGGAGTCCTGTTAGCCCGCTACAGCCCGGTTCACCGGAGTCCTGCTAGCCCAGTGCTACAGCCTGGATTCACTCGCTGATGACCGACACGTTCGATGCTGGGTCATGGATGCCTATCCCTGTAGGTTTGTGCCACTTTGGGTTTACGACTAGCCATATCAGCCCGGGCTCCTTATCATATGGATGCTAGCAACACTATCATATACGTGTGCCAAAAGGCACAAACGGTTCCGGGCAAAGGTAAGGCAACACCCGTGGGAATACCGTGCGTGAGGCCGCAAAGTGATATGAGGTGTTACATGCTAGATCGATGTGGCATTGAGTCGGGGTCCTAACAGCTTTGGTATCAGAGCCTGACTGCCTGTAGGATTACCAAGCCAAACTGGTCGAAGTTGTGTCTAGAAATGCTTTAGTTATGTAGGGGAATTGATTGTGGGATGGAACGTAAGGCTCTTTTTACTCCTTATACCTCATGGCCTTCTGATCTGAGTCAACCTCTTCTCTTCTACGGGGATTAAGAACTAGGCTTCTCGTCTATCTACTAGGATGACGAGTTACTATGTTAGAGACTTATAGGATTGATAGTTTCAAGCCTTAATTCAGTTTCTACCTTTGTATGTTAACTATTGATCTCGAAACCTTGATATTGTGCTTCTGAGTGGCTATGCCACCATTTCTGTAGTATGTCTCCAAACTTTTTGAGCATTTACAGCCGTTATGCTGTCTGAGTCATCCTAGGTTTCTAAACAATCTGATGCACTTGCAAATCCTTTCCCTCTGGTTTTTATGTTCCTTTGGGCCAGGTTAATCACACTAATTGCTGAGTTGAGATATTCTATTGCCTCGACATATATGTTGGAATTATTATTATGACCCTAGGTGTCTTAGAGGATCATCTAGTAACTTAGCCATGTTTTGTGTCCCAGTGTGATGATTCTGGCCATTATTCTCAAAAGCATCCCGTGATGCCACTTAGTTAGTAGGAATTCTATTCCTGGGTTCTTGACCCAAGATCCACCCTACTTACTTCATGTTGATAGTGTTTGCTCGTTCCTTTAGGAAATTAGTAACCTTTGCAATAGTCCTCGAAGTTCGTGGTATTTCCTTCTTCCAAATACTATGAACCACTTTATGGCAGAAGTTTGTAGGATCAAAAGATCACAACAGGAGTGCCCTCGATGAGTTCTCCATCCTATATTGCGACTCTGCCAGTTCTACTTTTCTGCATGGGTTATCTGGAAGAAACTTGTTGAACTTGTTTCGACATACTAATCTATGTATCCACAACTCAGAAAGTTATATGTTCCTTGAGTTGTCCCCCTTTAGTTGTATCCTGACCTTCGTCTATCGATTGATAGTCAGGAGTAGTCGTGCATTCGTGTTCATCGATGCCTTTTACTTCTGTGGTCCGTCAAGCCATTCTATTCGGAATGACTAGGAGAAACAAACTTCAGTACCTCATCCACATCCAGGATTGGGTCAAAGTAGTTGTACCTCGCAGATCAAAATGCCAACCCACCTTTTGATCTGTTCTCCCTAAAGTATTACCCACTTTACATCAGGAATATCATGAGGATTGCACCATCTCTTATGAATTCTTGACGCAGTAATACTTCTTGCCATCAATGTTCATTCATCGGTTTCCGTGTTATTGTAACCGGAACGCCGCCAAGTGAAACATGATGTGTGAAATCTATACTCCTAGCAACTCTGTTGCTTGGTAGTTAAATGGACAATAACCTCATTCTTAGCGTGTTGGTTACTGAATCATCACCCTAAGGTTGATCGTGCTACCTAGTCCTTATTTTCGGTGCACCTTTCGATCAATGAGTTAGGGCTATGTCAATCCCTTGCTTATTTGATCATCTCGTCTTGCCCTGAAGAGCAAGATTGTTCTCGAGTTTAATAGCATATTGGTGGTTCGTGATTTTCCAAATATCTTCTCGGAAGTATTACCAGGTTGTCACCTGACCGCTATGGTGAGTTCGTGATCAAGATGGTTTATTCCTGTAAACCATCCTTTCTCCAGGAATTCGTGTTGGATACCCCTGAGCTAGTTGGTTAAGCCAAACAACAACTTGGAGAGTTGGAAGATAAAAGCTTGTCCGACTTAGCTCATCCCAAAGGGATATCTTTGTGTGTGTGTTGAAGAAAGATAATATCTTCATTGATTGATCCTCATGATCAGTTGGTGGACCTTTTGTCTTGCCAAGACCTTGATTTGAGTATGGGCTATCCTCAAATCAAGTCAGAACAAATGATGTTCGTAATGTTGTCTTACTCGTGAATTTTCTTCGAGCATACACCATTAAATCTTTTGGGTCTGACCAATACTAGAACCTTGTTCACATAGTTATGGAATTCCATCTCCATGGGAATCTGGATGAATTATTGTTGAGCCCATCGACAACATCCTTGTCTTCTCCATAGTTTTGTTGAACATTAAGCTAGTGTTGGAAACTTTTTAGAGCATTTGTTCATGCTAGCTCATGAAGCATATGTTCGGATGTAAGAAGTGACTTCCTCTAGTTCATGTGCATTTGATGCAAGTTGTCGCCGTGGATTCGAGAAAGTCAATGTTGCTTCCTTTGGAATCATCCCAAATCGGTCATGCATACGTGCGAAGTATTCTATGGTTCAGAGACTTGCAACCTTCATTCTATATGTATTCCTAGCACACCAAGCCACTGATTGATTAGTTCAAGGAGAAGAAGTCTCTTCTTAAGAGCAAGACTTATGCAAGGACTTCGATATCCTCGATGATGGTTCCCCCTCTGAACTCGGTAGTGTTTAGTTATAAGACTACTACTTGGTCATGCTTGCCTGAGGTAGCGTGTTCGCATGTTTGTAGCAGAACCGGCTCGTGTTTTGGAGCTTGCTATCGTAGTTCATTCCCCAAGAATCTCGTAACGTCATCTCGTCAATTTGTGTTGCAAACTTTCATTTTTCTTTCTAGACTTGATGGGTCTGGACTATTCTAACACCAACCAGATCTGAATCTTAGGCAGATATGATGGTTGGAATGTTTCCCAAGAACTATAATATTGGTCTCTCTGTAACCGGTAAAGTGGATGTCGTGGCCAACACACCCAACAGGAAGACCTGTTATTGTAGTATCTTGATTGAGAAAGTTGGCCACCTCCCCCTAAGGACTTCGTAGGATTTACCCCCCTAGTTGTGCCTTACGGATTTTTGTGTTTCCGAAGTCCGACCTTTTACTTGATGTTCTAGATATTAAACCATTTCAATGAATGGGTTATGCTAGCACATCAAGGAGAACATTAGAAGCAGAGTGCTAAATGCCTCTCGGTCAATCATCCAGATTTTGTTCCCTTGGCCCTGCCAAGGTGAAATCTGAGAAGGTGTTATCTTCCTTTGCATCTGCATCTTCCACCGGTATTCATCATGGTAGTATGTTGTGTTGCCAGGATCCTTGACACGGATATTGGTAAAACCTTGATGATTATGGAAATGCTCAAGCTCTTGAAAGCATGCACAAGCATTAGGTGCTATCATAGTTACTAACCGAGATTGTTCCCAGTTTTCCTCGGTTATGCTATAACTTTTCAAACAGTGGACTCACTCTCTACTGTTGAGCTTCTCCCCAGTTACTAAAATCATCCCTTGTGTTGTTTTCAACAAGGTAATCCACATCATCCATTCTAATCCGGTTATGCATTCTACCGAACCCCTCCAAACGATCGCTCAAGAATTGCCTTAGGCTGGTATAAAGAGTTTCAATGATATTTGAATCAAAGGTAATTCTTTTTGCCACTTAATGGGGATATATTCTACGAGTCACCTCCTCTAAGATGTCTCGTTATGGTATCAAGGCAATTCAACTCCTCGCTACATTGACAACCGTTCAACACCCTCTTAAAGGTGGAATTGTAGTCTACCTGGTAAACCTCCGTCATCTGTTCCACTCCATTCCTCTAGAGGTGTGCTTCGTCTCTCAGCTCGAGAGATGTTGCTATGTCTCATTCCGTGAGTTAATCCTGAGTTGTTCGACCTTCGAGAAGATCGATCCTTCTAGAGTTTTCTTTCTCCTCTCGTTGTCATGTCGGTTGGAGTTCTCGGAGCAAGACATCAAGATAATGATGATGATCGAATCAACTTTCATTTGAAGTGCAACCTGGATCATGAAGATTGTGTTAGTTTGCGCTCCCCTTTCATCTTACCCTACGCTTGAATCTCGGGACGAGATTCTTGTTTAGTGGGGGTGAGTTGTCACGTCCCCAGTTCAGGCCTTGCTTATCTCTGCATAAGCATCCATGCATCATGTTTAAATTTAAAGGAACTTAAAATGGGGATTGTTTAAACCCTAGCACGAAATGAATCCAACTAGGGTCAAAATAAAATCTTTTTCATTGAACTCAAAATGCCCTCTAAAAATGTTCAACATTTCTGGTTTGAGGTGGAAGCATCTACCAAAAATGGTTTATATTTTTGCAGGACATATTGGGCTCTGAATTAAATCATACTCTATTTGCATTTGGGCATTTAAATGCTATACAATGTTTTAAATGCTCAAATAATCATAAACTAAAATGTTTACTATTGGATATATTCTAAACAGTAGCCATGATTAGTTTCATGATTTTTGGAAACGTTTTAATATTTTAAATAAAGCCCTAAAGACTATAGAATAATAGAAAAACAGAAACGATAAAAGAGAGAGAGATATTTTTACCTGGGCCACTTACCTGGCCGCAGCCCACCTGGCAGGCCCAGCACTATGCTGGCCCATGCCAGGCAGCTGCTTCCTCTCGCCAGGCAGGCAGAGAGGAGAGCGCCGGCGCGCCCGAGCTCGCCACGCCGTCACCTGCTTGCCGACGAAGCCCCTAGACGCATGGACGACTCCCGCGTGCCGTCCCGATTCCGCTGACCGCTTCGCTCACTCTCCCCCACGGCCCTCTCTCCTCTGCTCCCTCTCTCTCGCCCGGACCAAACGCGTCTGTCGCTGCCGACGAGCATCGCCGTGGCCACAGCCATTGCCTCGCCTCGTCGTTGCGCCCAGAGGCTCCGCCTCGACCCCCTCTTCCTCTCCACCGAGCCACGAGGTCCCGGACGCGCTGCAACCCCGACACCACCGTCATTTTCCCCCTCGGGCTCCGACCACCACCGCCGTTGATTCGCCGCACGCAGGACGCCCCCGAGCCCACCGAGCTTCTCTCCGACCTCGCAGTGAGCTCCTGATCCGAACCCCTCTCTTTCCCCTCGCGTTTGCGAGCTCTAGGCCATCGCTCCGTCGCGGCCGAACTCCGGCCGCCGCTGACCTTGTCGCCGCTGCCGCTACGGACGCTGCAGCTTGCGCCCGAGCGCGTCATCGTCCTCAACTAGCTCCTAGGAGCCGAACGCATGTAGTAGCTCGTCCGTAGCGGCACCGTAGCCCCCTAGCCGCTCGAGGCCGAGCTCCCACCGCCGCCTCGCTCGCCGCAGTTGCCGCTACCGGTCACCCCAGCCACAGCTGCAGCCACCGCTGGACACGCCGCGTCGCGACCGTTCCAACAAGACCTGCCGCGCGTCCTCCCGACGCCGGAATTGGCCGGACGGGCATCGCCGCCGCGCTCCGGTTATCGCCGGAGTTAATCCAGTGACAAGGTAGGTTAGTTAGTGCTAATGACCCCTCTAATCAACCCCTTAAGCCACTGCCACATGGGCCCATGCGCCTGTTTAGTTTAGATTAATTTTCCTGTTTAGTTTAGATTAACCCAGTGGGACCCACGCGTCAGCCTTGACCGCGCTGACATGGCTGTTGACTGGCCCCACATGTCATGTTGACTTCGCTGACGTGGGCGTTGACCGGACCCACCTGTCAGTGTCACTAACTAGCCCCAGTCACTGACCAGTGGACCCCACTGGTCATGTTTGACCTGGTCGACGCCTGTGGACCGCTGACGTCACCCTGACGCAATGCTGACGCATTAATTAATTATTGGAATTATTCTTATTCAGGAAATTCCAGAAAATAGCACAAACTTCTAAAATTCATAGGAAATCAACCGTAACTCCAAATTAAATAAGTTATATATGAAAAATGATCAGAAAAATCCAATCTATCCATCTGCACTAGTTTCATGTATGTTAGAACACATTAACCTTGCTGTTTAGGTGAAACAAGTTAATGCACTATTATGACCTCTTAAAATGGGTTTGCATTTGAATCTTTGGTTCAAATGGACTCATCTTAATCTGTTCTAGCTTGCATTAACCCAAAACACATTCATATTGCCATGTCATAGCATGCATCATATTGTGCGTTGCATTGATCGTGTTTCTTCTCTGTTTGCCGGTGTTGTTCCCCCTCGGTAGACGTTGTACCGATGTTGTGATCGTTGACACTGATGAAGACTCAATGCTTCTTCAGAAGTGCCAGGCAAGCAAAACCCCCTTGTTCATTCCGATACAATCCCACTCTCTCGCTCCTGCTCTCTTTTACTGCATTAGGACAACAACGAATCATCTGTTACTTTCTACGGTAGTTGAACCCCTCTATCCTCTGCATGACCTGTCATTGCCACAGTAAATAGATGAAACCCACTAGCATGAGTAGGAGTTGTTTGAGCCCTGTTGTGCCTACTCATTCATGCTTGTTTGTCATGCTTGCTACTGCTTAGAGTTGAGTCAGGTCTGATTCATCGGGGATGAATCAGAGGTGTGTGAACATGTCCTATTGTGTGCGAGCTAAGTGTGTGAACACGATTTGGTAAAGGTAGCGGTGAGAGGCCATGTAGGAGTACATGGTGGGTTGTCTCATTGAAGCCGTCCTTAGGAACCGAGTTCTGTGTTTGTGATCCATGATTCAACTACTACCATGCATTGGGCCCTGAAATATGACCCTGCTCGACTTCTTAATCACCCTTGTCCTCTGTCCAGGAGTTGCAAGTAGTTTCTGGTGTTTGTAGTATGCTGGAGGCCGTGCGCAGCGCTGACCGGAGGGGTGGGCTGTGATGCGGTAGGCACGTGGCCGGGTATACCGGGCGCCCGTTTGGTGTCACGGAACCCTGTTCACATCGTTTGGGGTTGTGAGCGAAACCTCGGCCGGATCTCCTCATGGATGGAACCCGAATAGGTGATAAACCTGGACTCGGGACTTGAGTGGTTAGGTAGGTCGTGGTCTACACCCACGTCGGCTTTCGCTTGAAGTCTGCCGAGCACATGTCGTGTGCAGACGCTAAGTGGTGGAAACATGTATGAAGAAGTACACCCCTGCAGGGTTAACATCATCTATTCGAATAGCCGTGTCCACGGTAAAGGACTTCTGGGTTGCCTATAACAGTTCATAGACAAGTGAAAGTGGATACTTTAAAATGCGCAAGATAAGCGTGAGTGCTATGGATGGCGTTCTCGTAGGGAGACGGGAGCGGATCCATAGTGGTGTATTGGTTGGTGAATATGTAGACTTGTGTGCGCCACCTCAAAGAGTTACTTGCAGTCGTAGTTCAGGATAGCCACTGAGTCAAAGCTGGCTTGCTGCAGTTAAACCCCACCACCCCCTTTGTTGATAATGATGCATATGTAGTTAGTTCTGATGTAAGTCTTGCTGGGTACATTTGTACTCACGTTTGCCTATTTTATGTTTTTGCAGAGAGACTTCGGTCTCGCTAGTAGTTCCGCGTGGACTTCGACGTTTAGCTTGATTCCTCAGCTACAATCTTGTGCCCTCGGCAGGATCTGGTAGATAGTCAGGCTTCTTAGCCTTTTTCATTTGTAGATGTCTGTACTCAGACATGTTAAGCTTCCGCATGTGCTTTGACTTGTATGCTCTGAATGTTGGGTCATGAGACCCATGATTGTAATATCTCGCTCCCCGGAGCCTGTTGAATAAATACTTGAGTCGTAGAGTCATGTTGTGATGCCATGTTGTATTTGCACATATCGAGCATATTGTGTGTATGTTATTGAAATGCTTGGTATGTGTGGGATCTGACTATCTAGTTGTTTATCCTTGGTAGCCTCTCTTACCGGGAAATGTCTCCTAGTGCTTCCACTGAGCCATGGTAGCTTGCTACTGCTCCGGAACACTTAGGCTGGCCGGCATGTGTCCTTCTTCGTTCCTGTGTCTATCCCTTCGGGGAAATGTCACGCGATGAATACTGGAGTCCTGTTAGCCCGCTACAGCCCGGTTCACCGGAGTCCTGCTAGCCCAGTGCTACAGCCTGGATTCACTCGCTGATGACCGACACGTTCGATGCTGGGTCATGGATGCCTGTCCCTGTAGGTTTGTGCCACTTTGGGTTTACGACTAGCCATGTCAGCCCGGGCTCCTTATCATATGGATGCTAGCGACACTATCATATACGTGTGCCAAAAGGCGCAAACGGTTCCGGGAAAAGGTAAGGCGACACCCGTGGGAATACCGTGCGTGAGGCCGCAAAGTGATATGAGGTGTTACATGCTAGATCGATGTGGCATTGAGTCGGGGTCCTAACACTCTTCATACCCACAACGTAGTTTTATTTCTCGTATCTAGTTGGAAGTAAACGTTCGGTGTACGTAGAGTCGTATCAGTGGCAGATAGGACTTGAGAGAATATTGATCTTACCTTTAGCTCCTTGTGGGTTCGACACTCCATACTTATCACTTCCACCTTTGGAAATTGCTACGATGATTCCCTGCACTTGGGGATTATCAGCAGGCAGCTGCTGCGCAAGCCTCACTGCCCCACCCTACTCCCACCTCTGGCCAGGCCTTCCCTCCACTCACCCACACCCCCTGTTACTCTCCGGCGACGACAGCCTTACACCACAGCCAAACAAGGGAACCCTCATACTCCACTCCGCGTGGGCATCCACCTGCCTCGTCTTCCCTGGCTTCGCATCGTTCCCTTCCTAGGCCTCGCCATCATCCGCTGCCTTGATGCTCTTGGTGCGGCGTGGTCTACAAGGTCAACAAACGACAGTCATCAAAAGAGGACTTCAGTCGGTGAGGCTGACAGATGGACCCCCCAGCTACATCTTCGAACACAAGGAAGTGCCTCCTTATTACTCACAAAATAAAAATGATTCCTCCCCTGACAGCTGGGACCCAGCAGCTATATCTTTGCATCCAATAAAGTGTGTCCTTATCCTCCCTAATAGCTGGGACCCACCCGGTCAAAGTGTACGTAGCGTTGTCTGCCTGGTCGCGAACCTGAACATACATACTAGTCGATCAGTCTCTCTGCAACAATGAACCGTGGCCGAGCAAGCAGCAACACGTGTAGTAGTAGAGCCCCCGACGTAGCAGTTTAGGCAGTCCCTTCTAAACTATGTACACATACGTACAACCACTTGCCAGAAAATACGGCCACGTACGTACATACGGGCGGGGTCTCCGACACCTACTCGCGCATACGTACGGCCAGGGCTCATGTACATGGAGAGGCAGCGGACGGTAGCAATGGCGTCCCGTTCACCGGAAGCCAACCGGCTGGGTTGGAATGGAGAAGCTGTGTCATGTTCATCGGGAGACAACGGAATGTGTTGTATTCATCGGGAGCCAACAGGCTTGGACGGAACAGCCGAAACAGGGCCTGGCATACCGCAGAATAGAGGAAGAGGCCTTCTGTTCGACCGCCTATGGTCGAAACAGGATCCTGTTCATCAGGAGGAGTCTGGCGTACCACAAAACGAAGGAAACAAACTTCTGCTCGAGCGCCTACAGTCGAAATGGGGTCCTGTTGATCGGGAGAGGTGTGGCATATGCAAACGGAGGAAACGAACTTCTGTTGGAGCGCCTACGGTCAAAACGGGGTCCTATTCATCGGGAGGGGTGTGGCGAACTGCAAAATGGGACTCCATCAGCTACTGTTCATCCATCGTCTACAACCTTGCTCCAGCCTCCACGGGCTACTGTTCATCCACCGTCGACTTTCTCCAGCCTCCACCTGATACTGTTCATCCGCGGGCTACACATGCTACTGTTCATCCAACCTCCATGGGATACTGTTCACCCACCCCAACCAGCAGGGGTGTGGAGGCCTCCTTGGGCTCCTGTTCATCCAACGGCAACAACCTAGACTACCACAGGGTCCTGTTCATCCAACACCCACTGGGAACTGTTCATCCAACCCCCACCGAGAACTGTTCATCCAACCCCCAACAATGGTCACTGATCATCAAGAGGCAGGATCGACGGCTTCAGTTAGCTGCAGTAGCGAAGGAATTTCTCGGGTTCAGTCAGCAGGGAAGGAATTGCTCGGGATCAGTTAATAGCCAAGGGATCGATCGCTCGGGTGCAGTAACGCGTAGCTAGTGTAATCGCTCGGGTTCAGTAAGCGAACGCCTCGCTCGGGTTCAGTTAGAGTCCAATGCCTCACACACACACGCGCATACCTATACAAGAGAAATGTGCAAACCTCCATGCATCGCTCGGCCCCGACCACCCACCGTAACCGGGGACTCGTCGAATTTTTCCTCGCCCTTGCTTCTACCATGATTTTTTCCATCATGGACTGCCCAAAGAATGTCATGCATGTGCGTCCCCGGCCCTCCCAGGACGAAAAGCCCATTTTCTGTCATGATTTTTGTTATAGAAGTAGGAGCCCACCACATCTATGATGGTACATGGTTTTTTCACAATTATCGTCGTAGAAATGTCATAACCATGACAAAAAAAATTCGTTCAGGCCATAATGTTACGGATGTGTCTTTATTTGTAGTGTATGTCCAAAACCCTTCAAGCCAACTCGGTCCCACCGAATCCTACCTATCCGAACCCACCGAGTTCATTTGGACACTTCCACAGCCAAAACCCTAACAAATCGATCCACCGATATGAACCTCAGTCCCACCGAGATGGCCTTGCTAACTCTCTATCATCTGTTGCAATTATTTCGGTCTAACTGAGTTTTGCAATCAGTGCCACTGAGATGTCTTGCCAACCTTCTGTTGCCTTATTGCTTTATTTCGGTCTTACCGAGATGATGCAATCGGTGCCACCGTAGCGAGGTTTGCCCTACCATTGCACATCGGTCGCTCCGAGATGTTCCCATTCGGTCCCATCGAGAGCTCCAACGTTCATATATTTTACACGGTCGGTGCCACCGAGATTTCTGATTGTTTCCACCGAGTCGTGTCAAATGTGTGTAACGGTTGGATTCCGTATGGAGGCTATATATACCCCTCCAGGCCCTCTTACTTATTAAGAGAGCCATCAGAACGTGACTTTACACTTCCACCATTCATTTACTGAGAGAGAACCACCTGCTTATGTGTTGAGATCAAGAGATTCCATTCCTACCATTTGAATATTGATTTCTAGCCTTCTCCAAGTTGCTTTCCACCCAAATCCTTCTTCCAGTATATCCAAATCTGTGAGAGAGAGTTGAGTGTTGGGGAGACTATCATTTGAAGCACAAGAGCAAGGAGTTCATCATCTACACACCATCTATTACCTTTTGAGGAGCGGTGTCTCCTAGGTTGATTAGGTGTCGCTTGGGAGCCTCCGACATGATGTGGAGTTGAACCAAGAATTTTGTAAGGGCAAGGAGATTGCCTACTTCGTGAAGATCCACCCGAGTGAGGCTAGTCCTTCATGGACGGAAGCCATAGTGGAATAGACAAGGTTTCTTCTTCGTGCATCCTTCATGGGTGGAGCCCTCCGTCGACTCGCACAACCCTTACCCTTCGTCGGTTGAAGTATCCATCAACGTGGACAGACGATAGCACCACCTATTAGAACCACGCCAAAAATCTACGCATCTCCATTGCATGTGCTCATTCCAATTCCCATCCCTTTTACATTCTTGCACTTGCATGCTTTACTCTTTCCGCTTCCTATACTCATGCCATGCTTGTGTAAAATGTATTGTGTGCCCTTTAACCTGTGCTCAACTCAAACTTAACTTGAAGAATTGTAAAAACTGCTACTTTTACTTGTTAAGGGTCTAAGCACCCCCCTCTAGACCCCTCTTCTCGATCTTTCAATTGGTATCAGAGCTTTGGTCTCCATTGCTTTGGTTTAATCGCTATTGGAGAAAGCTGGATGAGTCTACGTTCGAGAGTATTAGACATAGAGTGCCTATCCTTGATGGGGAGTTTTATGGCTCTTGGAAAACTGAAATGCTTGAGATCTTCAATAAATAGAATTTGAGCAAGTATATTCTTAGCCCTTATGTGCCTCCTATGGATCCTTTGCATCCTACCCCTGATGAGTATCTTGACATGGTTCGTAATCTTAGGACGGCCAATCTTGTCATTAAAGGATTACCTAGAAATGTGCTTGTTTGCTTGCTAAACTTTGAATGTGCATACGCTAGATGGAATTATCTTGAGGAGCGATTTCCAAATTACTCCTTGAAAAATCTCAATGAAATTCTTCATAAGTCCATTGCTTTTCATAAGATGAAGCCTAGTGATCCCAAGTTTGATGAATGTCTGTTTGAGCTCTGTGATCTTGTGCGTGCTAAGGGTGGTGTTGGAACTATTAGCAACATTATCATGGAAACCATTAGAATTCATAAACTTGCACATTGTCATGGTCATAAATCTAACAAATCACTTGAACTAGGTGATGATCATATGCATGATGATGATGATGGAAATTATGATGAGGACAAAGAATTCGACATCGAATATGAGAAGACTATGAGAAATCTTAGTCTCACGGAAAATCTTTGAAATTACATGGCCATAGGAAAAGAGTGGATTCTCGATAGCGGATGTATCGATCGCATGAACGGAGATAGAGACATGTTTCTTGAGCTTGCACAAAATGATGGTCCACGCAAGTATGTGACTTTTGGAGATAACTCCAAGGGTAAGGTACTTGGCCTTGGTAAGGTGGCCATATCCAATGATAGCTATATTCAAAATGTTATGCCTATTGAATCTCTTGGTTACAATCTTCTCTCTGTATCTAGACTAGCCGACTTTGGTTTCAATGTTCTATTTACCAAAGTAGATTGCCAAGTGTTTCATTGAGATAAGCATAATATGGTATTTACCGGTATCCGTAGAGGTGATGTATACATTGTTGATTTTACTAAAAGAGCCCAACCTCACACTTGCCTTATTGCAAAATCTTCTAAAGGTTGACTACGACATAGAAGATTAGAACATGTTGCATGCAAAATCTTGATAAACTTGTTAAAGGAGATCATATCCTTGGTGTTAAAGATGTTATATTTGACAAGGATAGACTTTGTAGTGCTTGCCAAGCACGAAAACAAGTTGGAGGAAGTCATCCAGTGGAGAACATCAGGACAACGAGAAGACCACTTGAGCTACTTCATATGGATCTCTTCGGTCTCGATGCTTATAAGAGCCATGGTGGTAACTCTTTTGGTTTGGTCACTGTGGATGATTATTCAAGATTTATGTGAGTGTTCTTTCTTGATGAAAAGTCTCAAATATAAAAGATCTTCAAGAACTTCGCCAGGAAGGCCCAAAATCAGTTTGAAGTGAAGATCAAGAAGGTGCGAAGCGACAATGGAAAGGAGTTCAATAACGCCAATGTGGATACCTTTCTGTTGGGGAACGAAGCATGAAAATCAAAAGAAAATCCTACAAACACCCAAGATCTATCTAGGAGAAGCATAGCAACGAGAGAGAGAGTTTGTCTACGTACCCTCGTAGACCGTTAAGCAGAAATGTATATCACGCGGTTGATGTAGTGTACTCGTCATGATCCAATCATGATCCAAACTGATGAAGTACCGGATGGATGACACCTACGTGTTCAGCACACGTACGACTCGATGACGTCTCCTCCTCCTTGGTCCAGCAAGCAAGGGAGGAGAAGTAGATGGTATCACCGGTAGTATGATGACGTGCTGGTGATGGTGGCGGAGTGATTCCGGCAGGGCTACGCCGAGCGCTACTAAAACAACAAAGACGGAGGAGTTATGAAGTAACGGGAGAGAGGGGGGGCAAGGGCTTGTGTGTCCTCTTGGGGGTGCCCCTCCCCTCTATATATAGGTGGAGGGGCTTGGTGGCCAGCCCTCCAAGCCCTAGGGGCAAACCGAGGGGGAGGAGTTGGACTCCTAGTCCAATTCCCTCCTTTTTCATCCACAGGTGGACTTTCAACCTCTCCCAAGCCAGATGGCATCGGATTTCGGGTTCCTCAAACCCTTGAGAGCTTCACACTCTGGGGTGCGTGCAGAGATCTCAACCTCCTCAGTCTGCCTACTCGTCAATCTCACAGCCTAGCTCGACGAACTAAAAGGAAAGGGGACGCAACAGTTTACCCAGGTTTGGGCCACCTTGCGGTGTAAAACCCTACTCCTGCTTTGTGGTGGATTGGCCTCAAAGGTCTGAGGATGAACTAGTATAGTGGAGAACAACCTTAGGAGGTGTGTTCTTGAGCTCAAGCGAGCTGGTGAGAGTGAGGGTGGAATGGATCCGATCCCCCCTCCTATGGTGGTGGCTAGGTCTCATTTATAGTGGCCTTGGTCCTGTTCCCAAATGAAGGCGGGAAGGGATCCCACAATGGCCAAATTTGAAGGGAGACAACTAGTACATCTTAGCCTGGCCAAAGTAGTCTTCGCCTGCAAAAGCCTCTGGTCGTGACGCCACGGTGGGCTCGGTGATGACCTCCGTCCTGCCATCCTAGCGGTCTTGGTCTTGTTGCACGAGAATTGAAACCTTTGGCTGATTCCTTGGGACTCCACGCCTGCGCTTGCCTCCTTAGCACCAAAGAGGAAACGAGTACACTGTGCCCGTTGGCGCCCATCTGGCCTTGGTCGTCATGGCTCACGTCACCCGAACCTCATGAGATGAGACTTGCATGGAAATCTCCGCTCCTTGGGAGCCAGCCTAAGGAGGCTGCCCCCTTGGAGGTCTTCGTGTCATCCACCTCACGAGGCTTGGTCCCTCACGAGGGTCTTGAGTTGTCGATGTCGAAGCTAGGCCGTACTAGGCCGTTGACGGAGCCACACCATGGGCCAGAGGTAGGCAAGTCTGGGTACCCCCATTCCTAGAACGCCGACAGTAATCCTCGGGCCCAAGGCACGCTTGGACTTGGCTTCAAGGCGAAGCCAAAGGGCAAGTGCGGAGCGCCGCAAGCCCTTACCACTTGCGGCCTTGGTCGACGCGTGGTGATTGATGGGACGTGGGCGTCTCCGCTTTCCCATGCAGCCTCAAAAACTGTTCAACTTGACGAGTCCCTATTGCATGCAGGGAAAACCATCTTTGCGTGGGATCATGGAGGCCGGCGGTTGGCCTCCCTCCGGCTATAAATGAGGAGGAGGGGCAGAGCCCTCCTCCCCCTTGCTTATCTCCATCTTCTTGCTGCCCGCTCCTTCTTCTTCTCCGTCTTGTCGTAGTGTCCATGGTGCCGATCAGGAGATTCTCTGCAGCTGAGAAGGGAAAAATCCCTCTGGAGGAGCCTGAACAACTTCCGCCGAAGAAGAGGTTTAGTTGTCCTTGCGACGTTGGTGCAGGGCAGGAAGTGACGCGACCATGGTACGAGCGACCTCTGCCTGGCTTCCCTCTTCCCCTATACGCCCGTGTGTAGGACGGCAGCACCCACCGCCGCGTGGTTGGGGGTCGCAGTAGGAAGGCCGAAGTCACGCGACCAGCTGGCCTGCGAACTCATGCCGAGGGCAGTTTGCACGAGTTCGTGGTGTGGGCGGTAATGCCACCGCGCTTGTGGATCCAGTTCCCGAGGTTCTTCACCGGGGAGATGCAGCTGAGAGGGCCGCTCGAGCTGTGGTTGCAACACGCTGGGCGCTGTAGCCTGGCCTCCGGAGTAGAGGTCGAGGTCGTCCCCCTAGGTGGCATCTTCATGACCCACGGATGGGGCAAGGTCGCCCGCGCCTGTCGTCCAGAAGGGCCCCTCGCCATCCACTTTGAGTATGATGGCGCCTCCACATTGTTCTTCAAGGTCTTTGACGAGGAGGGCCGATGGCTAGAGTGGTGCTCCAGGGGAAGCAGCCCGCGCGGTGCCGTTGCGGGCGTCGAGCCCGCCTCCCGCCTCGCCGGTAGCTCCTCCAGCAGCAGCGATGACTCTTGGGAATCCAGCGACTCTCTCAAGCCCAGCAATTCTCCGGAGTCCAGCAATGATAGCTACGTGCCGCCGAGCTCTTGTCGTGCCCGGAGCGCAGCGTCCACTCGGCATCGCCAGTGATACCCAGCGGCCGGGTCCTTCGAGGTTTTTCTTCTTTTGTTTCCCTGCGCGGAGTTGTGATAAGCCCCATGGGGGTATGTAAAAAATGCAATGCTTTTGTTTTAACGCTATCCTTCTTAGCACGGTGTGGAAATCGCGGGCACGGTTCCCCTTTTAGTTCTTGAGGTAGCTTAGTGCTCTACGCCGACAGGACCCAGTCCCCAGGCAGGCTTCAGCCATCGCTGGTGTTCCAGGTTACGATGCCGTGTTCAAGGCCAGGAGGTCAGCGGCCCGAGGTCTGGTGAGAGCTCCTGAGGTGTGATGCTCAAGAGGTCCCCTTTGGCATGCAAGCAGCTCCCTAAAGGCCGAAAAGGAAAGCGACTTCGCCTGAGCGAGGCTGCCAGGGTCGTGGAATTGAGTTGTGAGGTCCACGCTATTATGTATGCGTGACTTATCCTAGTGGGCCTGCGGCGATTCCCTTGCATGGTGCCCAATCGTGCCTTAGTTGTGATGCCTCTAGGTAGGGCTCGCAGGCCATCCCCTTTTCTTGCTCGTCTAGATGCTCTATGTCCTCGGGTCCTAGCCCTCGAGCGAGGCTCAGCCGCCGCTGGTATGCCAGGTCGCGATGTCGTGGTCAAGGACAGGGGTGAGGGTTGGAGAGCCAGTAGGAGCTCCTGAGACGCGATGCTCAGGAGCCTCCCCTTTAACATGCAAGCGATTTATGTGAGAAGGGGGCGGTCGTCGGGCCTGCCCGTAGTTAAGCTCCAGAAATTCCTGTAAGTTAGTCTATGAACGAGAATACGACCCAGAACCGCGCTTGCTGCATGTCCATTGATCTTTCCGCAAGAAGATGAAGGCACTGAGGACCTGGAGAGGTGACGTGCACGGGGAAGGTCGTGAGCCAGAGCTCGATCTTTCAGATTTGTTTGCGTTGTTGGGACGGACCCGAGCACAAGCTTCGTGCCAGCATGTGTATCCCCTGTTGCGGGATGAGCAAGAGGCAGGTTAGCAACGCGGGGAGGCCACGAGGGGTAATAGAGCTCCAAGCAAGCGTATGATAATCATAAAGCAACTCATGGAAGAAGGTAAGCCAGTTCTGATGAATGCAAGAAGGATACATGACGCAGGGACGGACCCACGCGGCTTGGGGATAGTGCAGCCCGAGGGGCACCCCCAACTGAACAAACTAAAAGATGTCACCTGATACCATTGCTGAAGAGATGTTGGAGTAGTGGAAGACGCGCGCTGCAGAAGTCGCTTCTCATGAGTCGCCCCAGTCCTGAACCTCGGGAGACTCTGGAGGTCCGGGGGGCTCATGAGGATTCATCTCCGTCTCCTCCGGGATCGCCTAGCACCTGGCCTCCTGAGCTGCCCGGACGCCCCGCATGTGGTGCTGGAATGCGGCAGCTGTGTTCAGCAAACCGAAGGGCATGTGAACATAGCTGTGAGGGGGCCCCTCGCATCGGCCAACACGGGACGGCCGGAAGATCTCTTGAGACGCGGCCCTATTGAGCCCAGGAATGTCAACGCAGAAACACAGCTCCATGTCCTCGCCGAGGCATGGAGCCGTGCTTGGTGGTGGGTGGCGATCGCCTCGCATAGCCCTTGCCTCCTAAATCTCCTTGATTGCCTTGGTGATAAACTCCTGAGCGCCTGGTGCCTCGCGCCATGTGCTTTCTTCATGGAAACGCGTGTTGAATCACGCCTCCACATGGTGCCTGAGCGCCTCCCTCATGACGTTGGCCAGGTCAGAGGCCCTCCAGAGGAGAGCCCCCGATCCCAGCCTGATGGGGACGCCGGGCATGCCTTCCTATGCAAGAGGAGAAGGCGCCCCATCAGCAGGCGCAGGGCTTGAGGCAGCAGCGCCGGACGCCCCACCCTCCTGGGATCCTTGGTGGAGCTGCTGCTTCTTCTTCTTGGGGATGGCCTCAGGAGGGTAGGCAGTGCCCTCATCGTTTGGATTCTCGACCGCCGCAGCCTGGTAGGAGCGCTCGAGAGAGCACACCGCGTCCTTCTCCTCATAGGCGACCGTGATGATGCGCAGCTTTCTGGCATCTTGAGGACGTTATAGCCATGGTGGGTGACCGCCATGAACTTCGCCAGGGTCGGGTATCCCAGGATGGCGTTGTATGGGAGATGGATGTTGGCGACGTCAAAGTCGATGAGCTCTGTGTGGTAGTTGTCACGCTTGCCGAAGGTGACAGGGAGGCGGACCTGCCCTAACGGGGTGGTGGAGCCGTCGGTCACTCCTAAGAAGGGCTTGGTAGGCTGAAGCTGGTGGTATGGCACTTGGAGTCTGTTGAATGTCTAAATGGAAAGAACATTGAGCCCCGCACCGCCATCGATGAGTGTCTTGGTGACGAGTACGTTGCTGATGATGGGCGAGCAGAGCATTGGGAGGGCACCGGCTATGGCTGCGCACTTGATCTGGTCGGAGGAATCGAAGGTGATGGCGTATTTGGACCACCTGAACGGGCGCGTTGCCTCGAGCTTGAGGAGGGTTGCATTGACCTCACGTGCGAACTGCTTGAAGATGCGGCGGGAGGCTGGGGCTTGGGAGCCACCAAGGATGCAAGCAATGGCACGAGGCTACTGGAAGCCGCCAGCCCCCTCGTCCTAGTGGTGGTCTTCGTTCCTTCTTGGTGGCGGCGGCAACGGGGGAAGGCCAGCGTTGCCCTGAGGACGGTCCTCGCGGGGCTAATCCCTCGAGGCGCCCTCATGAGGCTGGCACTGCCAGTGGTCCTCCCGAGGCTGGTCATGCCACTCCTGACGATGGTCACGGCCGTCCCAACATCCTCCACGCGGGCCTCCTCCGCCGTCGTAGCCTCGATAGTTGCGCTCGGGGCGACAACCAAGGTTCCTGTCGCGGATGGCCCTGAGTTCCTGACAGTCGTTGGTGTTGTGGTTGTGCACATTATGGAAGACGTAGAACATGCGGCCTCCCTTGGATGACTCTGGGTGATCGCAGCCACGCTTCATCTCTGGTTCGGCCGCGAGTACAGCCGGTCCCTTGCGCTTCACGTCCTTGGCCTTCGCCTTCTTGTCTTCTGGGTCTGTTTCAGGGAGCTCGAGGAGGGAGAGGCATCCCTCCTCAGCTCTCACACACTTGGTTGCCATGTTGAATATCTCTAGGGCCGTGCACAGGTCCTCGTGTATGCCGAGCTCCTCCTTCATCTTGACGTCGCGGACGCCATCAGTGAACGCCAAGATGATGGCTTCATTCGACACCTTGGGGATCTTGAGGAGAACGCTGTTGAAGCACTACATGTACTTATGCAGGGTCTCTCCTGGCTGCTGCTTGATGCGTCGCAGGTCACCCGCGGCCTGGGGGCGGTCGTGAGTGCCCTGGAAGTTGGCGATGAAGCGCTCCCGCATTTCGTCCCAGAAGGACATTGATCCCGCGGAGAGGTTCAGGAGCCATGAGCATGCGCCGTCCTTGAGGTCCATGGGGAACCAGTTCGCCATGACCTTCTCATCGCCATTGGCTGCCTCGATGCTCGGCTCGTAGAGCTACAGGAACTCAATAGGGTCGGGGGTGCCGTCATAGCATGGAGGCAAGTCGGGCTTGAACTTCCTCGGCCAGACGATGCTGCGTAGCTCCGGAGTGAACACGCGGCACCCTGCTGTGGTCATGGGAGCCTGCCGTGGAGGTGAAGCCTGGTCTTGGTGCTCGCGCGCCACCACCACAGGTGGCGCGCGGTCTTGACATGGCAGTGCCGGGACCGCACACGCATCTTCTTGTGGCCGCTGCACCACCTGGCAGCTTGCCTCATCGCGCACGGGCGCCCGACGTTGTGGATCATGCCGAGGAGCCTCCCGCCTTGGCTCGATGATGGCATCCTGCCTGGGAGGTGGAGGAGGCACCCCGTGAGCTACATCTCCCATAGTGGGCGGCAGTTGAGGCAGCGAGCGAGACGGCACAGCAGAATCTCCGGCGGCGCTGACGAGCTCGACGATGCGGTCGAGCCAGTCCTCGTAGAAGTCGTCGACCGGGCGGTAGCGCAGAAGCTCGCGTTCCATGAGTAGTGCGTCCTGCGCGTTCGCCAGGCCACGACGAGCATGGGAGGATGAAGCAGCCAGAGTCAGCGACGGAGTGGCGGTGCGCCCGTCGCGGCGCACGGAAGGATGCAGCAAAGAGGCCTGCTGCTCATAGCCCGCGGGGCCCGTGGTGGCGTTCGCCACTGGCGACGGGGGACGGCGAGGGTAGTCGTCGCCCTCCAGTGATATCTAAGTGACGCGGGTGGCGAGAGCGGCCCGACGCTCGGCATGAGCTCGACGTGCGTCAGCCATGGAAGCGATGGAGTGGTGGTGAATCGACCAACGGAAGAGAGGCTCAGACGCACCCATACCTCGCACGCCAAATGTCGAATTTCGGGTTCCGCAAACCCTTGAGAGGTTCAAACTCTGGGGTGCGTGCAGAGATCTCAACCTCCCTAGTCTGCCTACTCGCCAATCTCACTGCCTAGCTCGACGAACTCAAAGGAAAGGGGACGCGGTAGTTTACCCAGGTTCGGGCCACCTTACGGTGTTTAACCCTACTCTTGCTTTGTGGTGGATTGGCCTCGAGGGGCTGAGGATGAGCTAGTATAGTGGAGAACAACCTCAGGAGATGTGTTACTGAGCTCAAGTGAGCTGGTGAGAGTGAGGGTGGAATGGATCTGACCCCCCCTCCTATGGTGGTGGCTAGGTCCTATTTATAGTGGCCTTGGTCCTCTTCCCAAATGAAGGTGGGCAGGCATCCCACAACAACCAAATTTGAAGGAAGACAACTAGTACATCTTATCCTGACAAAAGTAGTCTTCGCCTGCAAAAGCCTCTGGTCGTGACCCCGTGGTGGGCTCGGTGATGACCTCCGTCCTGCCATCCTGGTGGTCTTGGTCTTGTTGCATGAGAATGGAAACCTTTGGTTGATTCCTCGGGACTCCGCTCCTTCGCTTACCTCCTTAGCACCAAAGAGGAAACTAGTACACTGCGCCCGCTGGTGCCCGTCTGGCCTTGGTCGTCATGGCTCACATCACCCGAACCTCGTGAGGTGAGCCTTGCATGGAAATCTCCGCTCCTCGGGAGCGAGCTTGAGGAGGCTACCCCCTTGGAGGTCTTGGTGTCGTTTGCCTCGCGAGGCTTGGCCCCTCGCGAGGGTTTTGAGTTGTCGATGTCGAAGCTGGGCCATACCAGGCCGTTGACGGAGCCACGCCATGGGCCGTAGGCAGGCAAGTCTGGGTACCCCCTTTCCAGGAACGCTGACACATGGGCCTTGAGGGACTTGTGCGCTTGGCACAATAAGGCTAGGGTGCCTTACCTCAGCCCATGTCGGCCCTTGGGATGTGGTGGAACCCTTTGTGGACTTCCGGACTCCTCTGGAACTTTTTGGAACCTTCTAGAAGCTTCCCGGTACAATACCAAAAAAACTGAAACTCTTTTCTAAACCCTGAAAGCAACTTTCCATATATAAATCTTTACCTTCGGACCATTCAGGAGCTCCTCATGGCATCCGAAATCTCATCCAGGACCCGGAATAACATTCGATCACCAACATGCATATCCCAATATTACTCTAGCGTCACCGAACATTAAGCGTGCGGACCCTACGTCTTCGAGAATTATGTAGACATGACCGAGACACCGCTCCGGTCAATAACCAATAGCGGAACCTGGATGGCCATATTGGTTCCTACATATTCCACAAAGATCTTTTGTAGGTTGAACCACGATGTCAAGGATTTGGTTCATCCCATATGCAATTCCCTTTGTCCGGCGATATGTTACTTGCCCGAGATTTGATCGTCGATATCTCCATACCTAGTTCAATATCGTTACCGACAAGTCTATTTACTCATTCTGTAATACAAGATCTCGTGACTAACTCATTAGCCACACTGCTTGCAAGCTCTTTCCAATGTTGTATTATCGAGAGGGCCCATAGATATCTCTCCATCACACGAAGTGAAAAATCCCAGTCTCAATCCATGCCAACCCAACAGACACCTTCGGAGATACCTGTATAGCATCTTTATGATCACCCAGTTACGAAGTGACATTTGGTTGCACGCAAGATATCCCTCTGTTATATGGGGGTTGCATGATCTCATGGTCTTAGGAATAGATACTTGACATGAACAAAGCTATAACAATAAACTAAAGTGTTACGATTGAATGCTAAGCTTACGGCTGGATCTTGTCCATCACATCATTCTCCAAATGATGTGATCCCGTTATCAAATGACAGCTCATGTCTATGGTTAGGAGACGTTAACCATCTTTGATCGACGAGCTAGTCTAGTAGAGGCTCACTAGGGACATAGTATTTGTTTATGTATTCACACTTGTATTTAAGTTTCCGGTCAATACAATTCTAGCATGAATAATAAACCTTTATCATGAACAAGGAAATATGATAATAACCAATTTACTATTGCCTCTAGGGCATATTTCCAACAGTCTGCCACTTGCACTAGAGTCAATAATCTAGTTTACATAGGTATGAATCTAACACCCATGGAGTCTTGGTGTTGATCATGTTTTACCTGTGGAAGAGGTTTAGTCAACGGGTCTGCCACATTCAGATCCGTATGTACTTTGCAAAGTTCTATGCCTCCATCCTTAACATAATTATGAATGGAGTTGAAGAGGCGCTTGATGTTCTTGGTTCTTTTGTGAAACCTGAGCTCCTTGGCAATTTCAATAGCTCAAGTAATGTGACAGAAGATAGTCATTGGATCATATGCACTAGGTATTACATCCAGATCAGATATGAACTCCTTCATCTAGACTCCTTCTTGCGCTGCCTCCGAAGCAGCTATATACTCTTCTTCACATGTAGATCCCACCATAATGCTCTTCTTAGAACTGCACCAACAGACCGCTCCACCATTCAATATAAATATGTATCGGGTTTTAGACTTAGAGTTACCCGGATCTGTGTCGAAACTAGCATTGATGTAACCCTTTATGATGAGCTCTTCGTCGCCTCCATAAACAACAAACATGTCCTTAGTCCTTTTTCGGTACTTCAGGATGTTCTTGACCAATGTCAAGTGATCTACTCCTGGATCACTTTGGTACCTCCATGCTAGACTTATGGCAAGGCACACATCACGTCTGGTACACAGCATGGCATACATTATAGAGCCAATGGCTGAGGCATAGGGAATGACTTTTATCCTTACTGTTTCTTCTACTGTGTTCGGGCTTTGAATCTTACTCAACTTCACACCTAGGAATACAGGCAAGAACCCTTTCTTTGACTGATCCATTTTGGACTTCTTCAAAACTTTGTCAAGGTATGTACTTCATGAAATTCCTATTAAGCATCTTGATCTATCTCTATAGATATTGATGCCCAATATGTAAGCAGCTTCACCGAGGTCTTTCATTGAAAAACTCTTATTCAAATATCCTTTTATGCTTTCCAGAAATTATATTTCATTCCCAGTCAACAATATGTCATCCACATATAATACTATAAATGCTACAACTCTCCCACTCACTTTCTTGAAAATACAAGCATCTCTGTAAGTTTGTATAAAACCAAAAGCTTTCATCACCTTATCAAAACAAATATTACAACTCCAAGATGCTTGCACCAGTTCATAGATGGATCGCTGGAGCTTGCATACTTTGTTGGCATCCTTAGGATCGACAAAACCTTCTGGTTACATCATATACAACTCTTCCTTAAGAAACTCGTTAAGGAATGCCGTATTGACGTCCATTTGCCAGATCTTTTTTTAGAGTATGCCAATGGCGTACCTTATTTTTATAGAAGATAGAAAGAATATTTACAAGATGTGCAGCGCAAATGCATACATTTGGGCGTGCACGACACCCCACTCCAACACCTACGATTACATTAGGACTATCCTCTCACAAATCTTTGTAGACCTCCGACACCACCAACCGACTGCCTCCACTCTTCCAGTTCCCGTAGAATGGTGTGAGCCCCTTGGCCTCATTTGCTGCTCGATCCGGTTGAACACCCTCACATTCGTTTGCTTCCATAAAGACCATGTGACCGCAATGACCAAAGTGTCAAAACCTCTCCTTTCCGCCCTATGGTAGTTACCCCTTTCTCTCAGCCACCAGTCGAGAGTGGTGTCCGTGTGGAGCGAGTCACTTACATTGATCTGAATTGTGTCCCATATCATGCACCAGACCTCATGGGCGTATGTACACCGAGTAAAAATGTGGTCAATGTTATCCTCGTCCTGTAAACACGTGTAGCAAGGCGAGGGAACTTCATGTAAGCCATGCCGGGCTCGCCTGCCCGACATCCATATCCTGTGTTGCATGGCGAGCCATGCGAAAATCTTTAATTTGAGGGGTGCCCAAATCCTCCAAATGCACTCTGCCATGGGTGATCTTGGCAAGTTAGAGCAAAGACTGTTGTACACTAAACGAGCAGAGTATCCTCCCGATGTCGAGCATGTCCAAGTGCAAGCATCCAGCACCTCCGGGTTTCGGCTGACCCTAGCAATAGCATGGCACAAGTGCATGCATTTGTCAGATCTCATAATCATGGCAATACCTAACATAATTCTAACAGAATTAAGCATCGCTATGGGTGAAAAAGTCTCATCGTAGTCAACCCCTTGAACTTCTTAGAGACTCTTTGCGACAAGTCGACCTTTATAGACAGTGACATTACCATCAACGTATGTTTTCTTTTTAAAGATCCATTTATTCTCAATGTCTTGCCGATCATCAGGCAAGTCAACCAAAGTCCATACTTCGTTCTCATACATGGATCCTATCTCGGATTTCATGGCCTGAAGCCATTTGTCAGAATTCGGTCTCATCATAACTTCTTCATAGTTCGTAGGTTCGCCGTTGTCTAACAACATGATTTATAGGACTAGATTACTATACCACTCTAGTTGGGGATATAACCCCACGGTATGACCCGCCTGTTTAGGGTTGGGTTATACAGTGGCGGCCTGAAGAGAGACTTGACATGGGCTATGACAATCAAGACCTCAAGACCCATATGGTGACTCATTTGGTGGGCCGGTTTGTGGCCCTACACCAGAGGCGACGACTCATCAAAGGGGAGGCCATAGTTATCTTGGAAATAAGACAAGTAGGAAACTCATTAAGATATGAATTTTAGTATGTTCCAGACTTTATTGTAAGCCCAGGGCCTTGAACTGTATATAAAGGGGTGCCCCTGAGGCATAAAGGCTAAGTTACAATCTCTCGAACACTAGGTTAGCCAAGTCGCACCCTTGTACCATAATTGAGATCATCATCATGAATATCAAACAAGCAGGAACTAGACTATTGCCTCCATTGTGAGGGGCCGAACCTGGGTAAACCCTTGTTTTCGATTCCGGTCAACCCTGTTCAAGCTACTACCATACAATGATAGCCTCATGACTAAGTCCTTTCATGAGGACATCTGTCGTGACAAAACCACGACAGTTGGTGCCCACCGTGGGGCTATCACTCGGTGGTGTTGAGTTCTTGAAGGGAGCTCTCCCAGGGATCAAGGGAAATGCGATCGGCCGCTAGACCAAAATTCACCGCGGCAAGCTCTACATCAACGATTCAAGTTGGGCCCCGAGGCCGACTCAATTGAGTATGGGTACCAGGTCCCCTTCAGCAATATCCACATCTTTATCGGTAAAATAGGTGAGTCAGGACCCGAGCAGGACATCTACACCGACATTGTCATGCCGGCTTAGCGCGCGCAACCCGCCCAGGCACAAGCCAGCCGGAATCATGTTTTCGTTGGCTTCACCCAAGGGGTCGATCTCATGGATAACTTCGTGTCTACTAGAGACACCCTGGTCTACTCTGATGGCAAGTCATCAGTTGGAGATACCGAGTCAATCCTCCCACTATATGACGGACGGCTTGGGGGCTACTCTGATGATGAACCATCCCCGGTCGACCATGAGCCGCCTCATTGGACCGCCATCTATATGGCAGATACTGCACCGGCTATTAACTTCACCGCAACAAGCACGGTGGATGGGACCAGTACTTCGGTGACTGATCCAATTGTGTCTGGCCCGGTCAAGCCGCCGGCTCTAGTCTTGTCCGAGCTGGTCACCTCATTAATGAAGCTCCTTGAGTCACCGTCAACAGTGGAGAACCAGGCAGAACGCAATGCTGAGGTTGTTAAAGTCCGTGAGCAAATGGCTAAGGCTCATGAGGATGTCAACACCGAAGACGCTCACATTATGCGGCAACAAGCTCAAATCCAACAGGAAACCGAGGGCTTGAGGATGGAGGCTTGGCGCATGGGCCTATGGCAGAGCACTTTAGATATGGTTCATATGAGAAGGCACGAGACTCGCCTACCCACTAATCTCGAATCATGGCATCTGTTCAATACATCGGGGGCTGGAACAAGTACCCCGGGTGTAACGCCCCGGATTCGATGTGATAGGTGTCTGCCAGTCATTCGCCGTTGTTGCCATGTCATTTGCTTGAGTGTTGCATTTTATCATGTCATCATGTGCATTTCATTTTGCATGCGTGTTCGTCTCATGCATCCGAGCGTTTTCCCCGTTGTTCATTTTGCAATCCGGCGCTCCTATGCTCTCCGACGTTCCCCTTTTGTCTCTCCTTGTGAGTGGGTGTTAAACATTGTCGGAATGGACCGAGGCTTGTCAAGTGGCCTTGGTATAACACCGGTAGACCTCCTGTCAAGTTTCGTGCCATTTGGAGGTCGTTTGATACTCCAACGGTTAACCGGGTAACCGTAAAGCCCCTCTCTCTTTGCAGCCCAACACCCTTCCAAAGTGGCCCAAAACCCATCTAACTCCCCTCCATGCTCTCGGTCGTTCGATCACGATCGTGTGGGCGAAAACCTCTCCTCATTTGGACTCTCCTAGCTCCCTCTACCTATAAAACTAGCCCCTCCCCCGAAATTCGCGGATCAAATCGCAGACAAAACCCTAATTTTCCCCTTCCTCCCGCGGAGCCCATCCGGGGCCCGCGCGGGCCCAGATCCGTCGTCGCCGGCACGACCGTGCCCCTCCGCATCCATGCGCGTCCGCGCCAGGCCCGTCCCCGCCGCCGGCTGCCCGCCGCCGCGC
>NC_041391.1:275590583-275620622 GCF_002162155.2 Triticum dicoccoides
GCGCGTCGCCGGCGCCAGCTCCGGTCGGGTCTGGCCAGATCCGGACCGGCCCGGCCTCGCCGGCATCCTCCCCGGGCGCCCCTGGCCCTCTCCGGCGACGAGCTCTGGGCCGCCCTCGGTTTCCGTGTCGCCCCGGATCCAGATCCGTTTGAGGTTGACTTTCCCCCCTCCAAAATTCGTCCAAGTCCCTGTATTTTGAAATAATCATGCCATGTTTGACCTGTCGTATCTCTGCATCCGTAGCTCTGTTTTGTGCGTGTAATATGTCAAAGTGTTTGCCTCGAAGAGTACGCCATTTCATTCCATTGCATCATATTCATTAGAGCTCATCTTGATGCCTGAATCATCGTTGTAAGAGTGCTTCGTAATGTTTTCTGATGTGTGTTATCAGAACGAGCTCTTTTATCATTTTTGCCATGATTGATGTGTGCATCCTATGAGGTTGATGTCTACATGTGTTTTGATCTATGCCATGTCTTCTTTACAGTGGTGTATGCCATGCATTTTTGTGATCAATGTGGTGACTATCACAAGCATGCAAACTAGGCATCGTGATGTTGCTGATTTTAGTCCCTGTTCTGCTGTTAATTTGATGCCATGTAAACTTGTTGCTACAGAGAGATCCATGCATATTTTGAGATACTTCAGTAAGGGTGTTTTGAACATGTGGTTTTTTTCTATCCATTCACGCCCTTGGTTAAAATTATGGAGTAGTCTAGCATGTCATTTTCGTGCTCTACTTTTGCTTCAAAATGTTTCCTGGCAGATTGTTTACATGTTATTCCATTTTGCCGAGGTTGCTATAGTTGATCCTTGCATGCTATGGACTTGTTCTTACCTTGGTTTGTTTCACAAACATGTCTTCTTGATGATGCTATGCTTAACTTGTCATGCAATGACTTGTGGTGAGTGATTCAAGCTTGTTAAGTAGTGTACATGATGTTGCTATTTTGCTGGGCTGAATCTGTTATTTCGTGATGCTATATAAACATGTTACTACAAATCATTCTATGCATAATCTGGAGATGTTCTATAAACATGTTGTGATATACATGTCATGTTCTATCCATCCATGCCCCTGGTAGCATTTATAGCTTGCTGTAGCTTGTTCATTTCTTGCTCCAAAGTTGCTTGATGATGTTGTTGTCAGCCTGTTAACATTAAGTTCAGTTGTTTACATGTGTTTTGCTAGTGTTCCATGCACCCTATGAACTTGATCTTGCCATGCTTAGCTTCACAAATATGTATTCTTACTGTTGGTTGCCTTGCCATGCCATGTATTGCTATGTAGTGAGTTGCACAAGATCATTTACATGCCTTCATAATTCTGTTTCTGCTATGTATGAATCTGTATAATAACTTGCTATGTTTACGTGGGTGCCATCACATTTTCTGTTCCTTTTTGGCTTATGGTTAGTAAGGGACTCTTGATTTATGCAATTAGTAGATTCATGCCTTGCCTTTGTTTGCCATGATAAGTTCCTGTAACATGTTGTTTGATAGCTCTAAACATTGCATCGTGATATTATTTTCTGCAAAGTCTGAAATTGTTATAACTTGCAATCTTACCATGTGTGTTTGAGCATGTTCTAGTGATTTCTGGAGATAGCTCAGTGTTCATGTTTTGTAATTCTTTACCTATAAATCATGTCCATGCCTTTTGTTCTCATGTTGGAGTGCGGTAGCTTGTTGTTTTGATGCTTGCAATATGCCTAGTTTCTGTTTTGGTCAGATTGTTGCCATAACTTGTTTCATGTGTGTGTTGAACCATTGCTCCGTTTTGAGTGTGCTCTATATGAAACTTGCTTAGAATTGCATGTAGCTTCATATTATCATGTTGCATCCTTGTTTTGAGGTGTTTGCTTGATGTTTGTATGCATTTTGCATCAATGCCATGTTGATCTTGTTTTGCTCATATCTCCTAGGCCGTAGCTCCGAACTAAATGAACTTTATATGTAACTTGACTAGAATCTCGTGTAGATCCTCCTTGTGCATCTTAACTTGCTGGTTAACAACTTGAACATAAGGTTTATTCAGATCTGCACCAATTTCGAAATTTGCATATGAGGACTTACCGGAATTGTTATATGTTGTTCCCGGCCTCATTTAAACTTGTCTTGATGTGTTGCTTTTGTTTGCATCATCTCTTGCCACGAGTAGATTCATGTAGTCTTGTCTTGCATCATGCTTGTTTGTGCATCATGTCATGTTCATGTGTGGTGTGTTTACCTTGTTGTGTGCTTCTTTTCGATAGTTCCCGTTTCGTTGCGATCGTGAGGATTCGTTCGTCTACGCTTGGTTCGTCTTCGTGGCTTCATCTTCTTCATGGACTCGTTCTTCTTCCTTGCGGGATTTTAGGCAATATGACCGCTACCTTGGATCTCACTACTATCATTGCTATGCTAGTTGCTTCGTTCTATCGCTATGTTGCGTTACCTATCTTTTGCTCATCAAGCCATCCCAAATTGCCATGAACCTCTAACCTTTGATACCTGTCCTATGCAAACCGTTGTTTGGCTATGTTACCGCTTTTGCTCAGCCCCTCTTATAGCGCTGCTAGTTGCAGGTGAAGTTGAAGATTTCTCCATGGTGGACAGGATTTTGGTTGGGATATCACAATATCTCTTATATTATTAATGCATCTATATACTTGGTAAAGGGTGGAAGACTTGGCCTTTTCCCTAGTGTTTTGTTCCACTCTTGCCGCCCTAGTTTCTGTCATACCGGTGTTATGTTCCCGAATTTTGCGTTCCTTACGCGGTCGGGTGATTTATGGGACCCCCTTGACAGTTCGCTTTGAATAAAACTCCTCCAGCAAGGCCCAACATTGGTTTTACCATTTGCCTCACCTAGCCCTTTTTCCCTTGGGAGTCGCGCATCCCGAGGGTCATCTTTATTTTACCCCCCCGGGCTAGTGCTTGTCTAAGTGTTGGTCCAAACCGAGCGATGTCCGGCGCCCCCTGGGCAATCAGGGTCTATGCCAACCCGACGTCTGGCTCATCCGGTGTGCCCTGAGAACGAGATATGTGCAGCTCCTATCGGGATTTGTCGGCACAGCGGGAGGCTTTGCTGGTCTTGTTTTACCATTGTCGAAATGTCTTGTAAACCGGGATTCCGAGTCTAATCGGGTCTTCCTGGGAGAAGGTCTATTCCTTCGTTGAACGCGAGAGCTTGTCATGGGCTAAGTTGGGACACCCCTGCAGGGTATAATCTTTCGAAAGTCGTGCCTGCGGTTATAGGCAGATGGGAATTTGTTAATGTCCGGTTGTAGATAACTTGACACCAGATCCGAATTAAAACGCATCAACCGTGTGTGTAGCCGTGATGGTCTCTTCTCGGCGGAGTCCGGGAAGTGAACACGGTTTCTGTGTTATGTTTGACGTAAGTAGGAGTTCAGGATCACTTCTTGATCATTACTAGTTAACGACCGTTCCGCTTGTTCTCTTCTCGCTCTTATTTGCGTATGTTAGCCACCATATCATGCTTAGCCGCTGCTGCAACCTCACCACTTTACCCCTTCCTTTCCCTTTAAGCTTTGCTAGTCTTGATACCCATGGTAATGGGATTGCTGAGTCCTCGTGGCTCATAGATTACTACAACAACAATTGCAGGTACAGGTTGTGCGATGATCATGATGCGAGAGCGATGCTTGCTTGCGTTGAGTTCTTCTTCTTCTTCTTCTTCTTCGATCAGGGATACGTTCCAGGTGGGCAGCCTGGGCTAGCAGGGTGGATGTCGTTTGAGTTTCTGTTTGTGTTTCATCCGTAGTCGGATGATGCTCTTATGTATTGTGATGTTGTATTCGTGTGGCATTGTATGCCTTATGTATGTATTCCCATCTATTATGTAATGTTGATGTAATGATATCCACCTTGCAAAAGCGTTTCAATATGCGGGTCTATCCTTGGTGGGACCTTCGAGTTCCTTTTGTATAGGGTTGCCTATTGGGCGTGACAAGTTGGTATCAGAGCCTCGACCGACCCTAGGAGCCCCCTTGATTGATCGTGTAGTCTGGCCGATGTTGAGTCTAGAATAAACTGTTTTCGGAGTCTAGTTATATCGGAGAGTAGGAATTCTTTTTACTCCTCAGCCCCTTCGTCGCTCTGGTAAGGAATCTTGACGTAGGTGTTTTGAATTACTTCTCTTCCCCTTTAAATTTTTCCTTAGGATCACGCAGTTGGTTTTCCGATCGTTGGTTCTCATCTCTTTGCATCCGGTGCATTTCTCGTCAAGTTGACTCGAGCCTCTTCACCTTTGAGTTCAATCCTCAGTTGTCTTATTTTCCCACCCGCCCACCCCTTTTCCTTCTCAGAGCCGGAATCCGTAATCGAGTATCCTTCCTACTCGTGCGAAGTCTTTGTTTTCTTTCTTCAATGATTTCAACCGGTGTTTTCTCTTCAAGTTATTCGTCGGTTTCCCCTTCCAAGTTGCTTTTGATTTCCCGCCCACCCACCTTTTTTCTTCCCGGAGTCTGACTCGCTCTCGACCAACTATCTCAGTCGAGCGGAGCCTCTTTAGTCTTTCGTAAATTATCTCAACCGGTGAATTCTCTTCTCGTTCGTCATTCTTCATCTCTTTTTCTTTCTGGTGGATTCAAGTCAAGTTGTTTGGTGTTGATCGTATTCTTTTCCTCGGCTCAAGTGTTTTCCCTGCTCGTTCGCCTCTCGCCAGTTTATCCTTCCGGAGTGTTCAAGACATCTCAGAAGATTCGTCTGTGTTCCAACTAATTCGAGGTTGTCACCTCATTCAAGTATTTCAATTGTTCCGGTGCTTCATCCATCTCATCAACAATCCTTTTCGAGGGTGTTATCTCTTCAGTGGGCCCTAACCCACAGGTCTTTTTCCAGGATCTTACCTGACTCTTCTAATTCCCCCGGAGTTATTCTCAATTCTTTTCAAGTGTGACGTAAGAATGGATCCCATCAGTCAGTTGCGTTCTCCAAGATCTCGTTCAAATTCTTTTCATTGTTGGCTCAACCCCTAGTTCCCTAGTTCCGAGGCACAAGATCGTTGTCACATCCCTAGTTCTGACAATGCCTAGTGCATGCATTAGAGTGTTACATCATGTTTAAACTTCATTTAAACCTGAGATGGGGATTGACTAAGCCCTAGCACCAAATGAATTCAACTAGGGTCAAAATAAAACCTTTTTCATTGAACTCAAAATGTCCTCTAAAAATGTTCAACATTTCTGGTTTGAGGTGGAAGCATCTACCAAAAATGGTTTATATTTTTGCAGGACATATTTGGTCACTGAATTAAATCATATAGTATTTTCATTTGGGCATTTAAATGCTATTAAATATTTCAAATGCTCAAATAATCATAAACTAAAATGTTTACTGTTGGATATATTCTAAACAGTAGCCATGATTAGTTTCATGATTTTTGAAAGTGTCTGAGTATTTTTAATAAAGCCCTAAATTTACAGAATAATAGAAAACTGAGATAATTAAAAAAGGAGAGAGAGAGAAAGACCCGTACCTGGGCCACTTACCTGTAGCCGGCCCAGTTTCTGCGCGGCCCGTTACTGTGCGGTCCAGCCCACCGCAGTCGCCACCGTCTTCAACCTCCTGCCAGTAGGCAGGAGGGCGTGTGCCCGACGCGCGCGCGCACGCGCCGGCCACCTCCTGCTTGCCGCCCCGCCCCGGATCGGCTAAGGATGCCACGAACCCCCCCTGGAACCCCCTCGTCCGCTCCCTTGCCTCCCTGCTCTCTCCCTCTCACTCCCCTGCTCCTTTTCCCCTCATGGCCGAAGCCGCCATGGCCACTCCGCTGAGAAACTCCGCGGCCAGCCACTCCCTCGCTCCCACTATGCATCTCTGAGCTCCGCCCTGACCCCGTGGAGCTACACACGCGACGCACGCGACCAGAGGAGGCCGCAGTCGACCGGAGCATCGTCGTCCTCATCTCCGGTGCCCGGAGATCGCCGTCGTCAATTCGCCGTTGCAGAGGCCTCCCCGAGCCCACCGAGCTTCTCTCCCGACCCCTCGTGAGCCCCTGTCCATTTCCCCTCTCTCCCCGTGCCCGTCCGTGCCTTCTAACCACCCCGACTGTCGGAGCCGACAGTTCCTCGCCGCCGGCGATGACGCAGTCGGTGCTAGAGCCACCGTAGCTAACTCCCGAGCACGGCAACGTGCTCAGCACCCTTCCAGGAGCCGAGCGCGCCCACCCGTGCGACCTGCCGTGCCCCCTAGCGCCAACCCGCACCAACCCCGAGCTCCGGCCGCCGCCGCGAGCTCGACTCCGGCGAGTACAGCGCACCCCGTCCGTTCCTTCCTGCTCCGTTGGATGCGGAAGAGCACGGGCTACGCCCCGGTGGTCTCCGCGAGTCCAGCCGCCGCCTGTAGCTCAAGTCCGGCGAGCTCCCGCCGCAGTTTTGGTCGTCGCCGGCCGAACTCTGGCGAAGTCGACGTGGCTTAGTTAATTAGTCACTAACCCCCACCTACTGACGCTGACAAGTGGGCCCCAGGGCTTAGTCAAAGCTAACCAGCCCGGGTCAACGCGGGATTAGTCCCTGTGTCACTGACGTGTGGACCCCACACGTCAGGTTTGACCCGGGGCAGCCCTGTTGACTTGCTGATGCAAGCATGACGCAGTGCTGATGTCATAACTCATTTTCTGGATTTAACTTAATTCTGAAATTCCAGAAAATAACTAAAACTTCAATAAATCATAGAAAATTAACCGTAACTCCAAATTAAATAATTTATATATGAAAAATTATCAGAAAAATTCAAGGAATCCATCTGTACCATTTTCATGCATGTTAGAACAACTTATAGCTGCTGTTTAGCACAAATCAATTAAATGGCATTTGAATAATCACATATGGGGTTTAAATTTGAATCTTATATTCAAACCAACTTCATTTAATCTGTTGCTAGTTGCATTAGCTCAAAACACATTCATATTGCCATGTCATGAGCATGCATCATATTGTGCATTGCATTGATTGTGTTCCTTTCTGTGTTGCCGGTATTTGTCCCCTCTCGATAGACGTGATACCGATGATGTGATCGTTGACACTGATGAAGACTCAATGTTATCTTCAGAAGTGCCAGGCAAGCAAAACCCCCTTGTTCATTCCGATACAATCGTACTCTCTCGCTCCTGCTCTCTTTTACTGCATTAGGACAACACCGATTCATCTGTTACTTGCTGCGGTAGCTGAACCCCTTTATCCTCTGCATGACCTGTCATTCCACAGTAAATAGATGAAACCCACTAGCATGAGTAGGAGTTGTTTAAGCCCTGTTGTGCCTACTCATTCATGCTTGTTTGTCATGCCTGCTACTGCTTAGAGTTGAGTTGGGTCTGATTCATCGGGGATGAATCAGAGGTGTGTGAACATGTCCTACGGTGTGTGAGCTAAGCGTGTGAACACGATTTGGTAAAGGTAGCGGTGAGAGGCCATGTAGGAGTACATGGTGGGTTGTCTCATTGCAGCCGTCCTCAGGAACTTAGTTCTGTGTTTGTGATCCATGATTCAGCTACTACCACGCATTGGGCCCGAAACCAATGGACCCTCTCGGCTTATTAATCACCCTTGTCCTCTGTCCAGGAGTTGCAAGTAGTTTCTGGTGTTTGTAGTATGCTGGAGGCCGTGGACAGCGCTGACCGTAGGGGTGGGCTGTGATGCGGTAGGCACGTGGCCGGGTAAACCGGGCACCCGTTTGGTGTCACGGAACCCTGTACACATCGTTTGGGGCTGTGAGCGAAACTCCGGCCGGATCTCCTCATGGATGGAACCCGAATAGGCGATAAACCTGGACTAGAGACTTGAGTGTTTAGGCAGGCCGTGGCCGACACCCACGTTGGGCTTCCGCTTGAAGGTTGCCGAGTACATGTCGTGTAAACGGCGGTAAGTGGTGAGAGCGTGTGTGAAGAAGTACACCCCTGCAGGGTTAACCTAATCTATTCGAATAGCCGTGTCCACGGAAAAGGACCTCTGGGTTGCTTATATCAGTTCATAGACAAGTGAAAGTGGATACTCTAAAATACGCAAGATAAGCATGAGTGCTATGGATGGCGTTCTCGTAGGGAGACGGGAGCGGATCCATAGTGGTGTATTGATATGGTGAATATGTGGACTCGTGTGCGCCACCTCAAAAGAGTTACTCGCAGTCGTAGTTCAGGATAGCCACCGAGTCAAAGCTGGCTTGCTGCAGTTAAACCCCACCATCCCCTTTGTTGAAAATGATGCATATGTAGATAGATCTGATGTAAGTCTTGCTGGGTACATTTGTACTCACGTTTGCCTATTTTATGTTTTGCAGAGAGACTTCAGTCTCACTAGTAGTTCCACGTGGACTTCGGCGTTTAGCTTGATACCTCAGCTACGATCTTGTGCCCTCGGCAGGATCTGATAGATAGTCAGGCTTCTCAGCCTTTTTCATTTATAGATGTCTGTACCCAGACATGATAGCTTCCGCTTGTGCTTGATTTGTATGCTCTGAATGTTGGGTCATGAGACCCATGTTTGTAATATCTCGCTCCTCGGAGCCTATTGAATAGATTACTTGAGTCATAGAGTCATGTTGTGATGCCATGTTGTATTTGCACATATCGAGCATATTGTGTGTATGTTATTGAAATGCTTGGTATGTGTGGGATCTGACCATCTAGTTGTTTATCTTTAGTAGCCTCTCTTACCGGGAAATGTCTCCTAGTGTTTCCACTGAGCCATGGTAGCTTGCTACTGCTCCGGAACACTTAGGCTGGCCGGCATGTGTCCTTCTTCGTTCCTGTGCCTGTCCCTTCGGGGAAATGTCACGCGATGAATACCGGAGTCCTGTTAGCCCGCTACAGCCCGGTTCACCGGAGTCCTGCTAGCCCAGTGCTACAGCCTGGATTCACTCGCTGATGACCGACACGTTCGATGCTGGGTCATGGATGCCTGTCCCTGTAAGTCTGTGCCACTTTGGGTTTACGACTAGCCATGTCAGCCCGGGCTCCTTATCATATGGATGCTAGCGACACTGTCATATACGTGTGCCAAAAGGCGCAAACGGTCCCGGGCAAAGGTAGGGCGACACCCGTGGGAATACCGTGCGTGAGGCTGCAAAGTGATATGAGGTGTTACATGCTAGATCGATGTGGCATTGAGTCGGGGTCCTGACAGCGTTGGTATCAGAGCTTGACTGCCTGTAGGATTACCAAGCCAAACTGGTCGAAGTTGAGTCTAGAAATTCTTTAGTTATATAAGGGAATTGATTGTGGGATGGAACGTAAGGCTCTTTTACTCCTTATACCTCATGCCCTTCTGATCTGAGTCATCTTATCTTTCCTACGGGGTTAAGAAACTAGGCTATCTCTTCTTTCTATCAGGATCACGTGTTACTAATCAGTGGACTTATAAGATTGTTGGATTTAAGTCTCAGTTCAGTTCCTACTACTTCCGTATGATAATTGTTGATCTCGGAACCTTGATATTGTGCTTCTAAGTGGTTATGCCACCATTTTTGTGAATGTCTCAAATCTTTTCCGAGCATTTACAGCCGTTATGCTGTCTGAGTCATCCCAGGTTTCTAAAGAGTCTGATGCATTTGCAAATCCTTTTGCTCCGGTTTCAATGTCTGTTAGGCCAGGTTAATCACACAAATTGTTGAGCTGAGGTACTCTACTGCCTCAACCTTTATGTTGGAGTTATTATTATGACCCTAGGTGTCTCAGGGGATCATCTAGTAGTCTAGCCATGATTTATGTTCCAGTGTGATGACTCTGGCCGTCATTATCGAAAGCATCCCGTGATGCCATTTAGTAGTAGGTATTCTATCCCTGTGTTTTGAACCCGAGATTCACCCTACTTGCTTCATGTTGATAGTTTTGCTCGTTCCTTTAGGTTATTAGTAGCCTTTGCATTAGTCCTCGATGTTCGTGGTATTCCTTTCTTCCAAATACCATGAACTACTTATGGCAGAAGTTCCTCGTTGAACTGAAATATCACAACAGGATTATTCTTGAGGAGTTCTCCATTCATAAATCGTGACTCTGCCAGTTCTACCTTTCTGCATGGGTTATCCGGAAGAATTATGTTGAACTCGGTTCGACATACTAATTTATGCATCCACAACTCAGAAAGTTATATGTTCCTTTGAGTTGTCCCTCTTTAGTTGTCTACTGACCTTCGTCTATCAATTGATAGTCAAGAGTATGCGCGCGTTCGTTTGTCGATGCCTATTACTCTTGTGGCCCGTCAAGCCATTCCGTCCTGAATGACTAGGAGAAACAAACTCCAGTACCTCATCCATATTTAGGATTGGGTCAAAGTAGTTGTGTTCCGCAGATCAAGTTACAATCCAGCTTCTGGTCTGCTCTACCCTGAAGTATTACCTTCTTTATGACAGGAATTTCATGAGAATTGCACCACCTTTTGTGAATTCTTGACATAGTGATACTTCTCGCCATCCTTTTTCATTCCTCGGTTCCGTGTTGATGCAACCGGAATACCGACAAATGAATTGTGATGTGTGAAATCAATACTGCTAGCAACTCTGTTGCTTGGTAGTTAAAGGATAATAATTTCATTCTTAGTATGTTGGTTTTCGAATCATCCTTCTAAGACTGATCGTGCTACCTAGTCCTTATTTCGGTGCACCCTTCGATTGATGAGTTAGGATCTTGTCAAGTCCTCACTCATTTGATCATATCATCTTGCCCTGAAAAGCAAGATTGTTCTCGAGCTTAGTAACATACCGGTGGTTCGTGATTTTCCGAATATCTTCTCGGAAGTATCACCAGGTCGTCACCTAACCGTTATGTTGAGCTCGAGATCAAGTTGGTTTCTTGTGAACCACCTTCTCTCCAAGAATCGGTGTTAGATATCCCTGAGCTAGTTGGTTAAGCTAGACAACAACTTGGAGAGTTGGAGGATAAAAGCTTGCCTGACTTAGTTCGTTCCAAAGGGATAATCTTGTGTAGTGTGTGTTGAAGAAAGATGATATCTTCATCGATTGGTCCCTGTGATCAGTTGCTGGACCTATTGTCTTATCAATCCCTTGATTTGAGTGTGGGCTATCGTCAAATCAAATCAGTACCAACGATGCTCGTAATGTTGTCCTACTCGTGGTTGATCCCTCGAGCATACACCATTACATCTTTGGTCTGACCAATGCTATCACCGTGTTCACATGATGGTGGAAGTCCAGTGATATGGAAATTCCGATGAGTTGCTATTGAGCCCATCAGTAGCATTTTGTCTCCCCCCATGAATCATGTTGAACATCAACCTAGTGTTGGAAACTTGTGTAAGCATTTCTTCGTGTTTCGTTCATGAAGCATATGTTTGAATGAAAGTAGTGATTTTCCCTAATTCATGTGCATATGATGCAAGTTGCCGCCATGAATTTGAGGAAGATTGTTTTGTTTCCCTGGAATCATTCCAAATTAGTCATGCACACGTGCGAAGTATTCTGTGGTCTGGAGACTTGCAACCTTCATTCCATATGTGTCCCGAGCACACCAAGCCACTGATTGATTTGTTCAAGGGGAAGAAGTTCCTTCATAAGAGCTAATCATATGACTTATGCAAGGACTTCGTTATCCACGGTGATGGTTCCCAACCAGAACTCGGTAGTGTTTTATTGTAAGACTACCACGTGGTCATGCTTGTCCGGGACAACATGTTCACATGTTTGTAGCAGAACCAGCTCATGTTTTGGAGCTTACTATCGTAGTTCATTTCCCGAGAATCTCGCAACGTCATACCATCGATTTGTGTTGCAAACTTTCATTTATCTTTCTAGACTTGATGAGTCTGGGATATCCTGACACCAACCAGATCTGAATCTCAGGCAGATATGATGGTTTGGAACATTTCCCAAGAACTATAATATTGGTCCCTCGATAACCGGTAAAGTGGATGTCGTGGCCAACACACCCAGCCGGAAGACCTATTATTGTAGTATCTTGATTGAGGAAGTTGGCCACCTCCCCATAGGGATTTCGTAGGATTACTCCCTAGTTGCCCCTATGGATTTCTGTGTTCCGAAGTCCGACCTTTTTACTTGATGTTCTAGATATCAAACCATATCTATGGGTGGGTTACACTAGCACATCAAGGAGAACATTAGAAGCGGAGTGCTAAATGTCTCTCGGTCGATCATCCAGATTTTATTTCCTTGGCCCCGCCAAGGGTGAAATTTGAGAAGGTGTTATCTTCCTTTGCATCTGCATCCTCCATCACCATTCATCATGGTAGTAAGTTGTGTTACCGGACCCTTGACACGGATGTTGGTAAAACCTTGATGAATATGGAAATGCTCAAGTTCTTGAGAGCACGCACAAGCGCTACGTGTTATCATCGGCACTAGCTGGGTTTGCTCTCAGTTTCCTCGGCAATGCTATGATCTTTTCAAACAGTGAATTCACTCTCTATTGTTGGGTTCTTCCCCAGTTACCAGATTCATTCCCAGCATTTGCATTTTGTTCCTAGCTTGCACCGCCAATGTGCCATTCTACCATGGGTCTCTTCCATTTCCGGTGATAAGCAAATTCATCCATTACGTTGTCTTCAACAAGGTAATCCACATCATCCAAGTCTGAGTATGCCATTCTACCGACCCCTGCCAATCGATTGCTGTGATTTGCCTTAGGCTGATATAGAGAGTCTCAATGATCTCTATATCAAAGGTAATTCTTTTTGCCACTTAAGGGGATATATCTTCGAGTCACCTTCCCTAAGGTGCATCATTATGGTGTCATGTCAACTTAACTCCTCGCTACGTTGACAATCGTTTACCACCTTTTTAAGCGTGAAATTGTGGTCTACCTAGTGAACCTTCGTCATCTGCTTCACTCCATTCCTATGGATGTGTGCTTCGCCTCTCAGCTCGAGCGATGTTGCTATGTCTCATTCCGCGAGTTAATCCTGAGTTGTTCGACCTTCGAGAAGAACCATTCTTTTAGGATCTTTCCTTTCCTCTCATTATCATGTTAGTTGGAGTTCTCAGAGCAAGACTTCAAGACAATAATGGTGAATGAATCAACGTTCAACTGAAGTGCACCCTGGATCGTGAAGATTATACTAGTTGCGTTTACCTTTCACCTTACCCTACGCTTGAATCTCGAGACGAGATTCTTGTTTAGTGGGGGTGAGTTGTCACATCCCTAGTTCTGACAATGCCTAGTGCATGCATTAGAGTGTTACATCATGTTTAAATTTCATTTAAACCTGAGATGGGGATTGACTAAGCCCTAGCACCAAATGAATTCAACTAGGGTCAAAATAAAACCTTTTTCATTGAACTCAAAATGTCCTCTAAAAATGTTCAACATTTCTGGTTTGAGGTGGAAGCATCTACCAAAAATGGTTTATATTTTTGCAGGACATATTTGGTCACTGAATTAAATCATATAGTATTTTCATTTGGGCATTTAAATGCTATTAAATATTTCAAATGCTCAAATAATCATAAACTAAAATGTTTACTGTTGGATATATTCTAAACAGTAGCCATGATTAGTTTCATGATTTTTGAAAGTGTCTGAGTATTTTTAATAAAGCCCTAAATTTACAGAATAATAGAAAACTGAGATAATAAAAAGTAAAAGAAAGAGAGCAGAAGGACTTACCTGGCGCCACTTACCTGGCCCAACACTGTGCAGCCAGCAGCGGCCCAGCCCACCACTTCTCCCCCCCCCCTTGCCGCCTTCCTCCTCGCGCCAGTAGGCGCAGGCGCGTGGCCGGAGCGCGCGGGCACACGCCCAGGCCACCTCCTGCCTCCCTGCTTGCCTCCGCTACTCCCTGGAGACGCCACGCGGCTCCCTCGACCCTCCCTCACTCTCCCGCGTCTCTCCCTCCGTCCCTATCCCCCTCCGCTCCCTCTCCCTCTCTGCCCGAGCGGAGCCCGTCGCCACCGACGCCGTTCGCCACGGCCACCAGCCACCCCCTCGCTCCCTCTATGCATCCCTGAGCTCCGCCCTGACCCCGTGGAGCTACACACGCGACGCACGCGACCAGAGGAGGCCGCAGTCGACCGGAGCGTCGTCGTCCTCATCTCCGGTGCCCGGAGATCGCCGTCGTCAATTCGCCGTTGCAGAGGCCTCCCCGAGCCCACCGAGCTTCTCTCCCGACCCCTCGTGAGCCCCTGTCCATTTCCCCTCTCTCCCCGTGCCCGTCCGTGCCTTCTAACCACCCCGACTGTCGGAGCCGACAGTTCCTCGCCGCCGGCGATGACGCAGTCGGTGCTAGAGCCACCGTAGCTAACTCCCGAGCACGGCAACGTGCTCAGCACCCTTCCAGGAGCCGAGCGCGCCCACCCGTGCGACCTGCCGTGCCCCCTAGCGCCAACCCGCACCAACCCCGAGCTCCGGCCGCCGCCGCGAGCTCGACTCCGGCGAGTACAGCGCACCCCGTCCGTTCCTTCCTGCTCCGTTGGATGCGGAAGAGCACGGGCTACGCCCCGGTGGTCTCCGCGAGTCCAGCCGCCGCCTGTAGCTCAAGTCCGGCGAGCTCCCGCCGCAGTTTTGGTCGTCGCCGGCCGAACTCTGGCGAAGTCGACGTGGCTTAGTTAATTAGTCACTAACCCCCACCTACTGACGCTGACAAGTGGGCCCCAGGGCTTAGTCAAAGCTAACCAGCCCGGGTCAACGCGGGATTAGTCCCTGTGTCACTGACGTGTGGACCCCACACGTCAGGTTTGACCCGGGGCAGCCCTGTTGACTTGCTGATGCAAGCATGACGCAGTGCTGATGTCATAACTCATTTTCTGGATTTAACTTAATTCTGAAATTCCAGAAAATAACTAAAACTTCAATAAATCATAGAAAATTAACCGTAACTCCAAATTAAATAATTTATATATGAAAAATTATCAGAAAAATTCAAGGAATCCATCTGTACCATTTTCATGCATGTTAGAACAACTTATAGCTGCTGTTTAGCACAAATCAATTAAATGGCATTTGAATAATCACATATGGGGTTTAAATTTGAATCTTATATTCAAACCAACTTCATTTAATCTGTTGCTAGTTGCATTAGCTCAAAACACATTCATATTGCCATGTCATGAGCATGCATCATATTGTGCATTGCATTGATTGTGTTCCTTTCTGTGTTGCCGGTATTTGTCCCCTCTCGATAGACGTGATACCGATGATGTGATCGTTGACACTGATGAAGACTCAATGTTATCTTCAGAAGTGCCAGGCAAGCAAAACCTCCTTGTTCATTCCGATAAAATCCCACTCTCTCGCTCCTGCTCTCTTTTACTGCATTAGGACAACATCGATTCATCTGTTACTTGCTGCGGTAGCTGAACCCCTTTATCCTTTGCATGACCTGTCATTCCACAGTAAATAGATGAAACCCACTAGCATGAGTAGGAGTTGTTTGAGCCCTGTTGTGCCTACTCATTCATGTTTGTTTGTCATGCCTGCTACTGCTTAGAGTTGAGTCAGGTCTGATTCATCGGGGATGAATCAGAGGTGTGTGAACATGTCCTACTGTGTGTGAGCTAAGTGTGTGAACACGATTTGGTAAAGGTAGCGATGAGAGGCCATGTAGGAGTACATGGTGGGTTGTCTCATTGCAGCCGTCCTCAGGAACTGAGTTCTGTGTTTGTGATCCATGATTCAGCTACTACCACGCATTGGGCCCGAAACCAATGGACCCTCTCGGCTTCTTAATCACCCTTGTCCTCTGTCCAGGAGTTGCAAGTAGTTTCTGGTGTTTGTAGTATGCTGGAGGCCGTGGACAGCGCTGACCGTAGGGGTGGGCTGTGATGCGGTAGGCACGTGGCACGGTGTACCGGGCGCCCGTTTGGTGTCTCGGGAACCCTGTTCACATCGTTTGGGGCTGTGAGCGAAACTCCGGCCGGATCTCCTCATGGATGGAACCCGAATAGGCGATAAACCTGGACTAGAGACTTGAGTGTTTAGGCAGGCCGTGGCCGACACCCACGTTGGGCTTCCGCTTGAAGGTTGCCGAGTACATGTCATGTAAACGGCGGTAAGTGGTGAGAGCGTGTGTGAAGAAGTACACCCCTGCAGGGTTAACCTAATCTATTCGAATAGCCGTGTCCACGGAAAAGGACCTCTGGGTTGCTTATATCAGTTCATAGACAAGTGAAAGTGGATACTCTAAAATACGCAAGATAAGCGTGAGTGCTATGGATGGCGTTCTCGTAGGGAGACGGGAGCGGATCCATAGTGGTGTATTGATATGGTGAATATGTGGACTCGTGTGCGCCACCTCAAAAGAGTTACTCGCAGTCGTAGTTTAGGATAGCCACCGAGTCAAAGCTGGCTTGCTGCAGTTAAACCCCACCATCCCCTTTGTTGAAAATGATGCATATGTAGATAGATCTGATGTAAGTCTTGCTGGGTACATTTGTACTCACGTTTGCCTATTTTATGTTTTGCAGAGAGACTTCAGTCTCACTAGTAGTTCCACGTGGACTTCGGCGTTTAGCTTGATACCTCAGCTACGATCTTGTGCCCTCGGCAGGATCTGATAGATAGTCAGGCTTCTCAGCCTTTTTCATTTATAGATGTCTGTACCCAGACATGATAGCTTCCGCTTGTGCTTGATTTGTATGCTCTGAATGTTGGGTCATGAGACCCATGTTTGTAATATCTCGCTCCTCGGAGCCTATTGAATAGATTACTTGAGTCATAGAGTCATGTTGTGACGCCATGTTGTATTTGCACATATCGAGCATATTGTGTGTATGTTATTGAAATGCTTGGTATGTGTGGGATCTGACCATCTAGTTGTTTATCTTTAGTAGCCTCTCTTACGGGGAAATGTCTCCTAGTGTTTCCACCGAGCCATGGTAGCTTGCTACTGCTCCGGAACACTTAGGCTGGCCGGCATGTGTCCTTCATCATTCCTGTGTCTGTCCCTTCGGGGAAATGTCACGCGGTGAATACCGGAGTCCTGTTAGCCCGCTACAGCCCGGTTCACCGGAGTCCTGCTAGCCCAGTGCTACAGCCTGGATTCACTCGCTGATAACCGACACGTTCGATGCTGGGTCATGGATGCCTGTCCCTGTAAGTCTGTGCCGCTTTGGGTTTACGACTAGCCATGTCAGCCCGGGCTCCTTATCATATGGATGCTAGCGACACTGTCATATACGTGTGCCAAAAGGCGCAAACGGTCCCGGGCAAAGGTAAGGCGACACCCGTGGGAATACCGTGCGTGAGGCCGCAAAGTGATATGAGGTGTTACATGCTAGATCGATGTGGCATTGAGTCGGGGTCCTGACAATCGTAGCTGAGGTAACAAGCTAAACGTCGAAGTCCACGCGAAACTACTAGCGAGACCGAAGTCTCTCTGCAAAAACATAAAATAGGCAAACGTGAGTACAAATGTACCCAGCAAGACTTACATCAGAACTATCTACATATGCATCATTATCAACAAAGGGGATGGTGGGGTTTAACTGCAGCAAGCCAGCTTTGACTCGGTGGCTATCCTAAACTACGACTGCAAGCAACTCTTTTGAAGTGGCGCACACGAGTCCACATGTTCACCAACCAATACACCACTATGGATCCGCTCCCGTCCCCCTACGAGAACGCCATCCATAGCACTCACGCTTATCTTGCGTATTTTAAGGTATCCACTTTCACTTGTCTATGAACTGATATAAGCAACCCAGAAGTCCTTTACCGCGGACACGGCTATTCGAATAGATGATGTTAACCCTGCAGGGGTGTACTTCTTCATACATGTTTCCACCACTTAGCGTCTGCACACGACATGTGCTCGGCAGACTTCAAGCGAAAGCCGACGTGGGTGTAGACCACGACCTACCTAAACACTCAAGTCTCTAGTCCAGGTTTATCGCCTATTCGGGTTCCATCCATGAGGAGATCCGGCCGGAGTTTCGCTCACAGCCCCAAACGATGTGAACAGGGTTCCCGAGACACCAAACGGGCATCCGGTACACCGTGCCACGTACCTACCGCATCACAGCCCACCCCTACGGTCAGCACTGTCCACGGCCTCCAGTAAGCTACAAACACCAGAAACTACTTGCAACTCCTGGACAGAGGACTAGGGTGAATAAGAAGTCGAGCGGGGTCATATTTCAGGGCCCAATGTATGGTAGTAGCTGAATCATGGATCACAAACACAGAACTCAGTTCCTGAGGACGGCTGCAATGAGACAACCCACCATGTACTCCTACATGGACTCTCACCGCTACCTTTACCAAAACATGTTCACACACTTAGCTCACACACAGTAGGACATGTTCACACGCCTCTGATTCATCCCCGATGAATCAGACCTGACTCAACTCTAAGCAGTAGCAGCCATGACAACAAACATAAATGAGTAGGCACATCAGGGCTCAAACAACTCCTACTCATGCTAGTGGGTTTCATCTATTTACTGTGGCAATGACAGGTCATGCAAAGGATAAAGGGGTTCAGCTACCGCAGCAAGTAACAGTTGAATCGTTGTTGTCCTAATGCAGTAAAAGAGAGCAAGAGCGAGAGAGTAGGATTGTATCGGAATGAACAAGGGGGTTTTGCTTGCCTGGCACTTCTGAAGATAACATTGAGTCTTCATCAGTGTCAACGATCACATCATCGGTATCACGTCTATCGAGAGGGGACAAATACCGCCAACACAGAAGGGAACACAATCAATGAAATGCACAATATGATGCATGATCATGACATGGCAAACTGAATGTGTTTTGGCCTAATGCAACTAGCAACAGATTAAATGAAGTTGGTTTGAATACAAGATTCAAATTCAAACTCCATATGTGATTATTCAGATGCCATTTATATGATTTGTGCTAAACAGCACCTATAAGTTGCTCTAACATGCATGAAAATGGTACAGATGGATTCCTTGAATTTTTCTGATAATTTTTCATATATAATTTATTTAATTTGGAGTTATGGTTAATTTTCTATGATTTATTGAAATTTAGAATATATTCTGGAATTTCCTGATTATTTTTAAAATAAACTAAATTCCAGAAAAGGAATATTGCGTCAGCATGACGCCGGGGTGACGTCAGCAGGTCAAAGGCGTCGACCAGGTCAAACCTGACCAGTGGGGTCCACTGGTCAGTGACCCAGTCAACTAACCAAGTTAGTTAGCCCTAACTAACTTAGTTAGCCAGGCGGGGCCCGCATGTCAGTGGCCTATCTAATTAGCTAAGTTAATTAGCGCTAAGTAATCTAACCCTAATCAAGCAGGCGCCTGGGCCCACACGTCAGGGGGTCAAACCCCGGGTCAACTCGCCGGAGTTGACCCGCGGCTCGTCGCCGGCGGAGCCAGAGACGGCGGAGGGGGTCGGAATTCCTCCTCCGGCGACCAAATCGGAGACTGAGGGGCTCTACGCGTAGCTGGTGTGTGCGCGCATCGAATCGTGGCATCCGTTCGTGCTGGGGAGGTCGGATTTGGCGACGGCGGCGAGCGGGGCGGCAGCCGGAGCACGGCGAGGTCGGGGTTGGCGCTAGGGGGCACGGCAGGTCGCACGGGTGGGCGCGCTCGGCTCCTGGAAGGGTGCTGAGCACGTTGTCGTGCTCGGGGGTTAGCTACGGTGGCTCTAGCCCCGTCTGTTTCATTGCCGGCGGCGAGGAACTGTCGGCTCCGACAGCCGGGGTGGCTAGAAGGCGCGGACGGCACGGGGAGAGAGGGGAAATGGACAGGGGCTCACGAGGGGTCGGGAGAGAAGCTCGGTGGGCTCGGGGAAGCCTCTGCAACGGCGAATTGACGACGGCGATCTCCGGGCACCGGAGATGAAGACGACGATGCTCCGGTCGACTGCGGCCTCCTCTGGCCGCGTGCGTCGCGTGTGTAGCTCCACGGGGTCAGGGCGGAGCTCAGGGGTGCATAGAGGGAGTGAGGGGGTGGCTGTGGCCCCGGTAAACGGCGTCGGCGGCGATGGCTGCATTCGGGTTCGGGCGAGAGAGAGGGAGTAGAGGGGCGGGGCCTCGAGGAAGAGTGAGAGGGGTCCGAGGGGGTGGCGTGGCGCACCTAGCGACGTCCAGGAGCAAGCGGCAAGCATGAGGTGGCCGGCGCGTGCGCGCGCGCGTCGGGCACACGCCCTCCTGCCTACTGGCAGGAGGTTGAAGACGGTGGCGGCTGCGGTGGGCTGGGCCGCACAGTGCTGGACCAGCACAGGAGCTGGGCCGGCTCTGGTGGGCTGCACGGGTGAGGCCAGGTAACTTCCTTCTCTCTCTCTCTTATTTCTATTTCAGTTCTGTTTTCTTTTATTTAATCTGTTTTGCCACTGTTTTGAATTTAAAAATAATTCAAACAATGCCAAAAACTCCTCTGAATATTTTATATTGCTAGATGGACTTTTCCAAAAGCTTATAAAATATTTCAGGGGTATTTGAAATTATATTCTAATTATATGAATATAACTCAAATTCAAATAGCTAATGAATTAAATCCAAAGTCCCAAAAATAATTCCTTAAAAATGTTCAATATTTTGGTTGGGACCAGAACCCTTACCAAAAATTATCAAACATTTAAGAAGAGCATTTTGGAGCAATGAATGAGATTTCTAGGGTTTTGCCCCTCTTTTATTTAAGTTTTTGAGGCTTCCAAAATTCCCTCAGTTCAAATTTTCAGAATTTAAACATGATGCACACATGAGCTAGCCTAGAGCACTACCAGCAGCTAGGGATGTGACAACTCACCCCCACTAAACAAGAATCTCGTCTCGAGATTCAAGCGTAGGGTAGGTTGAAGGGGAAACGCAAACTAGTACAATCTTCACGATCCAGGTTGCACTTCAAATGAACGTTGATTTGAACACCATCTTTGTCTTGTCGTCTTGCTCTGAGAACTTCAGCTAATCATGACAAGAAGAGGAAAGGAAAACTCTAGAAGGATCGGTCTTCTCGAAGGTCGAACAACTCAGGATTAACTCACGGAATGAGACTTAGAACCATCTCTCGGGTTGAGACACGAGATACACATCAAGAGGGGTGGAAAGAAACGGATGACGAAGGTTCACTAGGTAGACAACAATTCCACACCTAAGAAGGTGGTAAACGATTGTCAACGTAGCGAGGAGTTGAGTTGCCATGATACCACGACGAAACATCCTGAAGGAGGGTGATTCGTAGAAATATCCCCTTAAGTGGCAAAAAGAATTACCTTTGATTCAAAGATCCTTGAAACTCTTTATACCAGCTTAAGGCAAATCATAATCGATCATTTAGAGGGGTTCGGTAGAATGGCATACCCGAACTTGGATGATGTGGATTACCTTGTTGAAGACAACGTAATAGATGATTTTTGCTTATCACCGGAAATGGAAGAGACCCATGGTAGAATGGCACATTGACGGTGCAAGCTGGGAACAAAATGCAAATGCTGGGAATGATTCTGGTAACTGGGGAAGAACCCAACAATAGAGAGTGAATTCACTGTTTGAAAAGATCATAGCATTGCCGAGGAAACTGAGAGCAAACCCAGTTAGTGCCGATGATAACACGTAGCGCTTGTGCGTGCTCTCAAGAACTTGAGCATTTCCATATTCATCAAGGTTTTACCAACATCCGTGTCAAGGATCCTGGCAACACAACTTGCTACCATGATGAATGATGATGGATGATGCAGATGCAAAGAAAGATAACACTTTCTCAGATTTCACCTTAGCGAGGCCAAGGAAATAAAATCTGGATGATCGACCGAGAGACATTTAGCACTCCGCTTCTAATGTTCTCCTTGATGTGCTAGTGTATCCCATTCATAGATATGGTTTGATAACTAGAACATCAAGTAAAAGGTCGGACTTCGGGAGCAATAGAACCCATAAGGAACAGTTACGGAGGTAAATTCTACGAAATCCTTATGGGGAGGTGGCCAACTTCTCCAATCAAGATACTACAATATTAGGTCTCCCGGCGGGGTGTGTTGGCCATGACATCCACTTTACCGGTTTCTGAGGGACCAATATTATAGTTCTTGGGAAATGTTCCAACCATCATATCTGCCTGAGATTCAAATCTGGTTGGTGTCAGGATATTCCAGACTCATCGAGTCTAGGAAGAAAATGAAAGTTTGCAACACAAATCGACGAGATGACGTTGCGAGATTCTTGGGAAATGAACTACGATAGCAAGCTCCAAAACATGAGCTGGTTCTGCTACACATGTGTGAACACGCTGCCTCAGACAAACATGATCACATGGTAGTCTTACAATAAAACACTACCGAGTTCTGGTTGGGAACCATCAGCGAGGATATCGAAGTTCTTTCATAAGTCCGGATTAGCTCTTATGAAGATACTCCTTCTCCTTGAACAAATCAGTCAGTGGCTTGGTGTGCTAGGATATACATATGGAATGAAGATGATCAGTCTAACAGACCACAAAATTCTTCGCACGTGCATGACCGACTTGGGATGATTCCAAAGGAGCAAAAACAAACTTTCTCGAATTCACGACGGCAACTTACATCAAAATGCACGTGAATCAAAGGAAGTCACTCCTTTCATCAAACAAGTACTTCATGAGCTAGCATGAAGGAAATGCTTTCAAAAGTTTCCAACACTAACTTAATATTCAACAACATCATGGAGGAGATAAGGATGTTGTCAATGGACTCAACAACAACTCATCGGAATTTCCATATCACTGGACTTCCACCATCGTGTGAACACGGTGATAGCATTGGTCAGACCCAAAATATATAATGGTGTATGCTCGAGGGATCAACCACGAGTAAGACAACATTACGAACATCGTTGGTTCTGACTTGATTTGATGATAGCCCACACTCAAATCAAAGGATTGATAAGACAATAGGTCCAGCAACTGATCACAGGGACCAACCGATGAAGATATCATCTTTCTTCAACACACACTACACAAGAATATCCCTTTGGAACGAACTAAGTCAGGCAAGCTTTTATCTTCCAACTTTCCAAGTTGTTGTCTAGCTTAACCAACTAGCTCAGGGATATCCAACACGGATTCTTGGAGAAAGGGTGGTTTACAGGATAAACCAACTTGATCACGAGCTCAACATAACAGTCAGGTGACAACCTGGTGATACTTCCGAGAAGATATTCGGAAAATCACGAACCACCGGTATGTTACTAAGCTCGAGAACAATCTTACTTTTCAGGGCAAGACGATATGATCAAATAAGCAAGGATTGGCACTATCCTAACTCACTGATCGGAGAGTGCACCAGAAATAAGGACTAGGTAGCACAATCAACCTTAGGGTGACGATTCAATAATCAACACGCTAAGAATGAGGTTATCGTCCATTTAACTACCAAGCAATGGAGTTGCTAGCAGTATTGATTTCACACGCCATGATTCATTTGTCGGCATTCCGGTTACAATAACACGGAAACCAAGAAATTATCAATGATGATCAGAAGTATTACTGCGTCAAGAATTCATAAGATGGTGTGCAATTCCCATGATATTCCTGATATAAAAGATGGTAATACTTCAAGGTAGAACAGACCAGAAGCTGGATTGGCATTTTGATCTGCGGAATACAATTGCTTTGACCCAATCCTAGATATGGATGAGATTCTGGAGTTTGTTTCTCCTATTCATTCTGAAATAGAATGGCTTGGCGGACCACAAGGGTAATAGACATCGACGAACGAATGCACGCATACTCTTGACTACCAATTGATAGGCGAGGGTCGGAAACAACTAAGATGGGACAACTCAAAAGAACATATGATTTTCTGAGTTGTGGATGCAAGGATTAGCATGTTAAACCAAGTTCAACATAATTCTTCCGGATAACCCATGCAGAAAAGTTGAGCTGGCAGAGTCACAATATAGCATAGAGGACTCATCGTGAGCACTCTGGTTGTGATCGTTCAGTTCAACGAGGAACTTCTGCCATGAATGGTTCATGGTATTTGGAGGAACGATATACCACGGACCTCGAGGACTATCGCAAAGGTTACTAATATCCTAAAGGCACTAGCAATTACTATCAACATGAAGTAGGTAGAGTGAATCTCGGATTCAAGAACCCAGGAACAGAATACCTATTACTAGGTAGCATCACGGGATGCTTTCGAGAATGATGGCCAGAATCATCACACTGGGAACACAAATCATGGCTAAATTACTAGATGATCCCCTAAGACACCTAGGGTCATAATAATATCTCCAACATATATGTCAAGGTAACGGAGTACCTCAACTCACTGATTAGTGTGGTTAATCTGGCCCATGGGAACATTGAAACGGGAAGAAAGGATTTGCAAATGCATCAGACTACTTAGAAACCTGGGATGACTCGGACAGCATAACGGCTGTAAATGCTCAGAAAAGATTTGAGACATTCACAAAAATGGTGGCATAACCACTCAGAAGCACAATATCAAGGTTTCGAGATCAACAATTAACATACGGAAATAGTAGGAACTGAACTGAGACTTAAATTCAACAATCTTATAAGTCCACTGATTAGTAACACGTGATCCTGATAGAAAGAAGAGATAGCCTAGTTCTTAATCCCCATAGAAGAGAAGATGATGACTCAGATCAGAAGGCCAAGAGGTACAAGGAGTAAAAAGAGCCTTACGTTCCATCCCACAATCAATTCCCTTATATAACTAAAGAATTTCTAGACTCAACTTCGACCAGTTTGGCTTGGTAATCCTACAGGCAGTCAAGCTCTGATACCAACGCTGTCAGGACCCCGACTCAATGCCACATCGATCTAGCATGTAACACCCCATATCACTTTGCGGCCTCACGCACGGTATTCCCACGGGTGTCGCCTCACCTTTGCCCGGGACTGTTTGCGTCTTTTGGCACACGTATATGATAGTGTCGCTAGCATCCATATGGTAAGGAGCCCGGGCTGACATGGCTAGTCGTAAACCCAAAGTGGCACAAACTTACAGGGACAGGCATCCATGATCCAACATCGAACGTGTCGGTCATCAGCGAGTGAATCCAGGCTGTAGCACTGGGCTAGCAGGACTCCGGTGAACCGGGATGTAGCGGGCTAACAGGACTCCGGTATTCATCGCGTGACATTTCCCCGAAGGGACAGACACAGGAACGAAGAAGGACACATGCCGGCCAGCCTAAGTGTTCCGGAGCAGTAGCAAGCTACCATGGCTCAGTGGAAACACTAGGAGACATTTCTCGGTAAGAGAGGTTACTAAGGATAAACAACTAGATAGTCAGATCCCACACATACCAAGCATTTCAACAACATACACACAATATGCTCGATATGTGCAGATACAACATGGCATCACAACATGACTCTACGACTCAAGTAATTTATTCAATAGGCTCCGAGGAGCGAGATATTACAAACATGGGTCTCATGACCCAACAATCAGAGCATACAAATCAAAGTACATGCGGAAGCTTAACATGTCTGAGTACAGACATCTATAAATGAAAAAGGCTGAGAAGCCTGACTATCTACCAATCCTGCCGAGGCACAAGATCGTAGCTGAGGTAACAAGCTAAACGTCGAAGTCCACGCGAAACTACTAGCGAGACCGAAGTCTCTCTGCAAAAACATAAAATAGGCAAACATGAGAACAAATGTACCCAGCAAGACTTACATCAGAACTATCTACATATGCATCATTATCAACAAAGGGGATGGTGGGGTTTAACTGCAGCAAGCCAGCTTTGACTCGGTGGCTATCCTAAACTACGACCGCAAGCAACTCTTTTGAAGTGGCGCACACGAGTCCACATGTTCACCAACCAATACACCACTATGGATCCGCTCCCGTCCCCCTACGAGAACGCCATCCATAGCACTCACGCTTATCTTGCGTATTTTAAGGTATCCACTTTCACTTGTCTATGAACTGATATAAGCAACCCAGAAGTCCTTTACCGCGGACACGGCTATTCGAATAGATGATGTTAACCCTGCAGGGGTGTACTTCTTCATACATGTTTCCACCACTTAGCGTCTGCACACGACATGTGCTCGACAGACTTCAAGCGAAAGCCGACGTGGGTGTAGACCACGACCTACCTAAACACTCAAGTCTCTAGTCCAGGTTTATCGCCTATTCGGGTTCCATCCATGAGGAGATCCGGCCGGAGTTTCGCTCACAGCCCCAAACGATGTGAACAGGGTTCCCGAGACACCAAACGGGCATCCGGTACACCATGCCACGTACCTACCGCATCACAGCCCACCCCTACGGTCAGCACTGTCCACGGCCTCCAGTAAGCTACAAACACCAGAAACTACTTGCAACTCCTGGACAGAGGACTAGGGTGAATAAGAAGTCGAGCGGGGTCATATTTCAGGGCCCAATGTATGGTAGTAGCTGAATCATGGATCACAAACACAGAACTCAGTTCCTGAGGACGGCTGCAATGAGACAACCCACCATGTACTCCTACATGGCCTCTCACCGCTACCTTTACCAAAACGTGTTCACACACTTAGCTCACACACAGTAGGACATGTTCACACGCCTCTGATTCATCCCCGATGAATCAGACCTGACTCAACTCTAAGCAGTAGCAGGCATGACAACAAACATAAATGAGTAGGCACATCAGGGCTCAAACAACTCCTACTCATGCTAGTGGGTTTCATCTATTTACTGTGGCAATGACAGGTCATGCAAAGGATAAAGGGGTTCAGCTACCGCAGCAAGTAACAGTTGAATCGTTGTTGTCCTAATGCAGTAAAAGAGAGCAAGAGCGAGAGAGTAGGATTGTATCGGAATGAACAAGGGGGTTTTGCTTGCCTGGCACTTCTGAAGATAACATTGAGTCTTCATCAGTGTCAACGATCACATCATCGGTATCACGTCTATCGAGAGGGGACAAATACCGCCAACACAGAAGGGAACACAATCAATGAAATGCACAATATGATGCATGATCATGACATGGCAAAATGAATGTGTTTTGGCCTAATGCAACTAGCAACAGATTAAATGAAGTTGGTCTGAATACAAGATTCAAATTCAAACTCCATATGTGATTATTCAGATGCCATTTATATGATTTGTGCTAAACAGCACCTATAAGTTGCTCTAACATGCATGAAAATGGTACAGATGGATTCCTTGAATTTTTCTGATAATTTTTCATATATAATTTATTTAATTTGGAGTTATGGTTAATTTTCTATGATTTATTGAAATTTAGAATATATTCTGGAATTTCCTGATTATTTTTAAAATAAACTAAATTCCAGAAAAGGAATATTGCGTCAGCATGACGCCGGGGTGACGTCAGCAGGTCAAAGGCGTCGACCAGGTCAAACCTGACCAGTGGGGTCCACTGGTCAGTGACCCAGTCAACTAACCAAGTTAGTTAGCCCTAACTAACTTAGTTAGCCGGGCGGGGCCCGCATGTCAGTGGCCTATCTAATTAGCTAAGTTAATTAGCGCTAAGTAATCTAACCCTAATCAAGCAGGCGCCTGGGCCCACACGTCAGGGGGTCAAACCCCGGGTCAACTCGCCGGAGTTGACCCGCGGCTCGTCGCCGGCGGAGCCAGAGACGGCGGAGGGGGTCGGAATTCCTCCTCCGGCGACCAAATCGGAGACTGAGGGGCTCTACGCGTAGCTGGTGTGTGCGTGCATCGAATCGTGGCATCCGTTCGTGCTGGGGAGGTCGGATTTGGCGACGGCGGCGAGCGGGGCGGCGGCCGGAGCACGGCGAGGTCGGGGTTGGCGCTAGGGGGCACGGCAGGTCGCACGGGTGGGCGCGCTCGGCTCCTGGAAGGGTGCTGAGCACGTTGCTGTGCTCGGGGGTTAGCTACGGTGGCTCTAGCCCCGTCTGTGTCATCGCCGGCGGCGAGGAACTGTCGGCTCCGACAGCCGGGGTGGCTAGAAGGCGCGGACGGCACAGGGAGAGAGGGGAAATGGACAGGGGCTCACGAGGGGTCGGGAGAGAAGCTCGGTGGGCTCGGGGAAGCCTCTGCAACGGCGAATTGACGACGGCGATCTCCGGGCACCGGAGATGAAGACGACGACGCTCCGGTCGACTGCGGCCTCCTCTGGCCGCGTGCGTCGCGTGTGTAGCTCCACGGGGTCAGGGCGGAGCTCAGGGGTGCATAGAGGGAGTGAGGGGGTGGCTGTGGCCCCGGTAAACAGCGTCGGCGGCGATGGCTGCATTCGGGTTCGGGCGAGAGAGAGGGAGCAGAGGGGCGGGGCCTCGAGGAAGAGTGAGAGGGGTCCGAGGGGGTGGCGTGGCGCACCTAGCGACGTCCAGGAGCAAGCGGCAAGCATGAGGTGGCCGGCGCGTGCGCGCGCGCGTCGGGCGCACGCCCTCCTGCCTACTGGCAGGAGGTTGAAGACGGTGGCGGCTGCGGTGGGCTGGGCCGCACAGTGCTGGACCAGCACAGGAGCTGGGCCGGCTCTGGTGGGCTGCACGGGTGAGGCCAGGTAACTTCCTTCTCTCTCTCTCTTATTTCTATTTCAGTTCTGTTTTCTTTTATTTAATCTGTTTTGCCACTGTTTTGAATTTAAAAATAATTCAAACAATGCCAAAAACTCCTCTGAATATTTTATATTGCTAGATGGACTTCTCCAAAAGCTTATAAAATATTTCAGGGGTATTTGAAATTATATTCTAATTATATGAATATAACTCAAATTCAAATAGCTAATGAATTAAATCCAAAGTCCCAAAAATAATTCCTTAAAAATGTTCAATATTTTGGTTGGGACCAGAACCCTTACCAAAAATTATCAAACATTTAAGAAGAGCATTTTGGAGCAATGAATGAGATTTCTAGGGTTTTTGCCCCTCTTTTATTTAAGTTTTTGAGGCTTCCAAAATTCCCTCAGTTCAAATTTTCAGAATTTAAACATGATGCACACATGAGCTAGCCTAGAGCACTACCAGCAGCTAGGGATGTGACATCATCCTTCAATTTTATCTCGTCATCCTTTTGTCACCGAAGTTCTTCATGGTGGTTCTTCATGATTTAATTCATTCGTTAAGAGTTCATCAAGATTTTGTTGGTGGAATTCAAGTATCTTTTCTTCTCGCATCTCGTAGTGCAATTAATTCTCCGTATTCTTTTGAAATGGTGTTTTGCATTGCTTCGTTTTCTCAGCTATCCAATAATTTCCGCTTGTGGTCAGTTATCACCTCATAATTTTGAGATGTTTTCCATAAGTCCAGAACAAGCTTTTTCGTTCGTTGCTGATTTTCTCAACAACTCCATTCAATCATTCTTCTAAGTTCTTTTCATTTCTATTTCAATTCTTCCGAAGGCCTTGCGTTGTTCATCTCTTCAAGTGCCATCCCATCTTGTGAAGTTCATGTTCTATTATATCCATGTTTCAGCCGGAGTGCTACCTAAATCCTTTCAGTCTTATTCGTTTCTTATCTCGTTCTAAGCAGAATGGTTTCATAATCTATCTGATTGCGTGAGCTTTTGATTCTCGTCGTTCTCGTCGTTCCTCTCTTCTTCTCGAGTGCTCTCGATTCTTTGCTTCTTCTCTTGCGCTCTTGTTTCTCCTCATCCCTTTTCCCTTCCGTCTCGGTCCTAAGATCTCGGGATGAGATCTCTTGTTAGTGGAGGAGTGTTGTAACGCCCCGGATTCGATGCGCCAGGTGTCTGCCAGTTATTCGCCGTTGTTGCCATGTCATTTTCTTGAGTGTTGCATTTTATCATGTCATCATGTGCATTTGATTTTGCATGCGCGTTCGTCTCATGCATCTGAGCCTTTTCCCCGTTGTCCATTTTGCAATCCGGCGCTCCTATGCCCTCCGGCGTTCCCCTTTTGTCTCTCATTGTGAGTGGGTGTTAAACGTTCTCGGAATGGACCGAGGCTTGTCAAGTGGCCTTGGTATAACACCGGTAGACCGCCTGTCAAGTTTCGTGCCATTTGGAGGTCGTTTGATACTCCAATGGTTAACCGGGTAACCGTAAAGCCCCTCTCTCTTTGCAGCCCAACGCCCTTCCAAAGTGGCCCAAAACCCATCTAACTCCCCTCCATGCTCTCAGTCGTTCGATCACGATCATGTGGGAGAAAACCGCTCCTCATTTGGACTCTCCTAGCTCCCTCTACCTATAAAACTAGCCCCTCCCCCGAAATTCGCGGATCAAATCGCAGACGAAACCCTAATTTTCCCCTTCCTCCCGCGGAGCCC
>NC_041391.1:275620930-275698273 GCF_002162155.2 Triticum dicoccoides
GTCGCCGGCGCCAGCTCCGGCCGGGTCCGGCCAGATCCGGACCGGCCCGACCTCGCCGGCATCCTCCCCGGCCGCCCCCGGCCCTCTCCGGCGACGAGCTCCGGGCCGCCCTTAGTTTCCGTGCCGCCTCGGATCCAGATCCGTTTGAGGTTGACTTTTCCCCCTCCAAAATTCGTTTAAGTCCCTGTATTTTGCAATAATATGCCATGTTTGACCTGTCGTATCTCTGCATCCGTAGCTCCGTTTTGTGCGTGTAATATGTCAAAGTGTTCGTCTCGAAGAGTACATCATTTCATTCCATTGCATCATATTCATTAGAGCTCATATTGATGCCTGAATCATCGTTGTAAGAGTGCTTCATAATGTTTTCTGTTGTGTGTTATCAGAACGAGCTCTTTTGTCATTTTTTCCATGATTGATGTGTGCATCCTATGAGGTTGATGTCTACAGGTGTTTTGATCTATGCCATGTCTTCTTTACAGTGGTGTATGCCATGCATTTTTGTGATCAATGTGGTGACTAGCACAAGCATGCAAACCAGGCATCGTGATGTTGCTGATTTTAGTCCCTGTTCTGCTGTTATTTTGATGCCATGTAAACTTGTTTCTACAGAGAGATCCTTGCATATTTTGAGATACTTCAGTAAGGGTGTTTTGAACATGTGGCTTTTTTCTATCCATTAATGCCCTTGGTTGCAATTATGGAGTAGTCTAGCATGTCATTTTTGTGCTCTACTTTTGCTTCAAAATGTTTCCTGGCAGATTGTTTACATGTTATTCAATTTTGCCGAGGTTGTTATAGTTGATCCTCGCATGCTATGGACTTGTTCTTACCTTGGTTTGTTTCACAAACATGTCTTCTTGATGATGCTATGCTTAACTTGTCATGCAATGACTTGTGGTGAGTGATTCAAGCTTGTTAAGTAGTGTACATGATGTTGATGTTTTGCTGGGCTGAATCTGTTATTTCGTGATGCTATATAAACATGTTGCTACAAATCATTCTATGCATAATCTGGAGATGTTCTATAAACATGTTTTGATCTATATGTCATGTTATATCCATCCATGCCCCTGGTAGCATTTATAGCTTGCTGTAGCTTGTTCATTTCTTGCTCCAAAGTTGCTTGATAATGTTGTTGTCAGCCTGTTAACATTAAGTTCAGTTGCTTACATGTGTTTTGCTAGTTTTCCATGCACCCTATGAACTTGATCTTGCCATGCTTAGCTTCACAAATATGTCTTCTTACTGTTGGTTGCATTGCCATGCCACGTATTGCTCTGTAGTGAGTTGCACAAGCTCATTTACATGCCTTCATAATTCTGTTTCTGCCTCGTATGAATCTGTATAATAACTTGCTATGTTTACGTGGGTGCCATCATATTTTATGTTCCTTTTTGGCTTATGGTTAGTAAGGGACTTTTGATCTATGCAATTAGTATATTCATGCCATGCCTTTGTTTGCCATGATAAGTTCCTGTAACATGTTGTTTGATAGCTCTAAACATTACATCGTGATATTATTTTCTGCAAAGTCTGAAATTGTTATAACTTGCAATCTTATCGTGTGTGTTTGAGCATGTTCTAGTGATTTCTGGAGATAGCTCAGTGTTCATGTTTTGTAATGCTTTACTTGTACATCATGCCCATGCCTTTTGTTCTCATGTTGGAGTGCAGTAGCTTGTTGTTTTGATGCTTGCAATATGCCTAGTTGCTGTTTTGGTCAGATTGTTGCCATAACTTGTTTCATGTGTGTTGAACCGTTGCTCCGTTTTGAGTGTGCTCTATATGAAACTTGCTTAGAATTGCATGTAGCTTCATATTATCATGTTGCATCCTTGTTTTGAGGTGTTTGATTGATGTTTGTATGCATTTTGCATCAATGCCATGTTGATCTTGTTTTGCTCATATCTCCTAGGCCGTAGCTCCGAACTAAATGAACTTTATATGTAACTTGACTAGAATCTCGTGTAGATCCTCCTTGTGCATCTTACTTGATGGTTAACAACTTGAACATAAGGTTTATTCAGATCTGGACCAATTTCGAAATTTGCATATGAGGACTTACCGGAATTGTTATATGTTGTTCCCGTCCTCATTTAAACTTGTCTTAGCTTTTGTTTGCATCATCTCTTGCCACGAGTAGCTTCATGTAGTCTTGTCTTGCATCATGCTTGTTTGTGCATCATGTCATGTTCATGTGTGGTGTGTTTACCTTGTTGTGTGCTTCTTTTCGATAGTTCCCATTTCGTTGCGATCGTGAGGATTCGTTCGTCTACGCTTGGTTCGTCTTTGTGGCTTCATCTTCTTCATGGACGCGTTCTTCTTCCTTGCGGGATTTCAGGCAAGATGACCGCTACCCTGGATCTCACTACTATCATTGCTATGCTAGTTGCTTCGTTCTATCGCTATGCTGCGTTACCTATCTTTTGCTCATCAAGCCATCCCAAATTGCCATGAACCTCTAACCTTTGATACCTGTCCTATGCAAACCGTTGTTTGGCTATGTTACCGCTTTTGCTCAGCCCCTCTTATAGCGTTGCTAGTTGCATGTGAAGTTGAAGATTTCTCCATGGTGGACAGGATTTTGGTTGGGATATCACAATATCTCTTATATTATTAATGCATCTATATACTTGGTAAAGGGTGGAAGACTTGGCCTTTTGCCTAGTGTTTTGTTCCACTCTTGCCGCCCTAGTTTCCGTCATACCGGTGTTATGTTCCCGGATTTTGCGTTCCTTACGCGGTCGGGTGATTTATGGGACCCCCTTGACAGTTCGCTTTGAATAAAACTCCTCCAGCAAGGCCCAACATTGGTTTTACCATTTGCCTCACCTAGCCCTTTTTCCCTTGGGAGTCGCGCATCCCGAGGGTCATCTTTATTTTACCCCCCCGGGCCAGTGCTTGTCTAAGTGTTGGTCCAAACCGAGCGATGTCCGGCGCCCCCTGGGCAATCAGGGTCTATGCCAACCCGACGTCTGGCTCATCCGGTGTGCCCTGAGAACGAGATATGTGCAGCTCCTATCGGGATTTGTCGGCACAGCGGGAGGCTTTGCTGGTCTTGTTTTACCATTGTCGAAATGTCTTGTAAACCGGGATTCCGAGTCTGATCGGGTCTTCCTGGGAGAAGGTCTATTCCTTCGTTGATCACGAGAGCTTGTCATGGGCTAAGTTGGGACACCCCTACAGGGTATAATCTTTCGAAAGTCGTGCCTGCGGTTATAGGCAGATGGGAATTTGTTAATGTCCGGTTGTAGATAACTTGACACCAGATCCGAATTAAAACGCATCAACCGTGTGTGTAGCCGTGATGGTCTCTTCTCGACGGAGTCCGGGAAGTGAACACGGTTTCTGTGTTATGTTTGACGTAAGTAGGAGTTCAGGATCACTTCTTGATCATTACTAGTTGACGACCGTTCCGCTTGTTCTCTTCTCGCTCTTATTTGCGTATGTTAGCCACCATATCATGCTTAGCCGCTGCTGCAACCTCACCACTTTACCCCTTCCTTTCCCTTTAAGCTTTGCTACTCTTGATACCCATGGTAATGGGATTGCTGAGTCCTCGTGGCTCACAGATTAGTACAACAACAGTTGCAGGTACAGGTTGTGCGATGATCATGACGCGAGAGCGATGCTTGCTTGCGTTGAGTTCTTCTTCTGCTTCTTCTTCGATCAGGGATAGGTTCCAGGTGGGCAGCCTGGGCTAGCAGGGAGGATGTCGTTTGAGTTTCTGTTTGTGTTTCATCCATAGTCGGATGATGCTCTTATGTATTGTGATGTTGTATTCGTGTGGCATTGTATGCCTTATGTATGTATCCCCATCTATTATGTAATGTTGATGTAATGATATCCACCTTGCAAAAGCGTTTCAATATGCGGGTCTATCCTTGGTGGGACCTTCGAGTTCCTTTTGGATAGGGTCGCATATTGGGCGTGACACCGGGGGCCCCGGTCATACCCCAACTAAACGGGATCGTGTCCCCAGATGGGGATGGGCAGCTATCTCTAGCTCAACATCGTCAGCCTCCTCAGCAGCGTCAGCTTGTGCCAGCTCGGTATCAGCCACCTGTTGTGTGACCCCAGACCGGTTTGTGACGCCAGCGGGTCATTTTTTCAATCCCGTTGATAACTTGTTGGCAGCAGCTACCAACCTCACCGCACTTCCGATCACAGGGAACACCCCAGTTGAGAGGGAAGACTTGCACGCCATTGATATGTTGAAGACTGCGGTCGCCCAGCAAGAAAATTACTCCTATAGCCAGCAACGTTACACTCCACCCCGCATCCAAGTTGCAGCAGGAGTCGCCATGCTGAGTCGCCAGCCGTCTCTAGTAGTGCTCATCAAAGACACGAAAAACAGCGTGACCCACCCCGACAGGGGGCTTTGGACACCCAGGAGATCATTGACACTGCCCGGGCACAGCGGGAGGCAGAAGTGGACAACACGACAGCTCATTAGTCGCCTCCTATGACCACCTTGGCTTCGCAAGGTGTTGGATCAAGTACCAGAACTATAGGGATTCCATGCATGGTGCCAGCTCTGCGCAACGAGCGTATGCCTAGATATTTTAAATGAAGTCGTAAGGTTTCCAATTACACGCCTGACCTCAAACCGGCGGCTTGGATTGAGGGCCATGAAATCACCATGGACATGCTGGATGTTAGCAATGCAGTTTGTGCTAAGTATTTAACAATGATGCTGGAGGGACCAGCTCATACTTGGTTGGAGAACTTGCCCCCTGATTCCATCAACACTTGGTCGGAGCTGAAAGGGCGTTTTATCAAACACTTCAAAGGAACCTGTAAGCACCCAATGACAATCGTTGATTTACAAGATTGTGTTCAACAGGAGGGAGAGTCAGGTCATCATTGGTCTTGGCGGGTCGCTGATATTATCCACTCCTCTGATGGCATATCAGCCACCCAGGTTGTATTGATTCTAGAGAAAAACTGCCATTGTGACCCATTGGTTCAGAAGCTTGGGTGTCTCAATTGGACGGTTCAGGACATGGGAGGTCTCATGGATGTCCTTACCAAATACGCTGAGTCAGATACCACGAAGGATCCTACATCAGATGACGAAAAGGCCGGCAAGGGCAATAAAAACGATGGTGGCAAAGGACAGCAATAGAACAACTCCAAGTACAATGGCAACCATGGCAATCAGGGCAATGGTGGCAAGCGTAAACACTCGGAGGGCGGCTCAGATTTTGTTGCGAACACCAACACTGGTTTCAAGGGTCAGAGACAGAATAACTCTGGGAGGCCATTCAACAGAAATAAAGCTTGTAACTTCGTGGAAGCCCTTAAAGGTCCATGTCCCAAGCACAATACACATGATAAGCCAATGAATGACTCCTAGGAGAACTGTTATATTATGCAGCAATTTCGCAATCAAGCTTACCAAAATCACCAGTGTGGTGGTGGTGGAAACCAAGGCCAACTTGGGGCCGGCGGCTCAGGATCTGGTTTTCTTGGAGCCGGCTCATTTGGTGGATTTCATGGTCCTAACGGGTCTAGAACTGGGTATCAGGGGTCTGGCAATCACGGGGGTGGAAATCAACATTCTGGCCGTGGTACTCAGCATCAGGGCAACCAGACAGGCTTCTAGAGCAATCCTAAGCAACAGTGGGCAGTATCATGTCTTTACAACTAGCACCTGCAAGCAAGATAGCAAACTCCAGAAGTGTGCCGTCAATCTGGTTGAGCCGTCCGTACCTGAATATTTAAATTGGTTTGAACAACCGATCACTTGGAGCAGGGCGGATCATCTCCCTCCCCCTGGGTTGAAAATCTGGGTTGTCTGGCCTTGGTGGTGGCGCCTCGGGTCGATGGCTATAAGCTCACTAAGGAACATATGGATGAAGGAAGCAACATGAATATTTTATATTATGATACTTTCAGAAGTGTGAATTTGTCAGAGAAGCAGCTCCTACCATCCTCAACTATTTTTTACAGGATCGTCCCTAGCAAATCTGCATACTCCATTGGGCGGGTTAAACTGGAAGTCATGTTCGGCGATGAGTATAATCACAAATCAGAATTTTTGACATTCGAGGTGGTCAAGATCAGAAGCCCATATCATGCTTTGTTTGGACAGATGGCTTATGCTCGTTTTATGGCTCGGCCCTGCTATGTGTATCTCAAGCTCAAGATGCCTAGGCCGAGCGGCACTATGACGGTCAATGGTGACAGGAAAATTGCTCGTGAGTGTGAAGAAGGGGACGCAACTTATGCTGAGTCAGCTTGTGCAGCTGATGAGTTGAAGTTTTACACATCGAATGTTGACCCGGCTGATATGACGCCCCTAAACAAATCCACCATAGAGTCTGAACCCCCCCTCCCACTTAATTTTAAGTCGACCGAGGACACAAAAAAGGTTGACTTCACTCCAGGCGACTCATCCCAATAGTTCACTATTGGGACTGGCATGGATCCCAAATAGGAAAGCGTGCTCATTGAATTCATCCATTATAATCGGGACATCTTTGCATGGAAGCCTTCTGACATGCCTAGTGTACCGAGAGAATTCGCTGAGCACCACCTTAATGTTGATCCTAAGATGAAACCAGTCCGACAATACCTCCGTCATTTTAATGAGGAGAGACGCAAGGCTATCAGGGAAGAAGTGGCCCGGTTCCTAGCTGTCGGGTTCATCGTGGAAGTATTTCATCCAGAGTGGATGGCCAATCCAGTGCTTGTTCTAAAGCACTTGGCGTGTGTGTGTGTGTGTGTGTTGATTACATAGATCTTAATAAGGCTTGTCCCATAGACCTGTTTGCCCTCCCCGCATTGATCAGATTATCGATTGCATGGCTGGATGTGAAAGTTTATGTTTCCTGGGGCTATCATGAGATAAAGATGGTTGTTGAGTTCTAGGAGAAGAGGCCTTCATCTCACCTTTTGGGGATTTTTGCTATGTCTCAATGCCTTTTGGGCTTAATAGTGCAGGGGCTACTTATCAGTGCTACGTGCATAATTTCACAGTCAGATTGGGCGCAATGTTCATGCTTATGTTGATGATATTGTGGTCAAATCCCAGAAGAAGGAAACATTGTTGGATGACCTCAAGGAAACTTTTAACAATCTTCGGGCTTATAAGATGATGCTTAACCTGGTCAAGTGTGCTTTGGTGTTCCTAGAGGCCAACTGCTCAGTTTTCTGGTATCTGAGCGAGGCATTGAAGCTAATTCAGAGAAAATCAAGGCAGTGACTTCCCTTGCTAAGCCGGCCAACATCAATGACATCCAGCGTATGGCGGGTCGCATTGCTGCTTTAAGCCAGTTCCTAATCCGCCTTGGTGAGAGGGAAATTCCCTTGTATCAGATGCTAAAAAAGACTAACAACTTCGTTTGGAGCAACACTGCAGATAAAGCCATTGAAGCTCCCAAGAAGCAGTTGGCTGAGTCACCCATCCTAGTTGCTTCTATCGACAAAGAGCCTATGCTCATGTACATTGTTGCCAATACCAAAGCGGTTAGTGTTACAGTTGTCGTGGAGCACAAGGAGGCAGGCAAAGATTATCCCATCCAGAGGCCAATCTATTATATCAGTAAAGTTTTGACAGAATCCAAGCAGAGATATCCACATTGGCAGAAACTGGTATTTGGTGTCTTCATGGCTAGTCACAAACTAATGCATTATTTCCAGGAACGCCCCATCACTATGGCCAGATCCGCCTCTTTAGAAGATATCATCTAGAATAGAGAAGCCACATGGAGGGTTGCTAAGTGTGCAATTGAGCTTGGGCTACATCATTTGAAATACATGCCCCAAACAACTATCAAGTCTCAAGCATTAGTGGATTTCATCAACGATTGGACTAAACTTCAGATTCCAAAAGAGAAGCCCGACAACACATATTGGACAATTCACTTTGATGGATCCAGGCAATTGGAAGGCTCGGGGCTAGAGTTATCTTATCTTCCCCTCAAGGTGACAAATTTTGTTATGCTCTCAGGATTATATTTCCTTGTACTAACAATGCAGCTGAATATGGGGCCCTCCTTCATGGCCTCTGTATGGCTAAGGAGATGAATCATAGCCGGGTCAGGTGCCTCGGCGACTCTGATTTAGTGGCTCAACAAGTTTCTGGCAAGTGGGACTCCAAGGACCCCCTCATGGCGGCTTATCAAATGGCATTGACTAATATTGCAAGACATTTTAAAGGATATCAAGTGGACCATATAGATTGGCGGCTCAATGAGGTGGTTGATGCTCTTTCACAACTCGGGTCTTAGCGTAAGCCGGTCCCTCCCAATGTGTTCCTTGATGTTCTCCACAATCCTTCTGTCAAATTGCCGTCTGAGGAAGATCTTGCTATACCTAACCTGGAGGCACAATTGGTGACGGCTCTTTGTGCTATTCCAAATTGGACGGTCCCTTATCTGTCCTATCTGACTCGAGGCGAGCTCCCTGAGGACGAACTTATTGCTCGTCAGATTGTTCGACGCTCCAAGTCCATGACTATTGTCAACGACGAGTTACACAGAAGAAGCATCACATGTGTTTTTCAACGTTGTGTTTCCCCTAATGAAGGATGAGAGATACTCCATGAGATCCACTCTGGTGATTGCGGTCATCATGATGACTCAAGATCCCTGGTAGCAAAGGCGTTTCAACACGGTTTATACTGGCTCATAGCTCATGCACATTCTGAGGATATTGTGAGTAAGTGTGATGGATGCCAGAAGTTTGCACGTCAAGCTCATGCTCCTGCTCAAGGACTTCAGATGATTCCAATCACCTGGCGTTCGCTGTCTGGGGGCTTGATTTGGTTGGACCGTTCAAAAGATCCAATGACAAAAAGACCCACCTTCTGGTTGTTGTTGATAAGTTTACCAAGTTGGTTCAAGCAGAGCCAATAAGAAATTGTGATGCAAGCACAATAGTTCAGTTCCTAAAGAAGTTGATTTTTCTCTTGGTTATCCACATAGCATCATCACAAATAATGGAACTAACTTATCCAAGGGAGCTATGAAGCAATTTTGTCAATGAGAGCACATCCGGCTTGATGTAGCATCAGTTGCACATCCTTGGTCCAATGGGAAAGCAGAACACGCCAACCAGGAGATTTTACGAGGTATTAAGCCAAAGTTGATGGTTCCTCTATAGCGTACTCCGGGTTGTTGGGTTCAGGAACTCCCCTTAGTCCTTTGGAGCATCCGGACTACCCCCCAACAGATCAACATGCTACACGCCTTTCTTCATGGTTTACGGTGCGGAAGCCGTCTTACCAAGTGATATTCATCATGATTCTTCGAGAGAGGCAGCTTACGTTGAAGCAGATAATGAGCAAGCTCACCAAAACTCTCTTGACACCCTGGAGGAGGAACATGATTTTGTTGCAGCATGATCTGCTATATATCAACAAGACCTTCATCACTATCATAGCCGTGGAGTTCACACCCGCACTTTCCAGGAGGGCGACTTAGTGCTTCGGTTGATCCAATAACAAGCCGGTATGCATAAGCTTTCTATTGGTGCAATATGTACCCTCCTGTGTTTTGGAGTTTGTTGATAGAAACATGCATGGACTGATTTGATTGCTAGTGCTCAACAGAGAGAAATAGTCCATGCAGAATCGAAGAGAATGCCGTCTCCAGTGTCAAGTTCGAGGAATTTCACTGAATAATATCTGCAATGCAGAGAATAATGAGCTACATCTGTTGAAGACATGTAGGAGAGAAGATTGATGAGAAGGAGTTAACCCCTCGAAGGTTTATTGCTGCCATAAAAAATCGGTTTGGAGTTCCGGTTCGATGAAAATTGACTGTAGCGAATGGAAGTCGAAGACAAAGTGAAGACCTAGTATTCATTTCATTGTTATTCTTTCGTTTATTTGAGTCATAGGACCTCCATACTATTAAGACGGGTATAGGTTCTCGAATCTTAGATCTGCTATGATGCTTAGCCCAAAACCTATGAAAGATGCGAGAGAAATCTCTTTATGCTTCGAATGATTACCTAGTAGCAGTGGACATTGTTCTTTGTGCTTCAGGAGATATCTTTCAGACTGAGGAGTAAGCATAACTTGCTCGGCAAGTAATGCTACCATTGTGCTCAAAATCTGACCGTTGGACTCGTGTCGTTCGGCCATTGGCTTCTCCCGATGTCCAATTTGGTCTTTCCCCTGAGGGGGGGGCTGCGGCTATAAATAGCCACCCCGCTCCAACATTGTACATTGGCTGCTCCACTTAAGATTTCTGAGAAGATTAACTGAGCCTCCCCCCTCCGAGTGATTTGAGTTTAAGATCCACCGGGAGAAAATCAAGAGCACAAACTTAGACGGTGGTTGAGCATCATAATAGTTCCAAGTTAGAGTTCGTGTACCTATTACTCTTGAGAGTTGTGCACTCTCTAGACGGATATGTTTCAGCTTGAGTCTTGAAGATTTTTGTCTCCACCGAGCTAGATCTTCAGCAACCAAGAGTCATTGTGGGTTGCAAAGGTCGTTCAAAGGTTTGGAGATCGCCGACAAGTATTTACCACAAGTGAAATCAACTGAAGTCTGATTAGCTTCGAGTTGAAGGAGAATAGGGAAAAGAGAGTTTATCTTCCGTGTTAAATCACAACCCCTCCAACCAGACGTGGTCCTTTTGCAGAAGGGCAAATTGGTCTACCAAATCTCTCTGTCGCCATCAAGCACCACTAGTTCTATCTATTTTACTGCATTGTCTTTAGCAGTTTTCAATCGTGCTTTGTGTCGATAGATTACCCGATCAATTATTGTTGTTGCATATCATTCGCATTCACCATATTATTGTTTTCCTTCCATTCTGTTCAGTTCTCATCATTCTATCTTCTTATCCTTTGTGATGCTGTCCTAGTTACATATCACTCGTTGCATCCATCATGTCATTTATTTCGTAGTGCCAACCCTGTTTTCTTTCATGTTATTATATCTGTTTGCATACTGCATTACTATCTTTGTTGTCAAACCTATGATATCCTATGCTCGAACTATCATTACTGGTTTCCTCGATAGATATGTTCCTATCAGTGTGCTTGATTGATATCTTGTCTACCAAACATTTTTTCCGCTGCTATGTTTGGGATCAGTTCAAAACATTTGGAAGAATTTTTGAATCTCCCATTCACCCCCCTCTGGTTGATATACTATCGGTCCCAACAATTGGTATCAGAGCAGGTTCTCCCAATCTCTGTTTATTAAAGGTCTAAGGTCCTTGGAGTTTTGAATATGTCATATGCAGGTAGATCCTCGCACTCTGAGAGATTTCCTATCTTCAATGGAAATGAGTATATCTACTGGAAAGAGAGAATGAGAATCAGACTTCAAGCCATCATCATAGATCTATGGCAGATTGTAGAAGATGAATATACCATTCGCCAACCTGATGCTCCAACCTTTGGTGACAAAGCTATGCTGCGGTTGAATGCACAAGCAAAAGATATTACCTGTCAAAGTATCTCGAAGGACATTTTCATTCTGTTCTAAAAGCTTGATACTACAAAGCAACTCTGGGATGCCATCAAAAGTTTTCATGAACAATTTGTTGCCAGAACGGATTCTCACGCTCAAATGCTTCGTACCATGTTTGCTGGTTTTAGAAGCCTTCGTTACAAAAGTTCCATGGAGCTCACTGATCGGTTGAACAATATTGTTGAAAACTCCATCTGCGAGGGGTAACAGACATCACCGATAGAGATGTGGTTGACAAGCTATTGAGTGCTCTTGACTCAACTTTCAATCCAATAATAGTCGAAATCAAGCAAAGATGAGACTTTGGAGAACTTCACTACGTTGAAGTCATGGCATTGCTATCAATTCACGAAGAAAAGATGGAAGCTGAAAATGGAGATCAAGAATCTTCTTCATAAGGAGAAGGAGAAATTCTTTCACACTATGGCAGTTCACAAGAAGAAGATATCGAGAATCAACACTCTATCACCAGAGAATTTGAAATGCTCACTAAAAGGCTAAGTGATCTCAGGAGACAGAATCGGTATCTGACGAATGATGATGAACTTGATTTGCCTGAATCTTCGAGAAACTTACCTCCTAAGGAAATGAAGTGCTTTAAGTGCAAATAGTTTGGTCATGCCATAGGAGACTATCCCTGCTGGGATAGAAAACCCAGCAACAGATGGATTTATCTTCATTGAAATGGATTCACACAAATTAATCATCATACTAAGCTCTCAAAGAAGAATGAATCTTCCTCATCTTATTTGATGAGACCAGTCACTGACGTGCAAGCCAGAGCAACTATTGAATCCAATATGAGGAGAATATCACAGCTGAACAGACATGTGCTGAAATGACTATGGACTCAGAAGATGAGACATCTGAATTAGATTCTGGAGAGGAAGAGCTCAACAGAAGGATTGGAAGAACCAATGATGAGGGCATCCCAGACCTCCCGTTGTACCCATGAAGGAGGAGGTCAAGCCTAACTTTAGGACTCCACCAAAGTTAGAGGCGTGCCAAGGGGGTGACTGAACCATGGTAATTGGGTTGGTTGCATTTTAGTTATCTATTTCTTTTTCCAGGTCATGTGGTGGGCCAATTAGGATTTTTATTTGTGTTTTCCGGTTTGGGCCTATCCAACCGACTTGGTTTCTGGTCTCCTATATAAAGGACCTAGCGACTAAGGTTTAGGGGAGTTTTAGAAATTGAGTTATTTCTAGGATGAAGCATCCCTCTGCAAATGGTGCCGCTATTTATTCGTATTGAATAAAGATTGTGTGAGGGTTCTTGAGTGCATCAAGAATTATCAGGCTTAGGTTTGAGGCGTGTTGATCATCAACATGTTGCTTGCTGGAATTTCATTCCTCTTCTTCAGGTTGCAACATCGCGTGACTGGAAGATTCGCTATCTTGTTCAATTTGCCATGAAAGATCGGGCAAAATCCTATGGATCATCACATTGATCCTTATCATGTGGTATCAGATTTCTGGGTTTATCACAGCGAGTTTCTAATTGTGATTGGTCTGCTGGTTTGTTGAAACTAAGAAGATCGATCCGCACGCCTCAAACCTAAGCCTGATAATTCTTGATGCACTCAAGAACCCTCACACAATCTTTATTCAATACGAATAAACGGTAGCATCGTTTGCAGAGGGATGCTTCATCCTAGAAACAACTCAATTTCTAAAACTCCCCTAAACCTTAGTAGCTAGGTCCTTTATATAGGAGACCAGAAACCAAGTCAGTTGGCTAGGCCCAAACCGGAAAACACAAATAAAAATCCTAATTCGCCCACAACATGACCTACAAAAAGAAATAGATAACTAAAAATGCAACCAACCCAATTACCATGGTTCAGTCACCCCCTTGGTACGCCTCTAACTTTGGTGGAGTCCTAAAGTTGGGCTTCAACTCCTCCTTCATGGGTACAACAGGAGGTACTGGGATGCCCTCATCAAGCAATGTGTTCGTTGCCATTGAATCATCTGAGATATCACTCGAATTAGACATTGATTATGATACTTGAAGTAATGATGAACCAATCGCATTCTGTCTCATGGAAAAAACCTCAAAGGATCAGGTATCAGCAAAAAATCGATCATCCATGAATGAATATTCTCCTGAATACATTGCCTATGCTAAACTTGTCAAGATTGCTAAATCTCAACAAGATGAGCTTGAAAAACTTGAGAAAAACCTTAGGAAAACCAAAGGATTACTGGTTGAAGAGATGGAGAAGAATCAAGAGTTGATCGAAAAGCATGAATCTTTCTCTTCAACTATTGATGATCTTTCCAATTGATATGATTCCCTTAAAGTCGACTATGAGAGTCTATGAGATGAACTCCTTAACAAGAATCAAGAACTCGAGTCACTAAAAGAGTCTCACAAAGTGCTTGCGATGGAAAAAGCTTCTCTCTTCACCGAGCAATATGTTCAACTTCCTGATGATCTTGTGTCTCCTTTCTTGAAATGCCTAGAACATAGCAATGCTGATTCGAATGCTAGAATGTCTAACCCTGTCATCGAGAATATTTCAACTACTACGAATGATATTTCTAACCCCTCCTCCGAGGAATTTGTTGCACTCTCTGATGAAAATTGTAGGTAAAAGAACGTACTTGAGACAGGTGTGCTAAAGAACCTAAAAGGGCATCAAACTCTTTGTCACATGCTCAAGAAGTCCATACTGCACAAAAACCCTCGAAAGGAAGGATTGGGTTTCGAAAGAAAACTCAACGTTGATGGAACATATTGGACTCCCGAGCAATATCCTCGAATGACTTGGGTTCGTGCTAAGAGTAAAACTCTTGAACCTGAAATTCTTACTGGATATCACTCACCCATTTCTGTTGATATTGACGAGTCTGATGACTCAACCTACAAAATATTCAACCAACAGAATGGTAATGTTTTCGCTCGATATGTGGGAACTAACTGCAGGTCAGGTTCACCCAAGAAGCAAATTGGGTGAAGAAGTGTATTATTGAAAATTTATCTGTCACTGCTAACCTGACTGTGCAGAGTAAATCTCTTCAAGGAAATGGTCATGATTCACAGAACGAAACAAAAACTTACTCGAATAGTTATTATTCTAACCTTCGGCAGAAGGAGTACATGCGTACCTCTTCAAATAATTATGCTCATGTCTTTGGAAATAACTTCAATGCATATTCATATGATTACACTGGAAATGCACAAGTAGACTACAGGTCTCGTCAAAGGAATGCTCCTGCACGGACGAAATAAATTAGATACTCGCCGCCCACGCTAGTGTGGGTTGTGAAAAAAAACTAACCTCTCATGCAGGAAATTTCTCAGGGATACCTCTCGCTCACTCTAAGCCCTGCGACCTTTTATTGTTGGTGCTTTGTTCTCTGTGTTTTCGTTCGTTTGTTTTGTTCTCGTTTTGTTGTGTTTGTGTTTTGTCCGATGAACAACTCACTCATAGCTCCATGTTTAGTATTTTATCTTGTTTTGGCCGAGTGATTTGTTTCGGTCCCTTTTATCTCTCTATTCTTTCTCTTCCAATCTATGTTGTCTGTCATAAACATGCAATACAATTTGAAGAAAATTTCTATCTGGCTCCTTGGTCGCGAAACAAATCGACTTCGAACCTTAAGCTGTTTTGGCGTTTGCCCTTCCTTAAACCTTTCGTTCTCCCGCTCAGTTTTCGAGAGTTTTGTGGCACCCCGACTCAGAGAAACCGGAACGCCCCGTATTCCAGCCCAGAGATCAAGGAGAAGTCTTCTGGAATACGACACTACTTAGCATAGAACAAATCAGCTCTTTATTACAATCTATATTGGGTACAAGGATTACATTGGCAAGGCAACACTACGCATGCCATGGTTTCTCTATGCAAGCAGCAGAACAACACGAAGCAGCGGAATAACTACTAGCAGCAGAACAATGTCAATAGTGATGAACTCCACTCTACAGGGACTACGCTTATCCTAGCTCGCAAACAAGGAATCCACGGCAAACAAGCAATCAAATCCGGCATGACCTGCAAACTGGCATGACACGCCAGGTCAGTACATTGAATGTACTTGCAAGCTCACAGCAACCAAGATCAATCAAGACAAATAACATCATGTCAATTACAGGTTAACAAGGATTAACATGATCTCATCAGAACAACATGGCATGACCAACATGATACTGTTAGCACAATATGAGCATGGCATGAACATATAAACATGATGATACTACCATGCAACATGTTTACACTATCATGCACCAAATTACTCTGCTCGGGGTTACCTCGTGAGCAGCACATGCATCACTTACCAACATCGGACATCACACGATCATCTTAGGATCCAATCAAGCTTGGTATAAACAATACCATAGTAATCAGTCATGACCACAAGGAGCTTGATCTTTACCCATGATTCTCGCACAACATCACAAGTATTCAACAACTCGGTATCCTCGTACCACGGTGATCCCCTCACGATCACATAAAGATCAACCAACTTCTCTCATCATCAAACTGGGGTTGTTATTAAGCACATCATTATTATTATTGTTGACCCATAGTGTGACCAACTACGAACTAGGTCCTTATCCGCGGGTGCGGCTATTGATAGATTTAACACACACACACACGCTGTGCAGAGGTAGCGCACTTTACCCACACCACGGAACCCATGGCCTCGCGCTCCCATCGGGTGGACCAAGGGTGTTCCAACAAAACCAATCTATTGCCCATGACACTCTCCCGGCCACTCCGACCAAATCGCCTGTGGGCTAATTCATGAGTGGCCCCGTGCCTACCAAAGGCATCAACGACCACCTTCGTGGCAAAATCAAACGATCCCACACAGGGACAACCCGGGTACAACAACAACAACAACGGGCACACAAGGCTTATGCCGTCCTACCCGGCCAAGGTAGCGCCCACGCATAACCTTCCCTCGTTGGAGGCACGGGCGAGAGGCATGACAATAAACCCAGCTAGGACCTCCCCATAAAGGCAAATGTGGTTGCACTGGTCAGCTCGATATGGTGGCACCATGACTCAGCCAACAGTTGTTCAAGTTCAATTAAGTCCGGTTAAACTTTAATGCAATAAGCTGAGTCATATGAAAATGACAAGATGCAACTACGATGCATGAACATGATATCAACATAAGCATGGAGGTGCAACATAATCATCGAGCATAACCACAATAAATCATATATCTGAATGAGCATGACATATTGACGAGCATGAATAACACAAGCATAACTCTACTCATAAGCATAGCATAACCACTAGTATCAGAAGTAAATATCATGCAAGAATATAACGATAACACTACCAAGTAATCATGTAAACAGCTAGATGCAAAGTAACATGCATAACCATGGTACTCGGTAACAGACGATAGTCATGCACCGAAGACCATCACCAACATCAACATGCTAGCAAGAATGCAAGTTAACCAGATGCATTGAAACATAGCACGAAGGTGACCATGACACTATAAGTAGTACCGAAACAACGATAACAGTATCAGTTAAACAAACAGACAGTTATTAAATGTTCAAGTTGAAAACCATGGCTACTGCATGGACATCATGTAAGTGGGTGTTGTGGCTTGCCTGGGGATGTAGAATCCACCAGGAAGAAGTGCAGAAGGATCGCAAAAAGAATCACCGAAAAGGTTCTCTCTCGGAGGGGGCTGATTAGGGACAAGGGCAAAAATGTCATTTCCAGTATTTGAAACCGTAGTGATAATGATGGGAACAGAACGGGCTCGACGAGACGAAGATGTGGGCGTTGGATTCACCTCAATCGGAGTTATGAGAAAAAAGTTGCGATAGTTTTTCTTCTAGGGACCCATCTGCAAACAAACCTTCACAAACCAGCCCCTGACTGAAAAATAGAATGCGTAAAAGCTGAAAATATGCTTACTAATAGAGAAAACACATTCTTGGCCGAAACAGGAGGAAAATATGCTTTTAGACTAGAGGAAGTGTGCTTACGACCGAAGAAGATCAGAAAGGCGCTTTCGCTGGCGGAAAACGTATTCCTGAGAATATGTTTTCACTTATCCACGTCAGCGACTCAAGTCAACGTGTGTATGTGGCTGACTGGTGGGGTCCACTGGAGATGGGGCCTACCTAGGCAGGGCCTTCTTCTTCATCCCGTGCTCGCCCGACGGAGCAGAGCAGGGGCTCATCGTCTGCGCTCGTCCCGGTGGCTTGGGCCATCTCAGGCGAGGCTCCGACCATCGTTGGACTTAGGGAGACGAGCCGCGCCCACCTGGAGGGCTTATCCCCGCCGAGAAACAACGGAGGGAGCACAGCTCTGACTCCCGCGGCGGACGACGGCAGCCGAGGATGGAAACGGGGCTCATGTACGTCAACGGTCGAGGAGAGAAGCTGTTAGGGCTCACTGGAGTTTGGGGGATCTCGTGGTGGTGGCTATGAGGAGAGGGAGGGCTCGGCTCACTCCAATTTAGGAGGAGTAGGCCGGCGGCCATGGCGAAAGAGAGAGGCGAGGACGGGCTACGGAGCTCGGTGGAGTGGTCGGGGATGGCTAGAGGAGCGTGGAGGAGCTGATGGAGTGCTCAGGAGGCGAGGGGAGTGGCTATTTATAGCCGTGGCCGTGGCCGTGGACGCGTGGCCACGGCTCGGGCACATCCGCGTACGCGTGTGCTCGTGGCCAAGCTCGGACGGCAACACGCGAGAGAGGTCCAAAGGGGTTCACGGAGCAGCGCAAGGCCAAAGATCATGAGGAGGAAGAAGCCAGGGGGAAAACGACGATCGGCTACAGCGCGTCCATGGGCACGCAAAAACGAGCGCCAACGAGGCGGCTTCGGGATGGGGAAGAGAGGTCCAGGGAGACGGCAACGACGTGGGGAACACACTAGACAGGGTCACACACGCGAAGACGACGAGCACGAGCAGGGCCAAGGCAAAGTGATGCTCTGGACGTGGCCATTGCATGCCAAAAGCCTGGTCGCCACCAGTACTGGCATGATGAGGACAACAGCAGCTGCCGTGAGATGTCTGGTGATAAGTCCCTGCATCCCTGAGCCTAAGGGAGGTGATGGATCGAATAGAGGGGCTCTAGATCAACTGCAGTCATCACTGAAACATTGAAGCAGCAGCTGTTTGGTCAAAATTGTGGCGGGTGATAAGGACAAGAGGGCATGTCTAGGGTGCTTAGGGTCGAAGGAGTGATCATCCTGTGAAGTTTGGAGGGATTTGGATCAAGGATTCATACACTTGCTTTACAACTGCATAATCTGGTCCAGAATAAAAAACAGGAAGAAGCAGTCACTAGGAGTGACCACTTGAGCTGAAATTTGGGCAAGGCAGAGTTATTTGATCATATGAAGATGCTGAAAAAGGTTTCATACCATTTGGATAAACCAAAATGGTACTTGCTTCACAAACATCCCCATTGACCAGAAACTTGCAAACATTCCTGAGGGAAAATGGCTAGATGAAATATGCCAAATTTTGGTGGATATAGGTTATATGGATAAGAGAAGGCCTAGGAAATTTTCCAGCCATAATGGAGCAAGATAAATTATACTTGTTTCACAAACTGAAAATTTGGACAGAAATAAAGATTTGAAGCTATGCTCACATGGAGGCATGACATGATCTCAACTTTGGTGGAAGGCTATGATATGATGATATGAAGGGCCATGCAAAATTGCAAATCATTTGGATATGCCTAGCATGTACCTCCTTCACAAAGTTTCTTTCTGGACAAAAACTTTGGAAATCATAAATAAGTAATTACTAGGCAAATGGGGTTGCATTTTGGCATGTGGCAATGATATGGACAGTAAAAGATTTCCAAGAAGTTTGAAGTCAACTGGGCAAAGTAAAATAGCACTTGCTTCACAATGTGCCATTTTGGGCAGAATAGGAAATGAATTATTTGAGGATTATTTTTGAACATGGCAATGAAACATTTTGCCACATTTGATGAAGATATGACCCAAACAATTTATGAGAATTATTTGGGAATTTTAGGAGTGATGGAAATATAGGTTGCTTCACAACCTAGGGCAAAAAGGATCATTCCTATAATAGCAAAAGGAATATTCCCAATAAAAAGAATATTGGGATTTGGTCCAAGGTGGAAAGAAAGGGCTAGGGAAGTATAGGGGGATGACAAGCCACTCTGGAAAGAAAGAAGAGGGTATCTTCTTCAGTTTCTAGACCACATAGCCACGGAAAAAGAAAACTCACGCAAAAACCTAAAAAAACAAAGAAAAAGAAAGGGCCAAAAATCAGGCTGTGACAATTTTTGCAGGAAACAGTTGCTATGTGCCCATGATCTCCATGATCATTATCGTGTCTGTTGAATGCGGAACGTCCCGCTTCTGTAGGTCGTCTATATCGGAGAGGTAGTTCGGCTCTCTTGCTATAAATACCCCTACCGATATCTTCTTCCTCATTTCTTCCTCTTGCTCTCATCCACCTCATCCCGAGCCCGAGCTCAAAGCAACACCATCGAAGTGCCTCACCGTGCAACTCCGGTGAATTCTCGCCATTGTTGGTCATGCAGTGTGGTAATCCTATTCTCCGCATTGCCATAGTTGATCCAGACCACCAAGTTAGGGCATCTGGATCTGGAGCTGCCCTACCCTGCTTCTCTATTCTAAGGGTTGTTCTTACCGATGACATTTCTAGTGATTTATTCACTGCGGTAGATCTTTAGGTTTCTCTAGGTTATGATTGGTACAGTTTGTATCTTTTCCCTCATACTAGTTCTTTTGGATCTAGGCTTCATGAGTGTTGAGCTGAAAGATTAGATAGTTCATACTCAGCCTTGATTCTTTCATGGTATGCTCCAAGGCTATCGATGATATCTTCTCTATATACTCTATGGATTCCTCTGTTCTTCTAAAAAACATTCATTTTCATTTAAAATCACTCTGTGCATGTTTATGACCCTGTCATGTTTTCCCTCGTATCTATTCTCTTCATAGGTTGGCAATGGCTCAGAGTTCCGATGAGTACACATATTTTGATGGAGAAATGCCTCAGCTTCCTCCTAGATCAGACCATATGAGATTGACTGGTGGAGGTAAATAACCAAAGCCTCCGAAGACACCAGGAAAAAATTCTGAATCAGAATCCAAGGAAAATGATGAAGATATTCCCTCTGCACACAGTCAGCCTGAGGATGAGGTAGTAACTGATGCCCTGACAATGTTCTCTGATGGAAATCCCAAAAGGGGTGGTCATGGAAGAGAGAAAAATACAACTGTTGAGATGTCTGAACCAGAGGGTTACAAAACTCCTCCTCGAGTTGAAACAACAACTGAGAGAAACAACAAACTGCAAAGGATTCACCGTCACTGGGCAAAGAAATGGTTCAACTATGAAAATGTTCGGGAAAATTATCAAATCATGTTTGCCTTCATCCATGGAATGACTGTAATGCAGAAAATTGCATTGGGTCGAACAATGAAAAAGTCTGACCACCTTAGCCTGTGACTGCACGTCCTGATTCCCTCAAGACAATTGCCAATTTTCCCAAGGAAGTGGAAAAGAGAGCGAAAGCCAAAGCCAAGCATGAAGCTAGGGTTGCAAAGAAAAACCAAGTTGAAGCAAGAAATGTTGCACTTACTCAACATGACTTGCAGAAGAAGAAGGAATGTGCTTCCCGAAAGAAATATGTGGCCAAGAAATCCAAGAAGGCTGCTCCTGACTCGTCTGATGAGTCTTCCGATGATGATGCTCCCAAGAAATACCTATGTATGATTAACGTGCTCTGCTAAATAAGCCATACCAGACCCCCTCTCTAGCTAAGGTTTCATACCCAACAAGAATATCACCAAGACATGCACCTACTTTAGTCTCTGTCAAACCTTTGGGTTCTGCTACTCCTTCTACGAAGTGAAAACTGTTGTCCAAGGAAAAAGTTGAAGCTTCTGCAAAGAAGGCCAAACCCAATGTTCCTACTTCCACAAAGGAACAAAAGTACGATTTCAGTCTTATGATCGATAAAATTAAGAGTGATGCCTATGATGCAAAATCTATTGATTTGAGCAGTCTGGGACTTCCTGAAGATGTTACCGATTTGGTAACAAAACATTTTGCTGAGCTGAGAAAAATGACGAAGAAGCTGAATCAAGCAGTTAAGGACAAGAAAACCCTCGAGCAGTTGAGGAGAGATGCTAATACTGAGTCTGAAAGGAAAGATCTGAACATGGAATTGTTGATCTCACAAAGGCACTCACTATCATGAGAAATGACAAAATTGACTGGCTCTCGAAATTGAAAATGGATGTCTCTCAGCTGTGTGACCGAAGGAATGATGAGATTACTCGCAAGGCTGAACTTGCTCAGAGGAGAATCAAGGAAGAAAAGTGTCAAAGGGCCAGGGCAAGGGCTAGCAAGCCAAAAGATAACAAAGACGCTGCCTTCAGACTGTCGCTGATGACAATCCACTTGACTCTAGTACTCCATTGCAACAAGTGCCTTCATCTCCTATTCATGATGATGAACCCATGCAGCAAGCTGGCCATGTTGAAGTTATTATTCTTACTCCTACAATACATGAAGAAGTTGTTGAGCGCCCCATCGAAGAAATTCCAGAAAAAGAAAAGGCCGTAGTGCCCGATAGTCTGAAAGCTGATGAAGGAGTTCCAGCGAGCAAGAAAGATGGTCAGTCCAGTTACTCAGAGAAATGTGCACATAAGTCAAGGAAGCTTCATGCCCCACTGAAGTCTATCGAACAAAGTGTATAAGCACCGGATGATATTCGGATCAGGAATGTGAGTGATGAACACCTGAAGAATCCTATGGAAACATTTCCTCTGTTCCCAGCCAAAGATAGTCCAAATGGTCCCGCATTTAATTAGCAGTTCCATCTCTTGAAACTCGCCTTCTTTGGTACCAGTCCTTATGAAGGAGAAAGAACTTCCCAGTCGCCTAGGTTCTGGACAAGAGAACAGGCAGTATATTATGCTCGAATCCTGTATGAGAAGAATTGTGTCTTCAAGCACCAGATTCTGAACTTTGCTGAGCTCAAAGAAATGTCTTGGTTCCACCATGCAATCGAGCATATTGAGCATGCTTTTCTGAAAGGTTTCCTGCGCTTCAATCATGGGTGGAATCAAGAAGTAATTCGTCAATTCTATGCCACTCTCTATATCACTTGAGATCTTACAGACTAGCAGCACCTCGATCATCTAATGGATGACAGAAGAGCAAAGGATTAAATGCTCGGCAAATCAATTCCTGACACTGTTGAATCTTCCTCGATGTGATTTTGATGCAAATAGTGAACATAGGCTGCACTATTGGGAAGTTTTCGAGGCCCAACTACACATGCTGATGGATCCAACACTTTTTGGTGATGAATGTGTAGAAGTAAATCAGAAGAAGTTGGCCTATGAGAATAAAGTTCTAGTCTATATCCTGTGCAATTCCCTCACTCCAACGAACAGACCAGAAACAATCAAGGGCATCATGGGAAATGCACTGCTTACCATTGCTCAGGGTGTTCGATTTGATGTCCCAAATCTTTTCATTCAAAACTTGGCCTATGCAGCTGATACACCACAAGCTCTAAAGCCGTATGCACCATGGATCATGTACGCTATTGAGCAACTCCTTGAAGAAGACTTCTTCCGCTCATATGTACCGAAAGTATCCATGCCACCAGTTCGTAAAACTCTGCAAACTATAAAGGACATTGGCAAAGGAAAAATGCCTGTTGATGCTACTGCTCCTGCTTCTGCATCTGCATCTGCGCCGAAGGTCAAGAAAGCTAAGGTAGAAATCCCTTGTATTGAAAATCCGTCATTGTATGATATTTGTCTCCGCACCCAGCGGGCACTGGAAAGCCACATAAAGATCGACGAGAAGATGGAGATGATGATTGAGCTTAATAAGCTTCACAATTATGCTCATCATGCCCTTCTCTATTAAAAGGAATAGAAGAAGCGCTCTTGGACTCTATTGCACAAGAATTATTCTCGGAAGCAACTGTCTGCTAAAGGCATCAAGAAGGAATATGACTATCAGGAGCTATTTGAAGTGCCCCAGATCCGAAGGCAAACCCCTGTTCTGCCTCAGCATTGTGCTTCAATCGACCTGTTGTTTGTCGAACCTGGTGACATTCTCAAAGACACAGTAGGAACACTCATTTTCAAGCTGGATGCAACTCGCGCTACCACTCCTGAAGCCAATCCCAAAGCCCAAGCTGAAACGCCAACTCCTGCTTCGGCCTCAACCATTGCTCGCTCTGCTTCATCGAACAGTTCCAGACCTTATTCTGAGGGTTCTTCGGAAGAGTAGTTCCTCGCATGAATTCTCTCTTCTTTTAGACACTTGTTGACAAAAAGGGGGAGAAGAACATCGAGTGATAGGATAGCGGGTTTGTAGGGGTGTTTCATTTCACTTTTTATTTGGTTTTCCTCCGAACAATTTGGTTTCATCAAACTCTTTGCTTGTGGAACTTAAAGCACTGCCTTTGGTGATGATATACTTGGTCATCATGTTACGTTAATAACCCCCATGCAATGTTATTTGCTTTGAGCTATTTGTTTGCAGGTGCCACCGAAAGCTTACTTTCCTTGCAATAACTATCCGCAATATTTATCTATTGCACAGGGAAAATGAAAACGTTTCAAGGAGGATCGAAAATCCTACATCTCTAGGAGAGATATTTTACTCCTTGAGACTATCTGACAGGAGATTCATTATCTTCAATATCTAACCCTGTAGGAGAAGAAATTGCTTCAGTATTAAAACTCTTGTGTTTCAAAAGAAAACTCTTCATATCTTTGTCACAAGTTGTTTTTCCTAGCACATATACTTTATTACAACCTTGTTGCGGGAAAACTTATCTGAAGTATATCCATTCCGAGCAAATATATCTATATTTCCTTGCTCTGATTTTCCTCGAGTATCTAACTTGCAGGAAACTTATATCTCATGTGGATTCAGACAATGCTTTGAGAAAGTCGCTACTGACTTATTCTTCGTCACTAATCATTTCAAAGTACTAACTTGATCTAACATATCTTTGTTGAAGATTGTGTGACAGGAAATACCTCAGGTAGTGTTGAGTGTATTGAAGGAGACCATGAATGAGATCATTTATCAATATCACTTGTACAAAGACTTAGCTCGTGACCTTCAATTTTTCATAAATGCATTCTATGCATACCTTCAGGGTAGCGTTCTTTATCTTCGTGATTATCTCTTGTCTCTTATTATCCTTCTTATTTCAATTTAATCTATCTATCCTTCGATGTGTTCTGTTTTGCCAACAATCGTCCAAAAAGGGGGAGATTGTTGGTGCAATATGTGTCCTCCTGTGTTTTGGAGTTTCTTGAAAGAAATAGGCATGGACTGATCTGTTTGCTAGTGCATAACAAAGAGAAATAGTCCATGTGGAATAGAAGAGAATGTTGTTTTCCAGTGTCATGTTCGAGGAACTTCACCGAAGAATATCTGTGATGCAGAGAAGAATGAGATACATCTATTGAAGACATGTAGTCGAGAATAATGATGAGAAGGAGTTAACCTCTCGAAGATTTATTGCTGACGTAAAGCAATCGGTTCAAAGTTCCAGTTCGATGAAAATTGACTACAGCGAATGGAAGTCAAAGACAAAGTGAAGACATAGTATTCATTTCGTTGTTCTTCTTTCATTTATTTGAGTCATAGGACCTCCATACTATTAAGAGGGGTATAGTTTACCGAATCTTAGATCCGTTGTGATGCTTAGGCCAAAACTATGAAAGATGCGAGAGAAATTTCTTTATGCTTCAAATGATTACCTGGCAGCAGTAGATATTGTTGTTCGTGCTGCAGGAGATATCTTTTGGACTGAGGAGTTATGCTTGGCAAGTAATGTTACCATTCTGCTCAAAATCCGACCGTTGGACTCGTGTCGTTAGGCCATTGGCTGCTCCCGATGTCCAATTTGGTCTTTTCCCTTAAGGGAAGGTTGCGGCTATAAATAGCCACCCCGCTCCAACGTTGTCTGTTGGATGCTCTGCTTAAGATTTCTTAGAAGATTGATTGAGTATCTACTCTTCGTGTGCTTTGAGTTTATGATCCACTACGAGAAAAATCAAGAGCCCAAACTTAGACAGTGGTTGAGAATCACAGTAGTTCTGAGTTAGAGTTCTTGTACCTATTACTCTTGAGAGCTGCGCACTCTCTAGACGGATAGGTTTCAGCTCGAGTGTTGAAGAGTTGTTGCCTTCACCGAGCTAGATCTTCAGCAACCAAGAGTCGTTGTGGTTTGTGAAGGTCGTCCAAGTTTTGGAGATTGCCGACAAGTATCTACCACGAGTGAAATCAACTGAAGTCTGATCAGCTTTGAGTTGAAGGAGAATAGGGTGAAGAGAGTTTATCTGTTGTGTTAAATCACAACCCCTCCAACCAGACGTAGTCCTTTGGTAGAAGGGCGAACTGATCTACCAAATCTCTCTGTCGCCATTGAGCACCACTGGTTCTATCTATTTTACTGCATTGTCTTCAGTGGTTTGCATTTGTGTTTTGTGTCAATAGATTACCTGATCAATTATTGTTGTTGCATATCATTCGCATTCACCTTATTATTGTTTTCCTTATGTCAATAGATTACCTGTTGAATTCTCATCATTATGTCTTCTTATCCTTTGTGCTGCAGTCCTAGTTACATATCACTCGTTGCATCCATCATGTGATTTCTTTCGTAGTGCCAACCCTGTTTTGTTTCATGTTACTATATCTGTTTGCATACTGCATCACCATCTTTGTTGTCAAACCTATGATATCCTTTGCTCGAACTATCATACTGCTTTCCTCGATAGATATGTACCTATCTAGTGTGCTTGATTGATATCTTGTCTACCGAACCTTTTTCCCGCTGCTGTGTTTGGGATCAGTTCAAAACATTTGAAAGAATTTTTGAATCTCCCTTTCACCCCCTATGGTGTAGCGACCACGATCCCAATGGACCGAAGTCTCTGTGTTTAAGTGTCATCCCTGGATCAGTAATGCTGACACACACACACAGTACTCAAGGAATTATAGCAGAGTTCAATCACACACTTGCTACATCGAGATCCTCATAAAGAGTATGATTACACAAATAATATGGCTGAAGGCCATCTAAACTAAATAACTGCGGAAGCTTCAAAGGTAAATGAGTCCATCAACTCCAACAGCATAGCTGAGTGCATGACAATGACCTATCGCACCTTATTCATCATCTAAGAAGTCTGCAACATGAGATGTTGCAGCCATGTTGGTCAGCACATTGAATATGCTGGCAGAGTTACACTGTAAAGCAAATCAATGCAATAACTACATATACATGCAATATTTGGCCAGTGGAGGCTCTAAGTTTAAGATTTTCCACAAAGCTAGTTTTTCCCTACACCAAAGGAATAAATTTTATTTACTACACCCAAGTTGTACGAATATTTGAGAAGGTTCCTCCACCTCAAATCCCAATTAAACAAGTATCATCATTAAACCCAATTCATTTAATTTAAGAGTGATGAGATCAACAATAATATCCAATTCTAGATACTCAAGATGTCCATAACTGGGGATACGGCTAACCATGATTAATTTATACACTCTGCAGAGGTTGCACACTTTTCCCCGCAAGACTCGGCCGCATCCATGATCGGAACATCGAGACATAGTATTTCTGAAGCATTAACTCTCTACTCCGGGCAGACTGGTACACCTATTTTCCCCTACATCTGCTAGTCCACCTCTTTGAGAGCTCATATGATCCCTTTGAACCTGGGTGGCGAATCGAGGAAAAATCACACGGGTACTCCAGCATTTCCCAATGGACAAACACTGGATTCTTCAGGTGCCCCAACCAATCCACCCAGATGTGTATTAAAGTTGCCACCTTAATGTTATCCAAGATTAATAACTCTCACAACTTCCATGTGTATCACGATCCAATCCCCATCTACGAGCACGACTAAGCAATAATTGATCACAACGTATATTCTCGGGGTGCTGAAAGGTATTAGGTTCCTACCTCAAGTACTACAACCAAACCACATGTTACCAATCCTACTTGTGCAAATATTTGAGGGGTAAAACTAATGTATAGTAAAAAAATGGGTATAGAAGAGTGTGATCAAAGTGTAACTTGCCTTGCTGACGATCTGCAAACTCTAGAGGTTCGTAGTAACAAGATTCGCACTCCAGATAATCTAGCATAGACAAACAATCAAACGAAACAAAGAGAAATCGAGAAAAGATCCAAATAAAACTCGAAACAAGCAAATGACTAAACTAAACAGAAAAGAAAACCTAACAGCATTATTTTCATGTGAATTAGATCTTAACAGTAGGTACATGTGATTAGCTACGATTTGAAAAAGAATCAACTCAAATGGAGTTACGAAACTCAAGATACAAACAAAACAAGATCGAATACTAATCCGAACTAAACTCAAATTTCAAATTGTCAACATCATGTTGAAGTTGGTTTACTAGAAAGAGGGGATCGTTAGAAGATTTAGGCGTTGGTTTCATCTAATTTGGATAAACGAGCTAAAAGTTATGCTAGTTTTAAGATCAGGGGCTAAATTGCGATAAAAGTATTCGTGAATAGGTCCCTGGGCGAAAATTAAACTAAAAAGAAAAATCTATAGAACGAACGTTCGCTAACAGAACCTAACGAACGAATCCGTTCATTAACAGAAACTAACAGGTGAACGTTCGCCAACTAACGAACTAAAATAAAAACCGATCTGATAAAAAAACGAAAACAAAACCGGCGAACTGAGGCGATCTTTACTGACTAACCGGACTTGACCGGCGGTGGCGGTTTTCGATGGCGGCAGGGTTCGGCTCTGGCGGCGTTCGGCGGGGCGAGGCGAGGCGACGGCGGCGGCGCGGTAGCGGGCGGCAGGCGGTGGCGCGGGTGGCACCAGCAGCGACGCTCGGCGGCGGTGGATGCGGCTGGCGGCAGCGCGGCTTGAGGAGAGGAGGGGGTCGGGGTCCCGGCTTTTAAAGATGGTCGGGCGAGGCGGCGGCGGCGGCCGACTTGGGGAGGGGTCGGGTGGCGCGGGGCGAGCTGGGACTCCCTCCGTAGTCTGGCAGCGGCACAACAACGAAGGCAGCGGCACGCTGGGCCTTGCCCCGGCTTCGGCTGGGCCGGCCGAGGAAACTTTTTTTAACCGATTCCACGAAGAAAAATCCTAATAAACAAAAATAAAAGTCCTAAAATTTGAGAAACAATTTTCACCGTCCCTACCTAATATTTGGGACAAAGTGAACATTTTTCTGAACTAAGTGCAATTTTTTAAAAAAACATGTTTTTCTCTAATTCAAATAAAATCGCAAAATGAAATAAAATAAAGATAATTTGACTCCAAAATTTCTTTACCAATATTTTTCCTCTTTTTTTAAGAAGTCATTTTATCTTCTCTCATTTATTTTGTTTGAATTGAAATAATTGGAAAGGAAATGTTGAAAATCAAATTGATCCACTTTTCAAATTTGAATAAATTCAAAAATGAAATTTAAATGAAACCTCCAACTCTCTCCTTGGGTCCTTGAGTTTCTTAAGATTTCTTGGATCACAACCAAAAGCAATAAATTATGAAATGCATATGATGATCTATGTATAACATCCAAATTGAAAACTGGGATGTTACAAACCTAACCCCCCTTAAGATGAATCTCACCCTCGAGATTCGGGTTGGTTAGCAAAAAGGTGTGGGTGGTCCTTGTGGAGGTCTTCTTCTCGCTCCCAGCTGGCTTCCTCCTCGGTATGGTGGCTCAACTGAACTTTGCAAAACTTGATAACCTTGCTGCAAGTAACTCGGCTGGAAAACTCGAGAATGTTGACTGGCTTCTCTTCATAGGTTAGATCACTATCCAGCTGAATTGCTTCCAAGGGCACTGTATCTCTCAGAGGAATATCGGCCATCTCTTCGTGGCACTTCTTCAGCTGAGAAATGTGAAACACATCATGAACTCCTGACAATCCTTCGGGCAATTCCAACTTGTAAGCAACTTCTCCCGTGCATTCCAAAACTCTGTATGGTCCCACAAAATGTGGTGCTAGCTTTCTCTTGACTCCAAAACGTTTAACTCCTCGAAGTGGGGACACACGAATATATGCTCTGACTCCGACTTCATAGGCTACCTCCTTCCGTTTAGTATCCGCATAACTCTTCTGCTTGGACTGGGCTACCTTGAGTCTGTCTCGAATCAACTTAACCTTCTCCTCAGAATCTCTGATTAAGTCTGGTCCGAACAACAGTCGATCTCCAACTTCATCCCACGAGAGTGGTGTCCTGCACCTTCTTCCGTACAAGGCTTCGAAAGGGGCCATCTTCAAACTGGCTTGATAACTGTTGTCATAGGATAATTTTGCATAGGGCAAATTGTCATCCCAACTAGATCCATAATCTAGTGCACAAGCTCTCAACATGTCCTCCAGAATCCGTTTGACTCTCTCGGTCTGTCCATCTGTCTGCGGATGAAAAGCTGTAATGAACTCTAGCCTGGTACCCAAAGTTTCATGCAATTGATTCCAAAACTTTGAAGTAAACTGTGTTCCTCTATCTGATACGATGGCCCTGGGAACTCCATGCGGACATGCGATCCTAGTCATGTATATCTTTTCCAACTTAGCACTTGTATAAGTTGTCTTCACAGGGATGAAATACACTATGTTCATCAAGCGATCAACTACAACCCAGATAGAGTCATAGCCTGAACGGGTCTAGGGTAATCCAGTGATAAAATCCATGCCAAGTTTATCCCACTTCCATTCGGGTATCGGCAAAGGCTGTGATAACCCTATTGGCTTCTGATGCTCTGCCTTAACTCTCTGACATACATCACATACTACTACATACTCTGCAATCCTTCTTCATTCCTGTCCACCAAAAACTTCCCTTCAAATCCAGATACATCTTGGTGTTGCCTGGGTGAATCGAGTAAGGTGAATCGTGAGCCTCCTGAAGAATCAACTTCCTGCTCTCAGGGTCATTAGGCACATAGATGCGATCCTCAAACCATAAAGTGTCGTGCTCATCTTCATGAAATCCTTTAGCCTTTCCTTTACTCATCCTTTCCTTTACTCATCCTTTCCTTTATCTCAACAATCTCCTTGTCCATCTTCTGGGCTTCTCTAATCTCACCCAACAAAGTGGACTGAATTTCCAATGTTGCAACATAACCTCTCGGAACTATCTCCAAGTGTAGTTCTCGAAGGTCATCGGCTAACTCCTTAGGTAATCCTCCGGTCATGAGCGTGTTAACATAACTCTTGCGGCTCAACGCATCTTCTACGACGTTGGCCTTTCCTGGGTGATAATGCAATCTCATTTCATAATCCTTTATGAGTTCCAACCATCTCCTTTGCCCGAGATTTAACTCCTTCTTCGTGAAGATGTACTTCAATCTCTTGTGATCCGTATATACATCACAGCGGTTACTGATGAGAAAGTGTCACCATGTCTTGAGCGCATGCACTACGACTGCTAACTCCAAATCATGCATAGCATAATTCAACTCATGAGGTTCAAGCTGTAGTGAGGCATATGAAACAACTCTTCCGTCCTACATAAGCACACCTCCAAGTCCTCGACATGTAGCATCGCAATATACTTGGAAATACTTGCATATGTCTAGGAGAACCAGCACTAGGGCGATAACCAAGCGTTTCTTCAATTCCTGAAAACTAGCCTCACAATCCTTAGTACACTTAAACTTGGTGTCCTTCTTAAATAACTCCGTCATGGGCTTCGCAATCTTAGAAAAATTCTCAATAAGTCTCTGGTAATAACCTGAGTCCAAGAAAACTCCTGATCTCGCCCACTGAGGTGGGTGCCAACCATTTAGTGACAGAAGCAACCTTGGTAGGGTCTACTGCTATTCCTTCTCCGGATATAACATGTCCGAGAAATCCAACTTCCTTCAACCAAAACTCACATTTGCTGAACTTGGCATACAACTGATGTTCTCTGAGCTTCTCAAGAACCAATCGCAAATGTTCCTTATGCTCTTCTTCATTCTTCGAGTAGACCAATATATCATCAATGAACACCACGATGAACTTATCCAAAAACTCCATGAACACCTTGTTCATCATACTCATGAAATAGGAAGGGGTGTTAGTCAAACCAAATGACATAACTGTATACTCATATAGCCCATACCTCGTGGTAAAAGTAGTCTTAGGTATATCCTGCTCTCGAATCTTCAACTGATGATAACCTGATCGAAGATCGATCTTGGAGAAAACCTTAGCTCCTTGCAGTTGGTCAAACAAATCATTAATCATCGGCAGAGGGTATTTGTTCTTGATTGTCACCTCATTCAGCGCACGATAATCAACAACCATCCTCAAAGATCCATCCTTATTCTCCACTAGAAGCACTGGGGCTCCCCAAGGTGATGAACTTGGTCAAATATAACCTTTCTCCAGTAACTCCTTAATCTGCTTCTTAATTTCCTCCAGATCATTTGCGGGCATCCGACACGGTCTCTTTGATATTGGTCCGGTGCCTAGCAATAGCTCAATCAAAAACTCAATTTCTCGATTTGGTGGCATGCCTGGTAACTCTTTCGTAAATACATTGGGAAAATCCTTCACCACTGGTACTTCCTCCTAAACAACTCCTGATAAGGAATTCACCTGAGTCCTCCTCGACGCATGCCTAGACACATACTTGATCCTCTTTCCTTCTGGGGTGGTGATAAGAATTGATTTGCTGGCGCAATCAATGTTTCCCACATACTTGGATAGCCAATCCATGCCTAATATCACATCCAATCCTTGTGACTCCAGGACAATCAGGTCGGTGGGGAAAACATGTCTACCTACGGTTACTGGCAACTGATAGCATCCCCTACTAGCCATATACTCTGCTCCTAGGAAACTCACTAACATAGGTGACTTAAGGGCTACTGTTGGCAATTTGTACTCATCCACAAATCCCCTTGATATGAATGAATCAGATGCACCAGCATCGAAAAGAACAAGTGATGTAAATGCATTAATCAAAAACTTACCGACAACTGCATCGGGCTGCTCCTCAATCTCCTCCACATTGATGTGGTTCACCTGAACTTTGGTGAAGGGCTTGGGGTTCTTTGCAGAACTTCCATTGCCATTTCCATTCTTTGCTTCAGGACATTCAGTGGCATAATGGCCGGTCTTCCCGCACTTGAAACAAGTAATGTGACTCAAATCCCTCTTGGCTAGTGTTGCGGGGTTGGAACGGTTCTGTTTGTTGCTTCCTCCATTCCCATTGCCATTCTTAGGGCCACTGGGGTTGTGTGAACTTCCTCCATTGTGCGTATGTCCTCCATGGTTATTGCCTCCATGGTTATGAGTATGTCCTCCTGAGTAGGGGGAATAGCGGGGCTTCTGCTGAGCTCCAGAAGTGTACCTCCCTTGTCCAGACTTCCTCTTGCGGTTATCAATCTGTTGTTGCTTGCCTTCTATCATGAGGGCCCTGTCTACCAACTCCTGGTAGTTGTTGAAAGTTGCCACCATCAACTGCATGCTTAGCTCATCATTAAGTCCCTCAAGAAACTTCTCCTGCTTTGCGGCATTTGTGGCCACATCATCTAGGGCATAACGGGCTAACTTGCTGAACTCCTCCACATACTGTCCCACTATACGACTCCCTTTGCGCAAGTTGCGAACCTCATGCTTCTTCATACTCATAGCTCTAGCTGAAACATGGGCGGTGCGGAAAGCCTGCTGAAACTGATCCCATGTAACTGTATAAATGGGGTAAGTGGTGGTGAAGTTCTCCCACAAAGATGTTGCGGGTTCATCAAGCAGATGCGCAGCAAAGCGCACTCTCTCCGCATCTATGCATCCTGCAGTAGTCAACTCTCTTCCAATCTTGAGGAGCCAATCATCTGCAACAATCGGCTCGGTGCTGCTAGAGAACACCGGCAGATTCAACCTCAGAAAACGGGCTAGGTTATCAACAGGGGGTGGTGGTGGATTGTTGTTGTTGCCTTGGTTCTGATTCTGATTGTGCACTAGCATCTGCATCAAGGCATTCTGCTGCTGGATCAACTGGGTGAGCTCAGGTGGGAACACAAATCCGGTGTCATGTCTAGGAGGCATCTGATGGGTTAGAGGGGGTGAGAAAATAGAATAGAATAAGGTCTAAGAGATATTTCACTACCCATAGGCACATGAGGCAAATACAATCAATTCACTTCATTCAATATCAAACAAGGTTCACTCAAACAATCTAACTACGGTTACAAATCGATCGATGCTAACTACTTGGAAGAATACTACTAGTAACATGGTGGTTGTCTAGAAATTTTGTGTCACATCCCTAGCTTCTGGTACTGCCTGGTGCTGCATAATGCTTGCATCATGTTTAACTTTCATGGAAAATTTGAAATGGGGTATGATCAAACCCTAGCACTTTGAAATCCAAATAGGTCCAGCTTAAATAAATTGCATTCAAGAACCCAAAATAATCTTCTTTGATGATTGCTATTTTTGGCAATGGTTTTGATCCATACCAAAAATAATGAACATTTTAAAGGAACAAGTTGGGCACTAAATTTAAGTCGTAAAATATTTGAATTGGGGCATTTAATTGCTATAAATATTATTAAATGCTCCAACAATTCTAGAATTAGCTAAGGGCCTATGAGATAATTCAGTTATTGCCCATAATTAACTTCAGGATTTATAGAAATGATTTGGTGTTTTTACCAAATCAAAAACAAATTGCAAAAATAGAAAACGGAACCAAAATATGAAAAAAAACAGAGAAGAAGAAAACCTACCTGGCCTTACCTGTAGTCGGCCCAGCTGCACTGGCCAGCCCACCAAGGGCAGAGCCATCTTCAACCTCTGCCTACTGGCAGAGGCGTGTCCGCGCGCGCCGTAGCTCGCCACCTCCTGCTTACCGCTGTCCGCCTGGAGATGGCTACGAACGACAAGCGACCCCCTCGATCCCCTCTCACTCTCCCCGTGCCCCTCTCCCTCCTCTGTCTCTCTCCCACGCTCCTCCCCGGATGCGCCCGAGACCGCCGACGAGCACCACCGCGGCCACCAGCGTCCCCATGCCCAGACAGTTAGGCCACAAGCTCCTCCTTGGATCCGTGAAGCTCTACTCCGACGCACGCGATGTCGGGTGCCCTGAAGCCATGCCATCTCTGTCGTCTTCATCCTCGGGTCCCGAGGATCGCCGCCGTGATTCCGACGCAGTCCAGCCTTCCCCGAGCCCTTCGATGCCACCAAACGACGCGTAGTGAGGTCCTGCTCCTTCCTCCTCCCTCCCCGCGTTGGATTGCTTCCCCTAGCTAGCGCAGCCGCTGCACCCGAAAGCTCCCCGCCGCCGGCCATGGCGCCGTCGTGGCCAGAGCCCAAAGCAGTGGCTTCCACGTGCATCATCACCCTCCTTGCTTCACTAGGAGTCCATAGAGCCCCTGTGCAAGCTTCCCCGTGCACCACAGCGACTAAACCACCGAGACCGAACTCCGACCGCCACCTAGCTCCTCATCACCGCCTACTCCGGCCGCCCCAGCCGCTGTCACTCGCCTAGTTGGATGCGGCGCACCTTTAGCTACCCGTAAACGCAAACCACGCGCAAAACCGAGCCACGTAGTGGTTTTCCGGCGAGCTTCCACCGCGGCTTGACGTCGCCGCCGGCCAAACTCCTGCGTGCCGGCGTGGCCGCGTGATTAGTGCTAATCAGTGCCAGCTAACCACCTCACAACCACTGACAGTGGGCCCCGCAGCGAGTCAAAGCACGAGTCAACACGGGATTAGCCCCTCTGTCACTGACCGGTGGGCCCGACAGGTCAGTTTGACCTGGGCTGACCCGTTGACTCGCTGATGTCACCCTGACATAGTGCTGATGCAGTAAGTGATTTTCTGGATTTAAAATAATCCAGGAAATTTCAGTAAATGGTTATAACTTCTAAAAATCATAGAAAATAATCTATAGCTCATAATGAAATAAATTATATATGAAAAATTATCAGAAAAATCCAAAGAATCTGTTTATGGCATTTTCATGCATGTGTGAGAAACTTATGCTTGCTGATCAGGTAAAATCAATTAAATGTCATTCTAATATGAACATATGGAGTTTGAATTTGAACCCTTGGTTCAAATCAACTTCATTTAAATCATAGCTATTTGCATTAGCTCAAATCACAGCATGTTGCCATGTCATGATCATGCATCATATTGTTGCATTGCATTGATTGTGTTCTTTCTCTATTGTTGGTGGTTGTTCCCCCTCAGTAGACGTATGTTCTGACGATGAGTTCGATGACACCGATGAAGAGATATACCATCTTTAGAAGTGCCAGGCAAGCAAAACCCCCTTGTTCATTCTGATACAATCCCACTCTCTCGCTCCTGCTCTCTTTTACTGCATTAGTACAACAATGATTCAACTATTACATGCTGCGATAGTTGAACCCCTTTCCTCTGCATGACCTGTCATTGCCATAGTAAATAGATGAAACCCACTAGCATGAGTAGGAGTTGTTTGAGCCCGGATGTGCCTACTCATTCATGCTTGTTTGTCATGCCTGCTATTGCTTAGAGTTGTGTTAGGTCTGACTCATCGGGATGAATTGGAATGTGGTGAACATGTCCTACTGTTGAGAGCTAAGTGTGTGAACACGATTTGGTAAAGGTAGCGATGAGAGGCCATGTAGGAGTACATGGTGGGTTGTCTAATTGAAACCGTCCTCAGGAACTGAGTTCTGTGTTTGTGATCCATGAACAGTTACTACCACACATTGGGTTCCGGTAACTCGACCCCTCTCGACTTATTAATCAACATGATCTCTGTCCAAGATTTGCAACTAGTTTCTGGTGTTTGTAGGTAGTGTTAGTAGTCTACCAAGTGGCACCCGGTACAGGTGGGCTTGGGACAGACTAGGCACCATGGCACGGTGTACCAAGCGTAGATCCACCCGTCGAGGTAGGCTTGGGAACCCTGCACACATCATTTGGGGCTGTGAGTGACACCCCGGCCAGATCTCCTTGTGGATGGAACCCGAATAGGCGATAAACCTAGACGAGAGACTTGTGTGGTTAGTCAGGTCGTGGCCGACACCCTCGCTTGGCTTCCGCTTGAAGGTTGCCGAGTACATGGCGTGTAAACGGCGATACGTGGTGAGAGCGTGTGTGAAGAAGTACACCCCTTTAGGGTTAACATTATCTATTCGAATAGCCATGTCCGCGGTAAAGGACTTATGGATTGCCTGTACAGTTCATAGACAAGTGAAAGTGGATACTCTAAAATACGCAAGATAAGCATGAGTGCTATGGATGGCGTTCTCGTAGGGAGACGGGATCGGATCCATAGTGGTGTATTGATATGGTGAATATGTGGACTCGTGTGCGCCACCTCAAAAGAGTTACTTGCAGTCGTAGTTCAGGATAGCCACTAAGTTAAAGCTGGCTTGCTGAAGTTAAACCACACCACCCCTGACGGTGTCCTGGACTAGGGGGTACTCACCACTTCGTCTCCCGATCAGGTGGATTGGGCCGAGGATCCCCATGGTCGTATACTCATGGGCCAGTCCGGACAGTTGCCGCATACAAGGAAGATTCCACAAGACTTGGTGATCAAGACAAGGACTCCTCCCCCACCGACGTATTCGTCTAGGACTCTTGTTATCCTAGGCCTCTGGTGCATTATATAAACTGAGGCCAGGCTAGTCGATAGAGATATACAACAACAATCATACCATAGGCTAGCTTCTAGGGTTTAGCCTCTTTGATCTCGTGGTAGATCAACTCTTGTAATACCCACACCATCAATATTAATCAAGCAGGACGTAGGGTTTTACCTCCACCGAGAGGGCCCGAACCTAGGTAAACATTGTGTCCCTTGCCTCCTGTTACCATTGATCCTAAGACGCACTGCTTGAGACCCCCTACCCGAGATCGGCCGGTTTTGACACCGACATTGGTGCTTTCATTGAGAGTTCCGTTGTGTGATCGGCGAAAGGATCAATGGCTCGACTGCAGGTCAACTGCGATGTCGGCTTCTTCGTCACCAGCTCGACTGGTCACCTTGGCTTGATCGAGGACTGCGCCCTACCTCTGATTGTCATGTTCGGATGAAGGCCTTCATCAACACCAACTCTGATCTCTATCAAGATCATGGAGGAGTCATCCATGGAGCTCGGGGGCTCAACGTCAATATTGCCCTCAGGTGACCGTACTGTTTTTCTGGACAGCGAACTTGTATCCGCCGCCACCGCCTCCTCGAGTGTCACTTAAACGATTACTTCGGTGGAATCATGCGGAATTAAGTCTACAACAACCCCGCAAAAATTTCGTCGAGTTCCGATGGAGGAATCTCCGGCAATCTCCGATATACCGGAGCCCTGTTGAATCTGGACGAGAATCTGGATGAGTTTAGGGCGTGGTATCCAGCGTCTAGCTCGGATGTCCATTGGAGGATCCAACCGTTGATTTGGTGCGGAATTCCCTTATCTACCACCTGCCAAAAGTTCAGCTCGATCTGACCGTCCAAACTCCGGGAAACTTCCGATTAGTGCATCACTTTTTGGATCTGTTTTCTGCACGAGAACGAATCCGACCCGAATTCATCTTCTTTATGAATGGGATCTCGGACATCCTTTTTGAAGGAAGTTTTCATATGGGTTGTTGTGTTTTATTCTCAAACACATCCCAGTAATATTAAAAGTATTCTTGCAATACGAACTTCACCGTCGCGCCGGTGTCAAACCAACCCGACAACATCACTCCACGGCGGTCGACCTGCGTTAGACACATCGTCGCTTTGTTGAGCCGAGCTCAATTTCTTCGGATCATCATCTTGGCCAGCCGAACAATAGTTCGGCATCGCGAAGGATAAATCATCACCAACATCGCCGCCCCACGGATTACACGGAGAGGGCACACCTGCATCGCCGCACGGTCACTTCATCAAGCCGTCATCGACCACGTCACGACCTACATCGGCAGGGCCGCATTGTTGCTTTCTCAAGTTGGTGTCCATCACGCCGACCTACTTCGACTCATCGGCTGACACCGAGGCTTCATCATGTTAGCTGGACCGGGGGCTTCATCATCTCTTCATCAACCTACTCAGGAGACTTCGGCGTCGCTTGCCGACCAGCTCCGTCACGTTAGCTGGACCGACGGCTTTGCCTCGGCGAGCCAACCTTTGCCAGCATCGCCATGTCGTTGCTTTATCGCCCATTAGGCGATAGGTGTGCGGATCGAGTCCCAATTTTGGGAATCACCTTTCTTCGGATTGCTACAACAAATAAGTCAGGTGCTATTAATCCTAGTATTTTTTTTTGCTTGTTAGGGTTCATTTTTCCCAATGAATTATTACTCTGGTTTGTCCGTCATATGTACGCAGGTCTATCAAATGGTGTCCGCATTAACGACGGTCGCATGGTGGTTCGGTCAGTTTCCGTACATAGTCCGGCGAACGCCGCATCCGGAACTCGAACCGACCTGTGAATTCAGGCCTTGCCATGCCTTTACCGCATCACGCCGCCGCCCTGCATCGACATTGACTTCGGCGCCAGGCCATATTTCTTTTATTACTCACTCTGCATAAATTATTTGTTATGCAACGAATTTTTTTTATTACTATTATGTCCGCTTTGCACTATTTTTTGTGCACAGGAAAATGATCCAGCCGGACTATATCCTTTGGCGTCACCTCGGCTGGACGGGGGGCTTCGTCAACACTTCATTACCCCATGCCGGGGACTTCGGCATCACACTGCCGTCCTGCATTGCCCGTGCTATGTCACCACTTCGGAGTGCCGAGCTCTTCGCTCCGAACCTCGGTACCGGCTTGGGGGATGAACCTTGTCCCGCATCAAGCTCGGACCGCGTCATCAATACTGAACACATTAACCAGCTAAGTTGCCTTCATGCTCAAACTTTTAAATTCTTTACTTGTGTTCGGCTCGACCAAGCATTATACTTTTTTGGAAAAAAGTTGCCTGTAAAAATTTCCTTGTCCAAACTTTGTTTGTGACGCGCAAATTCAAATACCCCGTTTACTTGGGGGCTTCCTTCATGAAGCTTTTTTCTCTTGCATATGGTTATACTTGTACGGCTTCGTTCCTTGTTCGTGTATTACGCCACAATATGCACCATATTGATTTAAGCGATTTGCAGGCTGGGTTGCCTGGCTCCTGTGCTTACCCCTACGTTCCCGATTGTTCGGCTAGGGAGTAAAGGGAGCACCTCTGCGATTGTCACAATCGGGTCACCTGAGCCGGACCTCAGACTGGGTGAAGCCAAAAGCTAGCGCTCTTATTGTTTTCAATCATGGTCGGCACACAACAGAACTCATGAGTACAAAAAATCTATTGCACAAGTCTCATAATAACAATGAGCACCGAATAAAGGTATCGGTGGGGGTACTATTTTCTTCGAAGATGCTTCTTACTCTTCGCAGTAATATAGCATAAGTTCCCTGAGCGCGCTTTGTCTGTTACAGCCTTATGGCCTGATTGCCTGGTTATTGGAAACACCGTCGATATTCTCGACAGATGGAGTACATAACACTTTTCGGTCCTTGACCGAAGAGGGAGAAGCCGACGGTCGGTCAAGACGCGTTTAAAGTTCCGTTGAACATAGATATGATATAAGTACTTCGGTACATGCAATCATTCTTTTACCCAAGTCACTTGGGGGCTCTTAAATTTATATGAGTTGTTTTATCATAAGTGTTTTACTACTTAGTCATTGCAAAGTTTTTATTATTTATCACTCCTTTTTTGACACAAGTGTGCGGTCACTAGCCGGGGAGCCTAATTTCTCTCTCAAAGCCGCTAGAGTTTAGTTTTCTAAACTGGCCTAGTAAGAAGTACTCCGCCTTCGGGATAGGAGGTTGAAGCCGTAGGCTGACCCGCTTGAACTTTTGAGATAGGATGTGTCATGTTAAAGCACGGCAGAAGCACCTTTTTTTTCTAAAGTCCAATTTTTGGATTGGCACCGAACACTTGATCTAGTTCGGACATTAACCTTTTTGAATAAGTTTTTTGGCTTTTCGAGCCCATGGCACTTTTAAACTATTTGCGTGTTTTCAGCACAAGTCTCACAGTGCAACGCCGGACACCTTTAGAGATTCGGCAAAAACATTCTCGGATATTGCTATATATGCATCGGTTTCGAATTGTGTCTTCGGTCAATAGTTGGGTTGCCCGACTCCTGCGCTTGCCTCCTATGTTCCGCTTTGTTCGGCTAGGTGTGCAAAGGGAGAACCACTGCGATTGCGCTTCCAGCTCACATGGTTAAGCACCTCAGTGGAGAAAGCCGAAAACTGACTGTCACAATAAGCGTAAACTGGACGGCGATCCGATGATGGCGGACCATTCATAACAATGGCCGAAGTGTTTACGGCTTGACCTCGACTGTCGCCGAACACTACCGGGGGCTATTAACTGGCTTCCCAAACTAAATCCTCGATATTTTGCTCTTACATTGGAGCTGAGGTTTCATGATCATGCTTAGCATGACAACCCAAATAAAGGAACCGATAGCGGGCCTATTTTCTTTGGAAGACATTTCTTCTGTTAAATAGTAATATAACATGTCTCTCCGCGTACCTTTGTTTATAAAACCGTATGGCCAGATTGCCTTGTTTGTTGTAAATCTTTGCCCTCATAAAGGCTTTATAAAGTAGGACAAACACTCCTCGGCTATTGGCCGAGGAGGTGGAAGCCGATGGTCGGTCAACAAAGTTTTGTACAATGCGGATCCGAGCATTAATGACGTAAAGTACTTGGATACATAGAGTCATTACACATAATTTGTGATTTTACTAGGGATATCGATCCTTAATTCGGCCTCCCGTGCCCGCATTAAGGCTCGGGGGCTACTGGGCTTCGGGCTTATTATTTACAAATATTAAAGGGGCACATCAATCCCCTGATCTGGTATTGCCACCCGAGCAGTGTCTCGGGGGCTACTGCATTGCCTGTTCTATGCAGAAAATTTTAAGTGCAATACAGTTTCTGAGGAGATTTTGATCCTCAGGTTGGTTGGCCGCACCCAACCTGAGTCTCGAGGACTGAGCACGCCGCTTTTTTTGTCCCAAAGTATTCTGCCGAGCTAGGACTTGATCCTCAGACCGATTTTGCAAATCAACCTGAGTCTCAGCGGCTACGGGGATCAGCGGTCTTATGTCATCCTTCATGTGCATCTCGGGTTTTAGACCGATACCCACCTTGAGGGCTACTGGCACCAATCAAAAATATTGACAAAAATCGGCCCACATTCGGGGTGGTGCACCACCTCGGAAGCAGTCCGGCATAAAGCTCGGGCGCTAGTGGCTGGCTCCATAGAGGGCATTTTCGGCATTAAGCTCGGCTAAACTCCTTCAAACCTCTTTGAACCAAGGTGATTTACGACACCTCAGATAGAGTCCGGCGTTGGAGCTCGGATACATAGTCCGGCGTTGGAGCTCGGATACAATCCGGCGTTGGAGCTCGGATACATACTCCGGCGTTAGAGCTGGGAAGCGGTCTGGCATTGGTGCTCGGCTGCAAAAGATACCTCGAATGCAGTCCGGTGTTGGAGCTCGGATGCAAGAGGACGTTATCGCCCGGGAACAACTTCAAACCCGAGGCGTGGCATAAAAATAACAAGGCATTGATAAAGGCCGGAAACTTAAAGGGGCTCCTGGGATACCCGGCGTGTAAACTCGTCGAATGCATTTCGGCGATCCTCAAGATAGAAGATGAGAAGATTTGTTGAACCATTTTTCAAGACTGACGACCGAAGATGAAGAACAGTTCGGAAGAATCAAGGAGGGTCCCCAACTTGAAGACCGGTTCAGGGGGCTACTGACGGTGTCCTGGACTAGGGGGTACTCACCACGTCGTCTCCCGATCAGGTGGATTGGGCCGAGGATCCCCATGGCCGTATACTCATGGGCCAGTCCGGACAGTTGCCGCATACAAGGAAGATTCCACAAGACTTGGCGATCAAGACAAGGACTCCTCCCCCACCGACGTATTCGGCTAGGACTCTTGTTATCCTAGGCCTCTGGTGCATTACATAAACCGAGGCCAGGCTAGTCGATAGAGATATACAACAACAATCATACCATAGGCTAGCTTCTAGGGTTTAGCCTCTCTGATCTCGTGGAAGATAAACTCTTGTAATACCCACACCATCAATATTAATCAAGCAGGACGAGGGTTTTACCTCCACCGAGAGGGCCCGAATCCTGGGTAAACATTGTGTCCCTTGCCTCCTGTTACCATTGATCCTAAGACGCACTGCTTGAGACCCCCTACCCGAGATCGGCCGGTTTTGACACCGACAATCCCCATTGTTGATAATGATGCATATGTAGTTAGTTCTGATGTAAGTCTTGTTGGGTACATTTGTACTCACGTTTGCTTAATTTATGTTTTTGCAGAGAGACTTCAGTCTCGCTAGTAGTTCCACATGGACTTCGACGTTTAGCTTTTTACCTCAGCTACGATCTTGTGTCGGCGGGATCTGGTAGATAGTTAGGCTTCTCAGCCTTTTACATTTGTAGATGTCTGTACTCAGACATGTTAAGCTTCCGCTTGTGCTTTGATTTGTGTGCTCTGAATGTTGGGTCATGAGACCCATGTTTGTAATATCTCGCTCCCCGGAGCCTATTGAATAAAATACTTGAGTTGTAGAGTCATGTTGTGATGTCATGTTGTATTTGCACATATCGAGCATATTGTGTGTATGTTATTGAATTGCTTGGTATGTGTGGGATCTGACTATCTAATTGTTTATCCTTGGTAGCCTCTCTTACCGTGAAATGTCTCCTAGTGCTTCCACTGAGCCTTGGTAGCTTGCAACTGCTCCGGAACACTTAGGCTGGCCAGCATGTGTCCTTCTACGTTCTTGTGTCTGTCCCTTCAGGAAATGTCACGCGGTGTCTACCGGAGTCCTGTTAGCCTGCTACAGCCTGGTTTACCGAAGTCCTGCTAGCCCAGTTGCTACAGCCCGGATTCACTCGCTGATGACCGACACGTTCGTTGCTGGGTCATGTATGCCTGTCCCTGTAAGTTAGTGCCACTTTGGGTTCACGACTAGCCATGTCAGCCCGGGCTCCTTGTCATATGGATGCTAGCGACACTATCATATACGTGTGCCAATAGGCGCAAACGGTCTCGGGACTGGTAAGGCGACACCCGTGGGAATACCGTGCGTTAGGCCGCAGTTACATGCTAGATCGGTGTGCCATTGAGTCGGGGTCCTGACATTTTGATTGGTGGAAGACTCCATGATATCTGCTCTAGATTTGTCTATGCAGTCATCATCACTATCATCATTTGCATCAATGTCTGTGTCGGTGTCGTCCAAGATGATGTAGTCCTTCGAACGGATCTCCACTTCAGGTTCTCGCTTATGGTTCTCCATGGGTAGTCCTAGCTTCCTCTTCAAGTCTTCATGCTTCTCTAGTAGTACAACATTTTCTTCTTCATATCCATCACGTGTTGACTTGAGTTCCTCTTCTAGCTCGATATTCTTCTTGATCAGCTTCTTGGTCTTCTACATGATGGAGCACATTTGGTTCTCATATTGACGAATGTGGTCACCCATCTCCTGAATGTATGCTGCAATTGATCCATCCTTCCTGGTACGAATCATCTGCCATTCCTCGTCTCGGCATCCACATATTTGATAGATGGTGTCTTCAAGCTCCTTATGGTACACTTCACATATGCATTCGAAAGTGATGTGGGCTGCCATGCTCTTTCCCAAACTCCAACTTGGTGCATCTAAGTAAAAATCAATGGGCTCCATTGTTGGCGCAAACGTCCTCCCAGGTACATGAACTTTGATCTTCCAGCGCTCCTCTTCTAGTAAAGTTGCAGATAAGGTCCTCGTGAAGCTTGGTAGTCCGATGTTCAGGTACTTAGTGACTTCCTTCAAGTGTCGTCCGAAAGGGGTGTCATCATCTGGCTGAGTGAACGTGTTCCTGGGGTCCGCCATCTATAGAGTAGAAATAGAGGAGAATTAGAAATGAGAAGAGAAGAGTAATCATGTGGCTTTTCCTAGTGGTCGCATCCTACAGTCAGCGTGTGCTCTAATACCATGTTATAGCGACCACGATCCCAATGGACTGAAGTCTCTGTGCTTAAGTGTCATCCCTGGATCGGTAATGCTAACACACACAGTACTCCAGGAATTATAGCAGACTTCAATCACACACTTATTACATCAAGGTCCTCATAAAGAGTATGATTACACAAATAATATGGCTGAAGGCCATCTAAACTAAATAACAGCGGAAGCTTCGAAGGTAAATGAATCCATCAACTCCAACGGCATAGCTGAGTGCATGACAATGACCTATGGCACCTTATTCGTCGTCTGAGAAGTCTGCAACATGAGACGTTGCAGTCGTGCAGGTCAGCACATTGAATATGCTGGCAGAGTTACATTGTAAAGCAAATCAATGCAAGAACTACATCTACATGAAATATTTGGCTGGTGGAGGATCTAAGTTTAAGATTTTGAATAAAGCTAGTTTTTCCCTACAACAAAGGAATAAATTTTATTTACTACTCCCAAGTTGTAACAATATTTGAGAAGGTTCCTCCAACTCAAATCCCAATTAAACAAGTATCATCATTAAACCAATCCATTTAAATTAAGAGTGATGAGATCAACAATAATATCCAATTCCAGATACTCAAGATGTCCATAACCGGGTACATGGCTAACCATGATTAGTTTATACACTCTGCAGAGGTTGCGCACTTTTCCCCACAAGACTCGACTGCATCCATGATTGAAAGATTGAGACATAGAATTTCTGAAGCATTAACTCTCTACTCCAGGAAGACCGGTACACCTACTTTCCCCTACATCTGCTAGTCCACCTCTTCGAGAGCTCATACAACTTACTCAACTATGCTAGAGCCCATAATGGCTTGTGGCTGCACACGGAAGTTTCTAGGCATGAAATATCATATGATCCCTTTGAGCATGGGTGGCGAACCGAGGAAAAATCACACGGGTACTCCGGTATTTCCCTATGGACAAACACTGGATTCTTCAGGTGCCCCAACCAATCCACCCAGATGTGTATTAAAGTTGCCACCTTAATGTTATCCAAGATTAATAACTCTCACAACTTCCATGTGTATCACGATCCAATCCCCATCTACGAGCACGACTAAGCAATAATTGATCACAACGTATATTCTCAGGGTGATGAAAGGTATTAGGTTCCTACCTCAAGTACTAAAACCAAACCACATGTTGCCAATCCTACTTGTGCAAATATTTGAGGGGTAAAACTAATGTATAGTAAAAAATGGGTATAGAAGAGTATGATCAAAGTGTAACTTGCCTTGCTGACGATCTGCAAACTCTAGAGGTTCGTAGTAACAAGATTCGCACTCCAGATAATCTAGCATAGACAAACAATAGCATACATAAGCAATCAATCAAACGAAACAAAGAGAAATCGAGAAAAGATCCAAATAAAACTTGAAACAAGCAAATGACAAAACAAACAGAAAACAAAACCTAACAGCATTATTTTCATGTGAATTAGATCTTAACAGTAGGTACATGTGATTAGCTACGATTTGAAAAAGAATCAACTCAAACGGAGTTACGAAACTCAAGATACAAACAAAACAAGATCGAATACTAATCCGAACTAAACTCAAATTTCAAATTGTCAACATCATGTTCAAGTTGGTTTACTAGAAAGAGGAGATCAACAATAATATCCAATTCTAGATACTCAAGATGTCCATAACTGGGGACACGGCTAACCATGATTAGTTTATACACTCTGCAGAGGTTGCACACTTTTCCCCACAAGACTCGACCGCATCCATGATCGGAACATCGAGACATAGTATTTCTGAAGCATTAACTCTCTACTCCGGGCAGACTGGTACACCTATTTTCCCCTACATCTGCTAGTCCACCTCTTCGAGAGCTCATATGATCCCTTTGAGCCTGGGTGGTGAACCGAGGAAAAATCACACGGGTACTCCAGCATTTCCCAATGGACAAACACTGGATTCTTCAGGTGCCCCAACCAATCCACCCATATGTGTATTAAAGTTGCCACCTTAATGTTATCCAAGACTAATAACTCTCACAACTTCCATGTGTATCACGATGCAATCCCCGTCTACAAGCATGACTAAGCAATAATTGAGCACAATCTATATTCCCGGGGTGATCAAAGGTATTAGGTTCCTACCTCAAGTACTAGAACCAAACAACATGTTCCCAATCCTACTCATGCAAATATTTGAGGGGTAAAACTAATGCATAGTAAAAACTGGGCTTAGAAGAGTATGATCACAGTGTAACTAGATTCGTAGTAACAAGCTTCACACTACGGATAATCTAGCATAGACAAACAATAGCATACATGAGCAATCAATCAAATGAAACAAAGAGAAATCGAGAAAAGATCCAAATAAAACTCAAAACAAGCAAACAACTGAACTAAAAAGAAAACAAAACCTAACAGCATTATTGTCATGAGGATTATATCTTAACAGTAGGTACACGTGATTAGCTACGATTTGCAAAAAGAATCAACTCAAACGGAGTTACGAAACTCAAGATACAAACGAAACAATATCGAATACTAATCTGAACTAAACTCAAATTTTAATTTGTCAAAATCATGTTCAAGTTGGTTTACTGGAAAGAGGGGATCGTTACGAAGATTTAGGCGTTGGTTTCATCTAATTTGGATAAACGAGCTAAAAGTTACGCTAGTTTTAAGATCAAGGGCTAAATTGCGATAAAAGTATTCGTGGATAGGTCCCTGGGCGAAAATTAAACTAAAAAGAAAAATCTACAGAACAAACGTTCGCTAACAGAACCTAACGTATGAATCTGTTCGTTAACAAAAACTAATGGGTGAACGTTCGTCAACTAACGAACTAAAATAAAAACCGATCTGATAAAAAAACCGAAAACAAAATCGGCGAACTAAGGCGATCTTTACCGGCTAACCGGACTTGACCGGCGGCGGCGGTTTTCGACGGCGGTGGGATCTGGTGGGGTTCGGCTCCGGCCTCGTTCGGCGGGGCGAGGCAAGGCGACGATGGCAGCGCGGACGGGGGGTGGCAGCGCGACAGTGGGCGGCGGTGTGGCTGCGGCAGGCGGCAGCGGGGTGGCAGCGGCGCGGCACTCGGCGGCGGTGGATGCGGCTGGCGGTGGCACTGCTTGAGGAGAGAGGGGGTCAGGGTCCCGGCTTTTAAAGAGGGCGGGGCGAGGCGGCGGCAGCGGCCGACTTGGGGAGGGGGTCGGGCGGCGCGGGACGAGCTCGGACTCCCTCCGGAGTCCGGCGGAGGCGCGCTGGGCCTTGGCCCCGCTTCGGCTGGGCCGGCCCAGGAAACTTTTTTTAAACGATTCCGCGAAGAAAACTCCTAATAAATAAAAATAGAAGTCCTAAAATTTCAGAAACAATTTTCACCGTCCCTACCTAATATTTGGGACAAAGTGAACACTTTTCTGGACTAACTGCAATTTTTAAAAATGCATGTTTTTCTCTAATTCAAAAAAAACGCAAAATAAAATCAAATGAAAACAATTTGACTTCAAAATTTCTTTTCCAATATTTCTCCTCTGTTTTGAAGAAGTCATTTTATCTTCTCTCATTTATTTTATTTGAATTGAAATAATTGGAAAGGAAATATTGAAAATCAAATTGATCCACTTTTCAAATTTGAATAAATTCAAAAATGTAATTTAATGAAACCTCCAACTCTCTCGTTGGGTCCTTGAGTTGCTTAAGATTTCTTGGATCACAACCAAAGGCAATAAAATATGAAATTCATATGATGATCTATGTATAACATCCAAACTGAAAATTGGGATGTTACATATGGTCGATATACTCTTGGTCCCAACACTTTCACCTCCTTGGGAAGGGCCTTTTGTCATCAGCAAGAACCTCAACAATGGGTCATATTATCTGATTGACATACGTGAACATGATAAGTCGCGTACATCCGAGGAGGAGACCAACATGTCTTGGAATATTGCTCATCTCCGTCCTTATTACACTCAGAGCCACTTGCTCCAGTTTTTGTACATACCCTTGTGTATATATCTTTTATGATCCATATTAATAAAGCCGGCATCCCCGAAACTCGGGCCCTCTGTCATTTCATCCCATAAACTGTGCACGAGTCTTTAATTTTTGATCATAGGTCACCTGGGGGCTTCCAACTCATCGAGTTTAGCTATTAACATCCCTCTTGACCTAACATATGCCATTATACATCTTGGTTAAACCTGCCTGTTTTCTTGATGCTCATCCGCCAAGATGACCCGGTGTACTCTTGACAGTCAATCTATTATGATCCTGAACTTGTCAAAGTTAAAATTCCGGCTTATGTCATGTGAGAGCCGGCTTACAGAGAGCTAGGGTAAACCAAGGGCTATCAAGCCAGCTTCATTGAAGCAAGACTCGAGCCCCGAAAGCCAGTCTTTTTGTCGTACCTTGAAAGACGGCTTAACATTTATCTCTATCTATGTTTCAATCTTTTTAACATGACTTTTTGCTCCTTGATCAATCATTATATTGACTATAAGTTGCTGGGTCAACAAAACACCGGATTATGTTGATCAAGATTGAGCTCTCAACGGTCATGATTCGCCCGATTAAAATAGAAAGCCGGGTTATTCTTTCTCATTACTACTACACGGCCAAGAGTTCAGGTACTGACTAGATATCCTGGATTATCAAATTTTGCTCATCAAAGCGAGTAGAAACATAATAAAAGCACAAGGAAATCGACGGGGTTAACAAAACACCACACCAGCTCAATTGTGTTTTTCAAAAGTGTTAAGCGCACGACATTGCAGATGAAGCACAATATTGAACTACCCTATTACATAGCCGCAACTAGGCTCAATATGTCAAACAAAGTTTTTTAGGAGCACACTACTCCTGTAAGCTGGCCCCTATACCCTCTGGGTATTGTCACGCTCCGGGTTGACATCTTGGCAATCTCCAGTTTGATGCTTCCGAGTTATCCAGCGCCGGCTCTTCTTCTTATCCGATCTGAAGGTTGTTCAGATTCGAGTCGATAGTTGTTAAAGCTTGGAAGATGGCATCGTCTTGTATGATAATTCAAGGGTCAACATCAGGAGCAAATATATGCTTATGTCGTGTAGGAGTTAAGTCAAAAGGCTTAAAGGTTGGCGGGGTAACCCATGTATTCTACTCGTCATAAGCCAACTGATATTTTCTCAAATCAAGATCTTCAACTAGTGAGAGAAGTGCATATTTCAACCCCCAACTCTTGCCCTAGTCTAATATACACCCCTCAACTTCAAAACCATCTAATCTACAACCTCCAACTCTCCAAACCATCTAATATTCAACCCTGAGACCGGTTTTGACCCTGTTGACCGGTTTTGAACCCGTTGACCACCCAGCCAGCATGCCACATCAGCGATACTATTCATAAATTCATTTTCTGAAACTTTTCCCCAAAAAACTGAGAAATTCAATTTCCAGGGGGAAAATTCTGCGTGAATAGTAAATTTGAAAAAATAAAATAAAAAGTACCATTTTTGCCTCGTGAGCAGTAACTCGGAAAAAGTTCGAAAAAATATAAAAAGTATCAGCACAAATTTTTGAAAGTTCCTAGTTTTCACACCTGTGAACAGTGCTCGTGGAACAAAAAATTTCGACTGTACTGTTCACGTGGAGAAAAACTAAATCCCGAAATTACTATTCACGCGGCGAAAACGGAATTTTTTAAACTTTTTTCAAAATGATTTTTTTTCACCGTGTATGCAGTGAATTCGAGACCATTTCGTTTTTTTGCCACGTGAACAGTACTATTCGTGTGAGAATTATCTAGAAAATGAAATTTTCTGATTTTTTGGTAGAAATGAATTTATGAACAGTATTATGAAAGTGTTGCTGATGTGGCACGCTGACTGGGTGGTCAATGGGTTCAAAACCGGTCAACAGGGTCAAAACCGGTCTCAGCGTTGAATCTTAGACGGTTTTGAGAGTTGGGGGTTGTAGATTAAATGGTTTTGAAGTTGAGGGGTGTATATTAGATTAGGGCAAGAGTTGAGGGTTGAAATATGCACTTCTCTCTCAACTAGTTGACTCGCCAAGACATGAGTCTCCTTCACACAACAGGCATAGTCTGTTGCAGAAAATTGACTGCCATCAACGTTAAATTCTGGAGACCCGCCAAACATCTCTGATGGGTCCATCTCTGGCAAGTAAGCTTTGGCATGACTCAGAGATATCATTGCGCCAGCTCGAGTGGCTGATCTTTTCCGCTCCTCAATCTACTTGGGGATGGTTGGGAGTTGTTTCAGCACATCTCTTATGAATTGAGGTGGCTCTTTCCCACCCTTCACAACCATTATGGTAAATAAGCTCCCTGCATACAGCTACTCAAAGAAGGCGTATACGGCCTTTAGCTTCACCAGAGGCACCTGGACGACATTTCCACTTCTTATGCCTGCAAACTTTAGATAGTTAAAAGTTATAACAATTCAACTTTAAAACAGAAGTCGCCAGGCGATTTATCAATAAATATTCAAAGAGCTGCCTACCAAAGATAGTTGTTGTCATGTGGGTAATATGGCGTTTCAACATGTTTAGCTCCTCACTGACTGCTTAAGCCGGCCCTCTACTTCCTCATCACTCTTCAACAATGATGCTTTTTCTTCCTCATGAGAGGTCTTTAAAGAGCTCAAATTTTCAGAGGCATCTAGCAAAGATTTCTACAAAGAAGCAGCTGATGACTCGGCCTTTTCATGCAGAACTTTTTAAGTTTTCAGCCGCTCCTGTAAGCCGGCAGCCTTTGCTTCCGCATCATTGAGCATATCCTGTTATAAACAGTACAATCTGTACAAGTATTTTTGGAGTCCCAAGCCGGCAAAAGTTGCGCGACTCGGCACTTGAGGGCTACAAGAGGCAGAAATTGTTCTATACTTTAAGGCCCAAGCAGTTATAAGCAATCTACATGGCACTTGGGGGCTAATGCAAGTCGTTTTTTCTGAAAGACACAAAGGTAAAGACCCGACTTATTTCATTGAAATGAGTCGGCCCTTGGGGGCTACATGGTGTTTTTTCTTCAGTTTGTTTCATTTAACATTACGAAGACCCGGCTCTCTCACAGAGATGAGTCGGCCCTTGGGGGCTACAGTGCACTTGTCAAAATTTATGTGCAAAGTCGCACACATACTCATACTTCCTATGTCTAAGACTCGGGGGCTACATAAGTATATACGGTATTGAATGAAGAGGAAGTTTTTCATACCTCATATTTTCTCTTCATCATATTAACCATGCTCGCTTCCATATCCTGGCTTGTGGATAGCTGAGTTAAATGGCCTTGATGAAGCTCATCCGCGTTGAGGTCTTCCATATTGGGCATTTCCAGTTTTCTTTTCCCCTTATCAGATGCGGCTCGCTCGCCCCTTGTTGCAATTTTGGCTAACACATTTGATGCCTCTGGAATTTTAAAGGATTCTCTAGTAATGTTGACCTTGTCATCAGCCACTGGTGACGATGGGACATCTTTAGCCGCCTTCTCAAGGACGAAGGTACGATACGGACTAGGCGGGTTAGCATTATGCATCACATCATCAATGTTGCCGTGTACATCCACTTGGATGGGCCCCACTGTCATTGTCTCTTCAGCACCAGCCTGCTCATTCTGTTGGCGCGGCTCAACCCTTTGATCATGGCAACCTTTCGGCGTATCAATTTGGCCTTCAGGGGTTACCAAGAGCGGGTCTTCTAATTCGAGGATTTATGGAGTCAAAGATTACTCACCAATTTTCCTCTTCTTGTGCTTGGCCCTACAGTCACATGAATATGTTCAAATAAAACAAAGTAATGAATGAAAAGGTATGAACCATTGAAACACTTACCCTTGAAGTAGTTGAGTCACCAGATGATGGTGGCGGCTCCTGATAATTTGAGTTAGAGGGGTTAAGAGGTTGCCTAATAAGGCCGGCTCATGGAAGAGATGAGGTTGGACTATGAGGCACCTCGGTGCGTCGCTTACGGGCGATTGGTGCATCAGATAAGCCAGCAGCCAGTTCTCCAGAGCTAATCCGAGGCTGACATTTTGATGTGCCAGCATGTTGTGATTTCTTCAAAAGAAATTGTGGATCTAAGTGAGTATCTGGATGTGAAAAAGATACTTTCCTCACGGTCCGTCTTGTTTTCTTTGGAGATGATTGTTCCGAGATGGATGAAATTGAAATTACCTTGATGTTGTCGGCTCGACTTGTTTCGGTGTTATCCTTGGAAGAATGAGCATCAGCTAACTATATACAAATGAGGCCAAGCGAGTCAAGTTCTACCTCCGGTTCATTCTCCATGGCCAGCTCATCTGCGTCGACCGGCTCATTCACTCGAGGAGCTGGAGCTGGAGCAGACTTGCGACCTTTTTTCCTTTTCCAGAACGGGGAGTCAGCCGACATGTTTTGCATATTAGAAGTGAGCCCGGTCAAGAAAAGATTAATAAGCAGGACAAATGAATACAATCATACTTACTCGAGGTGTTGGGTTTTTAATACAGAAGGGAGCAAGCCCTGTCTTGTTGTGTGCATCTTGGGGTTCTCCTAGCAGTCTCTTCACGGCTTTATTTATGTCACCAACTGACAAGTCAACTGGACTGATATATTGTACATCAGCTAACTCACTAGTATAGTTACACATTAAGTCGCCTCTCGGACTTCATGGCAGAATTCTCCAACTGAGCCAACACCGATCAAATCGATCCCAGTGAGGTTGTTTGCTGACAAGGCCCTCAATTTAGAGTATATATGGGTGACGTCTTGTCGCTCTTCCTTAGAAGGCCAACCAGGAAAGGCTTCAGTGGCATTAAGTCGATCAAGTATGTAACCCGGCAATGGATTTTCACCGGTAGGAGCAGTATTCTTGCAATATAACCAGGTCTTATTCCATCCTTTTGGATGACTCGGTAGTTTAGCTTCTGGAAAAGAACAATTTTTTCACCTCTCAACAGAGACCCCACCAAGCTCTATGCTGGGATCGTGTGCAAACTCAGTCTGATGGTTGATATAGAAAAATTCCCTGAAGGTAGGGATAGGCGCCTCTGTCTGAAGATAAACTTCAAAGAAGACTTGGAGTTGGCATAGATTGGTCATAGAGTTGGGACCAATATCTTCGGGGTGGAGTTTGAAAATATTAAGGAAATCCCAGAAGAATTTTAACTCGGGTGGTGATAAGCCCCTATGAAGATGGACTGTGAATACCACGACTTCTCCTTCATGAGGTTGAGGGGTGCTTTCTTCATCAGGCGCCCGCCAGCCAACTACTAGTTGAGCCCGAAGGAGACCTTGCCCCACAAGGTCATCAAGTACCAGGGTTGACACTTGAGATCAGAGCCAGTTACAGGCCTTGTCAAGCTTGGCCATAATGAGTCGCCTGAGGGTTTAAAACTGCAAGTAAAATATGGATGGCGGGTCATATTTACAGGAGACCAACCGCCAGTTTGACTACATGATGAGCTAGCAAATAATGAGATTATTGCAATTTAGGACGAGTCAACACATTTGTTCTATTACTGACAAGTCACCAGTTTACTCAAAGTATTGAGTTGGCCAAATAAGGAACACTTATGATTATCAAGTTATGCAGGTTACAATATGCATTGATGAGTCGGCAACGAATACGGCGACTCATCCTCTGTGGAGACTGGCTTTTCTACTAAGTGTTCCACAAACAAGTGCTGTGGAAACGATTGCGATTACGGATGTAAAAAATAGCTTGAAAAGGAAATTATTTATTAAACCTAAGGTGGACAGTGGAAGCATTGGCTAGTCTACTCACATGATCTAACAAAGATATAAAGTTTGTAGATGCAAAAATGGTGTCACCACTATCACCGGAGTATTTCTACAAGAAGTTCATTTGAATCCAGATCTAAACAGTAGACAATGGTGGAATACACTGACAGTCACTGATGAACTAGGTAAAAAGATTGGGGATTTCTATAGATCTAAAAGAGGAAAATCAAGCGTACCTGGACGTGGCAGAGACCTCCAGGACGTTCTCGAGCAGTTTCGATGGCGGCGCACGCGATGTGGAAGGTGCAGTTGATGGTGCCAGAGAACCCGCAGTCCCGCAGTGGCGGAGCTCTAGATGCGGATGGGTGAGGTGCGAGGAAGAACAAGATGCAAGGGGGTGAAGTTGTAAAAGTGAAAACCGGACCCCTTCAGGTATTTTTATAAGGAGAGGAGAAGAGGAAAAGGCAGGCGTGAAAATCGAGGAGGTACAATAACTTTTTGAGTAAGGGGCGCGTTGATTTTCGGGCCTGACAGATATACACGAAAGATTCGATGTGATGTCACACTTGAACTCCTGGAATTCCGGAAGATGACGTCATGATTAAAAGAGATAGGAAAAAGTCAAAGTATGGAAGTATCATAAGCCGGAACCTATGACCCGACCACGATGCAGGTTCAAAGGGAAGATGACCCGGTATTCTTATCAATCTGAAGATTAACATGGATGAATCCAAGTCAATCTGGAGGATATATAATGTTGGGGATATAACCCCATGGTATGACCCGCCCATTTAGGGCCGGGTTATACAGTGTTGTCCTGAAGAGAGACTAGACATGGGCTATGACGATCAAGACCTCAAGGCCCATATGGTGACTCATTCAGTGGGCCGGCTTGTGGCCCTACGCCCGAGGAGGTGGCTCATAAAGGGGAGGATGTAGTTATCTTGGGAAATAAGACAAGTAGGAAACTCATTAAGATACGGATTGTAGTATGATCCAGACTCTATTGTAAGCTCAGGGACTCGACCTGTATATAAAGGGGAGCCCCTGAGGCAGAAAGACTAAGTTACAATCTCTCAAGTACTAGGTTAGGCAAGTCGCACCCTTGTACCGTAATCGAGATCATCATCATCAATATCAATAAGCAGGAAGTAGGCTATTACCTCCATCGTGAGGGTCCAACCTGGGTAAAGCCTTGTCTTTCGATTCCGATCAACCCTGTTCAAGCTACTACCGTACGACAATGGCCTAACGACTAAGTCCTTTCACGAGGACATCTGCTTTAACAAAACCATGATAACTCTGGTACGAAACGTACCCTGGTTGACCTACGAAGTTTAATAGTAACTTGATCCGAAGTTTCATGATCATCATCGTTAGCTCCCTCTTCGGCTGGTGTAGGCATCACGGGAATTGCTTTCTGTGATGTGATACCTTCCAATTCAAGAGAAGGTACAATTACCTCATCAAGTTCTACTTTCCTCCCACTCACTTCTTTCGATAGAAACTCTTTCTCTAGAAATGACTCATTCTTGGCAACAAAGATCTTGCCCTCGGATCTATGGTAGAAGGTATACCCAATGGTCTCTTTAGGGTATCCTATGAAGACACACTTCTCTGCTTTGGGTTCAAGCTTGTCAGGCTGAAGCCTCTTGACAAACCACAACTCATATGGTGTCGTCTCAATGGATTTAGACAGTGCCCTATTTAAAGCGAATGCAGTTGCCGAACGATAGTGGCAAATCGGTAAGAGACATCATAGAATGCACCATATCCAATAGGGTACGATTAGGATGTTCGGATACACCATTACGATGTGGTGTTCCAGGTGGCATGAGTTGTGAAATAATTCCACATTGTCTTAAATGCATACCAAAATCGCAACTCAAATATTCACCTCCATGATCAGGTGTAGAAACTTTATTTTCTTGTTATGATGGTTCTCCACTTCACTCTGAAATTCCTTGAACTTCTCAAATGTTTCAGACTTGTGTTTCATTAAGTAAATATACCCATATCTACTCAAATCATCTGTGAAGGTAAGAAATAATGATATCCACTACGTGCTTCAACACTCATCGGACCGCATACATTGGTATGTATTATTTCCAATAAGTCAATAGCTCGCTCCATTGTTCACATGTCTCAAATGAGTCATAATCAAGAGATTCCAAAAGTCCATCAGCATGAAGTTTCTTCATGCACTTTACACCAATATAACCTAAGAGGTAATGCCACAAATACGTGGTACTATCGTTATTAACTTTGCATCTTTTGGCATCAATATTATGAATATGTGTATCACTATGATCGAGATTCAACAAGAATAAACCATTCAAAGGGGTGCATGACCATAAAAGATATTACTCGTATAAATAGAACAACCATTATTCTTTGACTTAAATGAATAACCATCTTGCAATAAACAAGATCCAAATATAATGTTCATGCTCAACGCAGTCACCAAATAACAATTATTTAGGTTTAAAACTAATTTGATGGTAGATGTAGAGGTAGTGTGTCGACGGTGATCACATCAACCTTGGAACCATTTCCGACGTGCATCGTCACCTCATCCTTAGCTAGTCTTCATGTATTCCATAGCTCCAGTTTCGTTACAAATATTACCAACCGAAGCAGTATCAAATACCCAGGCGCTACTACAAGCACTAGTAAGGTACACATCAATAACATGTATATCAAATATACCTTTGTTGACACTGCCAGCCTTCTTATCTGCCAATTACTTGGGGCATTTCCGCTTCCAGTGACCATTCCCCTTGTAGTAGAAGCACTCGGTCTCAGGTTTGGGTCCAGCCTTGAGTTTCTTCACGGGAGAGGCAACTGTCTTGCCATTCTTTTTGAAGTTCCATTTCTTTCCCTTGCCTTTCTTCAAACTAGTGGTCTTTCTAACCATCAACACTTGATGCTCCTTCTTGATTTCTACCTCCGCGACCTTAAGCATCGTGAAGAGCTCAGGAATCATTTTCTCCACCCCTTGCATATTATAGCGCATCACAAAGCCCTTATAGCTTGGTGGCAGTGACTGGAGAACTCTATCAATCACTATGTCATCTGGAAGATTAACTCCCAACTGAGTCAAGCGGTTGTGAAACCTAGACATTCTGAGTATATGCTCACTAACAAAACTGTTCTCCTCCATCTTGCAGCTAAAGAACTTGTTGGAGGTATCATACCTCTCAACTTGGGCATGAGCTTGAAATCCAATTTCAGCTCCTAGAACATCTCATATGCTCCATGGTGCTCAAAACGTCTTTGGAGCCCCGGTTCTAAGTTGTAAAGCATGGCACACTGAACTATCGAATAGTCATCAGAACATGCCTACCAAATGTTCACAACATCCATAGATGAAGCTGGAGGGGATGCGGCACCTAGCAGTGCATCAAGTACATAAGCCGTCTGTGCAGCAATGAGGATAATCCTCAAGTTATGGACCCAGTCTGCATAGTTGCTTCCATCATCTTTCAGCTTAGCTTTCTCTAGGAATGCATTAAAATTTAGGGGAACTACATCGCGGGCCATTGATCTACAACACAAATTTTGAAAAGACAATTAAGACTAAGTTCATGATAATTAGTTCAGTAAATTAAATTACTAATGAACTCCCAGCTAAATCAACATCCCTCAAGTTGTCTAAGTGATACATGATCCAAATCAACAAACCCATGTCCGATCATCACGTGAGATGGGGTAGTCATCTGTGGTGAACATCTCCATGTTGATCATATCTACTATATGACTCATGTTCGACCTTTTGGTCTCCTGTGTTCCGAGGCCATGTCTATACATGCTAGGCTCGTCGAGTTTAACCCAAGTTTTCTGCATGTGTAAAGCTGGCTTACACCCGTTATATGTGAATGTAGAGTCTATCACACCCTATCATCATGAGGTGCTTCAAAATGAAAAACTTTTGCAACGGTGCATACTTAGGGAGAACACAATTTCTTGAAATTAAGTGAAGGGATCATCTTATAATGCTACCGTCGTCCTAAGCAAAATAAGATGCATAAAAAGATAAACATCACATGCAATCAATATGTGACATGGTATGGCCATTATCATCTCGTGCCTTTGATCTCCATCTCCAAAGCACCAGCATGATCTCCATCGTCACCAGCATGACACCATGATCTCCATCATCGTGGCATCATGTGGTCGTCTCACCAACTATTGCTTCTACAACTATTGCTAACGCATAGCGATAAAGTAAAACAATTACATGGCGATTAATAAATTATAGACAACCCTATGGCTCCTGCCGATTGCTGAACTCATCAACATGCAAGTCGTGAAACTATTACAAAACAAGATCATCTCATAAATCCACATATATCACATCACGTTTTTTGGCCATACCACATCACAACATGCCCTGCAAAAACAAGTTAGATGTCATCTACTTTGTTGTTGCAAATTTTACGTGGCTGCTATGGTCAACTAGCAAGAAACGTTCTTACCTACACAAATCCACAACGGTGATAATCAAGTTGCCTTTTAACCTTCTACAGGGACCGGCTTCATCAAATTAGATTCAACTAAAGTAGGAGAGACAGACACCCGCAAGCCACCTTATGCAAAACAAGTTGCATGTCAGTCAGTGGAGCCGGTCTCATGTGCGAGGACATGTAAAGTTGGTCCCAATTGCTTCATCCCACAATACCACCGAATCCAAATAAGACAAGAGAGGTAAACAATTTGAGCATCAGCCCCCACAACTCTTTGTGTTCTAATCATGCATATACATCTACGCATAGACCTAGCTCAGAATGCCATTCTTGGGGAATGAAGCATGAAAATCAAAAAAAATCCTACCAACACCCAAAATCTATGTAGGAGAAGCATAACAACGAGAGGGGAGAGTGTGTCTATGTACCTTCGTAGACCGTTAAGCGGAAGCATACATCACGCGATTACTCGTCACGATCCAAACCGATGAAGTATCGAACGAACGGCACCTCCGCGTTCAGCACACGTACAACTCGATGACGTCTCCTCCTCCTTGATCCAGCAAGCACGGGAGGAGAAGTAGATGGGATTACTGGCAGCACGACAGCGTGATGGTGATGGTGGTGGAGTGATTCCGGCAGGGCTACGCCGAGCGCTACCGAAACAACAAAGACGGTGGAGTTACGAAGTAACTGGAGAGAAAGGGGGGCCAAGGGCTTGTGTGTCCTCTTGGGGGCGCCCCCTCCCTTCTACATATAGGTCGAGGGGCGTTGTGGCCAGCCCTCCAAGCCCTAGGGGCACACCAAGGGGGAGGAGTTGGACTCCTAGTCCAATTCCCTCCTTTTCCATACACAGGTGGACTTTCCACCTCTCCCAGGACATAGGCCTTGAGGGACTTGTGCGCCTGGCCCAATAAGACCAGTGCACCTCCCCTAAGCCCATGTTGGCCCTTGGGATGTGGTGGAACCCTTGGTGGACTTCCAGATTCCTTTGGAAGTTTCTGGAACCTTCTAGAAGCTTCCCGGTATAGTATCGAAAAAACTAAGACTTTTTCCGGAACCCTGAAAGAAACTTTCCATATATAAACCTTTACCTCCGAACCATTCCGAAGCTCCTCGTGTCGTCTGGGATCTCATCCGGGACTTAGGAAAATATTCGGTCACCAGCATGCTTATCCCAGTATTACTCTAGCGTCACTGAACAATAAGCGTGCGGACCCTATAGGTTCGAGAATCATGTAGACATGACTGAGACACCTCTCTGGTGAATAACCAATAGCGGAACCTGGATTGTCATATTGGTTCCTACATATTCCACAAAGATCTTTTATCATTTGAACCACAATGTCAAGGATTCGGTTAATCCCGTATACAATTCCCTTTGTCCAGCGATATGTTACTTGACTGAGATTCGATTGTCGGTAACTTCATACCTAGTTCAATCTCATTACCAACAAGTCTCCTTACTCCTTGTGTAATACAAGATCTCATGACTAACTCATTAGCCACATTGCTTGCAAGCTCTCTACGATGTTGTATTACCGAGAGGGCCCAGAGATATCTCTCTGTCACACGGAGTGACAATTCCCAGTCTTGATCCATGCCAACCCAACAGACACCTTCGGATATACATGTAGAGCGTCTTTATGATCACCCAGTTACGAAGTGACGTCTAATAGCACATAAGATATTCCTCCGATATCCGGGAGTTGCATGATCTCATGGTCTTAGGAATAGATACTTGACATGAGAAAAGCTATAGCAATAAACTCAAGTGATACGATCGAATGCTAAGCTCATGGTTGGGTCTTGTCCATCACATCATTCTCCTAATGATGTGATCCTGTTATCAAATGACAACTCATGTTTATGGTTAGGAAACCTTAACCATCTTTGATCAATGAGCTAGTCTAGTAGAGGCTCACTAGGGACATAGTATTTGTTTATGTATTCACACTTGTATTTAAGTTTACAGTCAATACAATTCTAGCATGAATAATAAACCTTTATGATGAACAAATATGATAATAACCAATTTATTATTGCCTCTAGGGCATATTTCAACACTTTCTTGACGAAGAAGGCATCTCACATGAGTTCTCGGCTATGTAAACACCTCAACAAAATGGAGTTGTTGGGAGGAAGAACCGTTCCCCTATTGAGATGGCTTGAACGATGCTAGATGAATACAAGACGCCAAGACACTTTTGGACGAAAGCGGTTGAGACAACTTGTCATGCTGCAAATCGACTTTACCTTCACAAACTTCTCAATAAAACGGAATACGAGCTACTCATTGGTAACAAACCCCAAGTTGGATACTTTTGAGTATTTGGCTCAAAGTGCTACATTCTTGATAAGCATCGTCGTTCGAGATTTGCTCCTAAATCTCATGAAAGTTTTCTACTCGGTTATGGCTCAGACTCTCACACTTACCGTGTCTACAACAATTTCACCCGAAAGGTTGGAGAGATGGTAGATGTGAAGTTTGATGAATCTAATGGCTCACAAGTAGAGCAATTGCCAATTGATGTAGGAGACAAAGATACCTCGTAAGCAATTCAAGATTTATCTATTGGCAAAGTTCATCCAATGGACGTCAAGGAGAGCACTTCGTCTATTCAAGTGGATGCTTCTACTTCACATCAAGGTGAACCACAAGTTACCATGGAGGCATCCACAAGTGGAACTCACCAAGACGAAGTAAATGAGGAAGTACATCAAGATGATCCACCTCGACCTCCTTCTCCACCACCACAAGCGAACAACGACGCCAACAACAATGAAGAGGAATAATATGATGATGATGATGAGGATGTTCCACCACAACCCAAGCAAAAGCTTTCACGAGTTAGAGGAAGATTCACAAAGAATCATCCCATTGAGAAAATCCTTGATGACATCAACACCAAGACATCACTCGCTCTAAAAATCATTTGGCTAACTTTTGTGAACATTACTCATTCATCTCTAGCATTGAACCTATGAATGTGGAAGAAGCCCTTGAAGATCCGGATTAGATAAATGTTATGCACGAGGAGCTAACAACTTCGAGAGAAACCAAGTGTGGGCATTGGTTGAGAAGCCCAAGGATGATCAAAACATCATTGGAATAAAACGGGTGTTTTGAAATAAGCAAGATGAGCATGGAAAGTGGTGCGCAACAATGCTCGCCTCGTTACTCAAGGCTACACACAAGTTGAAGGTATGGACTATGGTGAGACATATGCCCCCATTGCTAGACTTGAGTTCATTTGCATTTTACTTGCTTATGCCAATCACCGTGATATCATTATATACCAAATGGATATGAAAAGTGCATTTTTAAATGGTGAAATTGAGGAGGAAGTGTATGTCACTACAAAAAAAATACACTTCCGTGATTATACGTGTTTGTTACAATAGGTCGCATTTTTTGTCATGCATGTACATCCATGACGATTTTATGGCAGAATCAAGATAGTCATAGTTGTGCTGTCGTAGAAGTGTTCCATGACATTACCAAAATTATCATCACGGAAGTATCCACATCCATGACGATAAATCGCGCGTCACAGAAGTGCTTTCGTCAAGGGTGACCGACACGTGGCATCCACCGTAACGGAACACCATTAAGCTATTGGGTCGGGTTTTGGATCCGATAACCCGTTAACAGTCCGGACCAATGGGAAATTTTCACGTGTTACATTCTTATTGGTCGGACGAAACACGTGTCAGCTCGTCAGTGGGTCAGATAGGCGCCTATGATATGTCGACACGTGCCATGGCCCACCCCTGGCCCATTTAGCTTACAAAGCCGGCCCGTTTGACTTGGTCAAAAGTTAACGGGCTGGCCCATGAAAAGCCTGTTAACGGTCTCTTCGCAAATAGCCCATTTTGCGGCCCCGTAACTCACGGCCCGTTAGGCCCTAACGAAAATCGGCCCAACAACATCATCTGGGCCGTCGAATATAACACCAGTCCATTTCACTTTCGGCCCATGTATGGCCCATGACGTCTTTTGGCCCATATGAGGCCTTTGTATCTTTAGGCCCTTTAGAGGCCCACATTGACTCTAGCCCATAATGAACAGTAAATTTCTTTGTACCTGTTAACGACCCGTGATTCACATGGGTCGTTTCCATCCCGTGTTAGCTTTCGGCCTGTTGGCGGCCCATACGTTCTTGGACTCCTTTCTGGCCCTCGATTACTTCCGGCCCGTTACTGGCATGCTCCCCTAATGGGCCAAATTCGACCCATGGCAAGAGTCGGCCCGTTTCTGGCCTGTTAACCCGTTACACCGTTTCTAGCCTGTCCTATATTCAGGCCCATTAAAGACACATTATGCCTGTGACATAATTAAGCCTTTGCTGTCCTCCGGCCTGTTAACGGCCCGTTATTGTGCTGGGCCGATACCAATTATGCCCGTTTACGGCCCATGTAGACCCATTTATCTAACGGCCCGAGGCCCGCCCATTCTACGGCCCTGTTGGAGGCCCATTTATCATGGCCCGTAGGAGACCTGTGGATCCTACGGCCGGTATATGGCCCATGGTTGTTGCGGCCACTAGCAAACCAGGGAAAAAGAAGACTAGGAAATAAATAAGGCCAAAACTAATGCTAGGCTATTAAGGCGATTGCACAGATTACATCCACTCGGCATCAAAGATCGCCACCAGTGCAAATATAGGGAACACCCTACACTATACAAAAATGGCTTGCTGTTTTCTTCAGCCAGTGGCTGCACGCTAAGAACAAATTTTGTATTGCACCAAAACAAATTACAACTATATAACAAAAGGAAGGTTGGCATAAAACTTAACAGTCTAGCAGATAAATGCACCACCAGAAGTTCAGAAGCTCAGTTCATTTGACCTGACTGTTTCGTTTTCATGTTGTATTGTCTGATGGATCACCATAACCCTCGCCTTCATTTCTGATAGTCTGGTTTCAAAACCATGCATATCTCGATGACATCGAACAATGTCTCTCCTTGTTTCACAAAGGGTCTCTATTAGGGAATGAACTTGTGTCTGGAGCACAAATACAACATTGCTTTGAGCTTGCATATCTTGATCATGAGGTAGTTTGGACGAGATTTCCTTAACAACCAACCCAGTATTATGCAGGAACGTGCTTTTGGCATTGTTAGTGGACAGGTACTAACCCACTGCAGCAAGAGTTGACATTGTGGTTATAGTTGCCTCGCCACCTTTACAAGGTGGAGGTTCCACCATTTTTTCCATAGCTCACTAAAAAGTTGAGTTTTACATTAGTAGTACCAGAACAGAAGATATTAAGGAGGCAACAAAACCAAACAAAATAGCTTTTGTCTATATACAAAACTTATTCTAGTGAACCCATGTAAAATATTAGTTGTATTTTATTGCAAAGTACATAGTAAAACTAGGTTCCAAACATATGACCATGTACCATCGCTAATGTATTGGCTATTTCTTCACATTGTATTGAGGGCTAAGGATAAAGAGACGAAGTTTATAATACGGTACGCATAATATGACATCATTCATATCACAAACAACTGAGAACAGACAAACATGCAATTCTACCATTGTGTGGGCAAGTCCAGCATGGAACTAGATTACAGGTCAAGATCAAAGGAACATCACTCCTCTCTTTTAAACCTTGTAAGGTGCAATGATACGCTAAGACAATTGTGTATAAAATTGAAAAGAGTAATAGACATTGGCTGCAAACCATGTAGTTCAAGGCACAAGTCAGAGTAAGTAGTAGTTAAAAGGCATGAGGATTAAGGACTTACAATAGCGGCTTTGACTGGTGTAGTCATGCCCTTCTTCTTGCTAGTGTGACAGTCCTTGAAGAATTCCACAGCATTTGGTTCAGGTACTTTTTGGTCCTTGCGGGCTTTCCTCTACATTTGGAACAAGTCAATATAGATCTGATAATATGGTACAGCGAAAAGAGTGAAACAACAACTAATTACAAGAGCCCCGTAGTGTGCAATATAGCTATGAGATCCTGTCGTTTGTTGGAATTTCACTTTCGTATGGTTGGCCTTGTTCTTTGAATAGTTCACCTACAAGAAGATAGATTTGTGTGGCACATGCATAAATAGGACTTCAACATGTGATTTGATCACATATATATAATGTACCTGATACTTCGGATCAGACCAGTGTTTAACGAGGCCCCTCCAGTCTTCATCCGATATATTTTCCACTGGAGATGTTTGGGAAAGTTCACTGTTAGCCTTGACTTCAAAATGAGCTTTCCTCAAGTTATACCGATACTGTCGCAGAGCAGACTTGAAAACATGGGTGCAAGCTTGTCTGGTTGCATCATCTTGGATATCCAACTGGAACCTCATCTGTTGAAAATTATGGGAGTCTCATTATCAGCAACCAAGAAAGTATGGGACAGAGCAAGATGATATTACTAGTTTTCAAACATAACCATACTTACATATAAATGGTCGAGGAAGGTGTTGAACTGGGTTTCGTCTTTGTCATTCCTGTACTGAACCCATGTTGGGAGGATACGTACATGACACCTAACGGCAACCACTGCCTCTGATACTAACTTGGCTGACTCTATTAGCATCACGTGGCCTTTTTAAACCTGCCTCAAAATGGATCTCCATTCTTCCTCCTCTAGATTTAGTTAACCTATCGAGTATTATCCCTGATGTTTGTTTCCTCTTGCGCCTAGGTGCTAGTCCAACAACGAACATAGGAAGTGTTAGTGTACATCAAACTGTGAGACTATATATAAAGAAGCATGCAACTGTAACTTGACTCCGGCAACTACCTTCTTACTGTTGAAGCTCACAAGGTTCATCTGATCTTGCCAACTCGTCTTGTGTCAAGAGTGCTTGGGAAGTAGTGTCAGGTGGCAAGGGAGCTTGGGAACGTGTTGCTAGCTCAGTTGACGCACGAGTAACTCATGCAGCTGGTAGTACTGTGGTAGGTGTTGCAAGAACTAGGGTTGTCTCTGCTTGTTGGGTGTGGCAGCTATTTGTTTCTGTTTAGCTTTTTTGCAGCTCGTGTAGCATGGGATACCCTGTTTGTAGAATTTTCCGCTAGACTTTGACCTTCTATTGCACCATCAGTACCAGCAGAATCTGTAGGATTCATCTGCTTCTCATTCACTACCATTCTGTGTTTCTTCCTCTTTCTGTGTGCCATGTTAAGTCAACCCGACAAGAAGAATGAATAACAATTTAGTTCTTTAGAACAAATTGATGTGTGATGCAGATGAACTGAACTTTGATGTTAGACAACCACATGATAGGAGGATGTAATATGTACGAAAAACAGGACGGAAGAGATAACCAGAATTATGATGTGTAAACTAAGCAGAAGACATTTCACCAAATTAGAAGCAATGCAATGTAAGGTAGACACCATATGAAAGATGCTACAAATATCGCTCTGCCAAGTTAACAGTGTCTCATCATAAATGGCGGTTAAACAAATGTGAAGCAGTATAAGGAATAAATCATATGCAAGATGCAAACAACATCACACTACCAAGTTAGAGGTCTCTCATCATTAGTGCCATTGCATATTCACAGCTTATGATGTGTAAACTAAGGAGAAGGCATTTCAACAAATTAGAAGCGATGAAAGCTAGACACCATATGAAAGATGCAACGAATATCACTCTACCAAGTTAAAACTGTCTCGTGTTAAGTGCCATTTCAACAAATTAGTAGTACAAGCTAGAAAAGAATGCGAGATGTAACCTATATCACACTCCGAAGTCAAACGTGTCTTATGATAAGTGATTGTTGCAGGTTACACAACAGTAGTAATTTGATGTAAGAACATGGTGTGATAGACAGATATTGTATGTTCTAGAAACAGGAACACGTGTCTTATTCAAGTATAATGTTTAAAGTAAGCAGATGGAATTCAACAAAATTAGAAGCAATACAAGCTAAACATCACACATAACATGCAACCACATATAACAGTGCCAAGTTAGAGGGAGCACCGGTGATGGTGCACTAGGGGAGACGTGCTCATCATAAACACAACTACGTTGAGTGTCTATGCATGTGTTGTCTTGGAAATCATCTTGGGGGTGGAGGAGTAGAAACTGTAGAGGCCCTCCGTTTGGAAGGAGCACCTTTATCCGCTGCCTTGCTAACTTCCTTCCGCTTTATTGTTTTGAATTTTCAAGTAAAACCGACAAGAAAAAGCAATAAAATTCTCTCTTCAGAACTCATTCATGCATGATACTGACAATCACTACTTTGATGTAAGGCAAACACATGATACCAGGATGGAATATATATGAAAAATAGGATGGCATGGCATGTTCACAACTGTTTGTGTAAACTAAGCAGAAACCATTCCAACAAATAAGAAGCAATGCAAGCTAGACACCACATGAAAGATGCAACCAATATGACTCTGCCAAGTTAAAAGCGTCCCATCATAAATGGAATTTCGACAAATTATAAGCAGCGCATGCTATAAATCATATGAAAGATGCAACTAATATCGCACTGCATATACTAAAGGTGTCTCGTCATATTGATTGATGCGGGATACAAAAAAACAATAGTTTTATGTAAGGACATGCTTAATAGACAGATGTACTATGTACTAAATACAGGAAGGCATGTCACATTAACAGGTATAATGTATAAGCTAAGCAGAATAGCACATGCAATTTAACCAGATAGGAAGAATTACAATCTAGACACCATATGCAACATGCAACCACATATCACACTGCCAAGTTAGAGCAAGCACCTGCGATGCTAGTGTAGGGGAAATGCGGTAATCAACTACGGAGCTACGTTCACTATCTTCATCTAGCCTTGCTGTTTCTTGAGAATCATGTCGGGAGGCTGACGCCGCATTCTTTAAATGAGGAGTAGTCCACTTGCCTAACTGCCTCATCATAAGTGTTTGATGAGGGATGCACAAGAACATTAGTTTGATGTAAGAACATGGTTAATACACAGATGTACTAGTATGTACCAAAAACAAAAATGCATGCCATATTTAAAGGTATTATGTGTAAGCTAAGCTAATGCAAGTTAACCAAATTGGAAGCAATACAAGCTAGACATCCGGCTGGAGTGGTGAGCATGATCATCTAGGACCTGAGAGCCTGGTGGGAGGCGGGCTGCTTCGCCACCATCACGGGTTTTTAGTTGGCTTCCAGGTGATGCATGTATTTGTTGGGCTTGTCACTGGCTCGGTCAGTTCCCTGACTAGCTATTTGTCTTCTGGTGCTCACGGGATGGTGGTTCATGTAAAAATATCTTTCCTTATCTTAATAAAGATCGACTTCGGCCTTTCGAATACAAGCTAGACACCATATGGAACATGCAACCACATATGACACCGTGAAGTGAAAGCAAGCACCTGGGATGGTGGCTCATTGCGAGCGAGGTCATCAACTCCAGAGCTATGTTTACCGCCTCTATCTGCTAAACTGCACCCTTTATAGCACTGTAAAGTGTCGTGCCTACCCGCGAAGAAAGCTGGCACGACTTATCTCTTTTCTTTGCTGCGTCTCTCGAGGCAGACTCTGAAGTACCCTTGCATAAAAACACAATAGTGAGAGTATGGGTGAAGTGTGTGCAGAACTAGTGCACTATAAAGTAGCAGATAGCAGGTGGCTGAAAAATAAATGACAGGAGACATATGATAGCTCTACAACATTGCATGGCAAACAAAATTAGATTCTACTCCATATGATTTTGTAATATATGAGCACAGGAAATGCAGGTACTCCTCCAGCACACCACCACATGTGGTCATATCTAAGATAACAGTCGACTGAAAATAAATAGGTCGGTTGATTTTTTTAATGAACCATCTGATCTATAAGGAACGGGCAGATGGCCTTCGTCTACCTCCCGCCAGTCACTGTTGACGATCTTTCTCGAACCGCCAGCGACCATCGGCCCAGACACCTTCTTCCGCTGCCCCGCCCTCCCCTCGACCTCACACCACCACCGTGCTTGGCAACACCCCCAGGACATCCCTTTAATCCCAGTCGACCTCCAGATCGGGCGCCAGTAGCTCTAGGCCCCACACGCCCCTAAGATAAACGCCAAGGCGGTGCTTCCCCGGTGTAATAGGCGTACTAGCGCCTGTTACACCGGGGAATGCTTCCATTAATTGGGAATCAACTGACCAGAAATTGAAATTCAGGGGGGCGACGGACCTCTGGCTAAGGTGAAATAGTATATGAGGAGAAACCTTGTGCATCACGAGTTACTAGGAACATCTAGTATCAAGAGGAAGCGGTCAACTAGTGTCTTCTGTGGGATGAATACCATTCAAGCAGCGATGTAAGATTTGCATGAATAAGGGAAGAGGAGTACCCTTATCGGTTGCCAGTGCGGTCTCCTCCATATGTCGCGGCGATCTTATTTTTTCTCCCGGGGGAACTGATGTTTTGGAGAGACGTGGATCCTTAGACAAACCCATGGCCAAATTGTTGACTGTGTTGCCGTGGTCATATATCAGCGGAGGGGAAGCAGATCCGAGGAGGTGAAGGATGGCATAGCAGGAACAGCTCCGGTGCGGTGGACGGTGGCGAAGTTGGAGCGGCAGTGGTGAGGCGCAGGACGGCGTGGTTGAACTGGCTCGGGTATGGACGGCCCGGCCTCGGCTTAAACTACTAGCCGTGGAGGGCATTGCGGTTGAGGTTGCGGTGGACGATGACATCGGGGTATCGGCTCCACCGTGATGGAGGAGGGCGGCGGTTGATGGGTGGGATGGGGTGGCGGACGGAGGACGCCGGGGTTTCGCGGCTGGTGGAGAGGTAGTTTTTACGCCCACGGAGTACGAATGGGGAATCCGACAGGTGGGCGGGGGGAGGGGGAGAACCATGTTTTGGTCTGGGACGCGCTTGTTTTTTGCTTTTTTGAACAGAAGATGGGACGTGCTTGTTCGAAATTTGGGAAAGTACAAACTTTGCCCCCCTCTGAAATTTCGGACCTACTGCGGGTCGGGGGTAGGATGGTAATCCCAGGTGTCCCAAATAGTGGGCGGGAGCGATTTTGGCCGCGCGCATGTGTGCTTAGGCAGTCATTGTGTATGAATGTTTTTCGGAGGCGGTTGCGTGGCGTCTAGATGAAGCCACAAACCTACCCTGTTTTAGACCTTTGGACGTTGGGCCGGTAGGTTTCACGGGTCGGAGTTATTAGAAAAGTAATATCCTTGTACTACCAAACATTGTTCTCACGCGGTTTCGGGCGAGTAGAGGGTCTTTTGGCGCTTCGTTCAAAAATTTGAAACACAAGCATTCACGTTTAGAGTACTCTTGAACTATGAGGATTGACCTAAATAGACAACGTTATATTTGACCTTGTATGTTTGAGAACCTCATTAAATTATCCGCTTCTTTTTGAAATTTTGACACTTGAAAATCCTATAACTACGATTATTTTGGAATGGAGGAGCTAAATTTGTATATATTTTGTACACGACTACATATGCTATTATGTACAAAATCAGAGCAAAGATTGGTGCCCCCATAATTTAGGTATGATTTACAAATGCCATGATATCAAATTCAAATAATTAAATCGACTTCATGTTGAATTCGATTTTTTTAACCACCTTAAGTTGAATTCAAATGTATGCTAGTTCATAGGTAGCTATTTATAATGTTCATTGTGTAACTTTCATATGTATAATGTGCTTTACACACACAACATGAACTATACTCACATTTATATTCGATTGCTAAAGCGATGCATTGTCTGGAGTTCAAAATACTAACTATGTGGATCAATTGTATTGAATAATAACATAGACTTGCTCAAATTCGATAGAATCTAGATGTCTGATGGATCAATGACCGTTCCTTACGCGAATTGCAAATATCATGATCCCATCCTAATATTTGGATACAATTTATATCTTTAATCAATGTGTACAACAGTCTTTTACGTGTAGTTTCACTCTCCGTTGGTGGTCTCTCACACATGCTCACACACTCTCTCCCGAGGTGTGTTTCTCGCACACATGCTCTCGATATAACCCTCCCTCCCTCTCGTAACCATTTACGACTGTTTTCAATAACCTTTATCACAAGCACTCTTCCTCTCGCAAGCATACACATGCACAATACCCATTGACCCTTTCTATATACATAGACCTGCCTACGTGTCTCCTGTACGCACATTATCTTTAGGCATGTCTCTCACGCATTGTCTCACACCTCTCTTCCTAATCGACGAGTATGATTCTAGCAGAGCATTCTGTAGGATGCCCCTTAAAGTTTGGTTGGATGAATAGTAAGATCAGAGATAAAGGGGTTACCTTAGTCCGAGAACCTAGGGTTACAAATCCTAGCCGGCTTTGTCAGTGGACACAAAGTCCTTCACAATTCTGCTATCTTTGTCGTGTACGACTAGTCATCCATGGGTCTCCCTAAATGGGTCACGGGCCGACCAATGTGGCGCAGGACGGAATCGAACGAAGGGCCTCACCTCAACCCACCGGACCTCACGCGGTGACACACCCTCTGCCCCCACATCTTGTTATCTTCTCACATCCACACATACCAACACAAACACCACACACACAAAAAAAATTCTCCTGGTGCCCTCTATCCCCTCCCCCCTTTCATATACACACTCAAGGGAATCTCTCACCGTGACGTCATATTCGTCTCTCTCTCTCTAGACCACTCTCATTTCTCGTGCTATCTCTCCCATGCCCCCCCACCGGCCCATCTATCCATGCCTCTCTCGAATATGTAATACACACACATACCTCTCTAGGCACTGCCAAATGCATCAACTACAAATTCACACATGTTACATCACGTACCCCATTGATCTAAAAAGCCCTCTCTTCATGTTTATTTCGCATACAACATTACTTTTGAATAAAGTGTGGCCAAAAAATTCTTTTAGAATTTCTACATATATACAACATTACAAAGTTATATGGAGGAGTACGAACGCTATTTTTCATTGCATGGTGCCCAAAATGATATTTATTCCGCACTGTGAATTTGTATATTTTTATACTATATACAAAGTTAGTCATAATAAAGAGAAACGAAGAGCATCTCTCTCTCCATCGCATACCCCCCCTACACCCCTTTCACGTATGCACACAAACTATCTCTAGGTCCTCTAAAAGTAAGCCCCCATCACATTCACGCATGTTTCATCTTTCTCCCGCGATATATACAATGACGATCATTGTATTTGAAGCAAAAGCATGATATGTACATTGGACTTCAGAATTCACTCATTACGGTCACCATTTATGTTTTGTGGTTATTATACAGTCACGGGCTCACCGTACAACTCTGTATTTTCTAAACACATGACTAGTTGACCAGTTAAACGCTCCACGTGGCACCTCTAGTGTTGCATCACATTATCTCACTACCATCGGGCCCACCTGTCGGCTTGTATCTACTCTACATCTACACTCTTATAAAATACACTCTTATAAAAAATAGAGTTGGTGATGATGGTGTGCCTGCCATCCTGCAATATAGGCCGTCTGATTTATATCTGACGGATAGGAAAGAAAGTATGGCAATTTTGCAAAAGGTACCCACACACCTCTCCACATTTGCAAATAAGGCCTTCCCTCGTTCATCCTTTTCTCTCACAAGATAAACTAGTCATAAAATGCATCTTGATGTTATGTGCAACGCACGAGCATCTTGCTAGTAAGAATGAAAACAAACGACAAAAATATATTGGACGATGGTTCGAAGTCATGACCGCGGGCACAGCGGACAAGGTGGCCTTGTATTGGTGTGCTCAGCCATCTATTTTAATACACAGGAGCTGGTGTGGTGATTATACACACACACACACACACGCATGCACACAAACTGCATGCATGCAACACTCACACAAACACATGCACCCACGCATGCACGCAACACTCACACGTACACATGCAGCCACGCACGCACGCAACACTCACACGCATGCATGCATGCACACACCAGTACACCACACGACCAACACACACACTCTCACGCTCAAGTGCTCAACCGACATGTGCATGCGCACACATCAGGCCCTGACAGACACATACACAACTAGGTGCTTCCCGCGCATGGGTTGGAGTCTTATTGCGCCTGCGTAAATTTGTGTTTATCTGTCCTTTTCCCTATGCGAACTGATAGGTGGGACCCACAAGGAATGTGGTCAATTTAACTAGTCAACATGGCGCCACGCAGACTATTTGGCCGGTCAACAGAGTGCAATCCGATGCTGAACCATGAGCAAGTGACCGTATAATCACCGCAAAACGTATATAGTGACCGTAATCAGCTTATTCTGAAGTTCGGTGACCGTATTACGCTTTTCTCTCTGTAGTCCCTCCAAAACTACATCTCTACACGTTCTCGCATGTTACATCTAACAACTATGCAATACAACACTACTACTACACTCTAACACAATAAATCATATGTGCTTTTAGTTTTACTAGATATCATATTGTTATTTAATTATTTAGTTTGCATCCATTAAAATTGCCTTTGAAATGTATGGCCGGAATACAGCGCAGAGCAGCCGGGGTGAAGCACCCTAGTCATGGCACCGGCGTAGTAATGAGCAATGAGGCGTCAAATCGCAAAGCTGCACCTTTCCCGCAGTTAAGTTGGAGGGACAAAGTAATAATGCTAAAAAAGAAGTTGGAGGGACGAAGCAACCATCATTTCACTCATTGCAGAATCCGCTTCCCCCTCATCTTCTTCAAGTTAACCACGTGTTGCTTATGTCGTTGTTCCGCCTCATGTGGGAAGCGGATCGGCTTGGTAAAGCACTGACACGTGGGACCGCATGTTAGAAAACCGCCAGAACAACGTCCTCTAAAAATAAGAAACCTCCCCCGCCATCCACGCGGCATAATCACCTCCTTTTTACTAATCTTGATTCTATAATTTTTTCGATCAATATAATTGAGATTTGTATAGATAGCACACAGGAGCAAAACCAAGTGGTATGGTTAAGCGCATCCATAATGTGTAGCCAAATGTGAAAATAGCTTTTGGCATCGTGGGAACCATTGTGGATGGTGTTGTCAAAGCCAAAAATATGGAACTGAAGCTCCCTGATTGATTGATTGAAGGAATAGAAAAATGCAACACCTCTCCTCTTTCTCCCATGCTTGGACGCATGTACAGTATAGAACACAAAGTCTACTCCCTGTCCCTTCTATCACAAATCACAAAGCAGTGAGGCGTCAAATCACAAAAGCACGGACGAAGCAACCATCATTTCACTCTTTGCTGACTCCGCTTCTCCTTCGTCTTCTTCGAGAAACCATCTCACCGCACTAAGCTGGACGAACGACGCTATTGTGTACTAGTAGTACTAGTACATTTACATGTCCTTTGGTTCAACGGACTTCCTGGATGCAAATAAGGTGGTTGTCTCGGCTTGTAGGCGGCACTTGTGAACGACTTAACGTGGTCTCTCTCAATGGTGTTCTCCGTCGAACGCACTTCGCCAAACCACAACGTTCGAGATATCGTCGACGTCACCGCAATGGGGAAGAAAGTCAAATAGTTACTACCTCCATGTTTTTGTACACAAGGATAGTAATATCAAAATTACAATTTACAAAAGGCCACTAACCCTAATCGAGGCAAAATTAATGGGGTTTGCCTCGTACTAGCAACCAAGGACATTAATATCCCATGCATGCATGCGGAAGTGAGAAGGTTGGTTTGCATGGCGCTGCATTAATCAAGCGATGAGGACTGAGATGGTTAGCTCTTTGGTCTTTGGAGAAAAAATACGCATTAATTGACATGTGAAACGAAGATTTGTATCGATTAATCCAGCGAAGGAAAACCCTGCCTTTCTTTTTTAATACTAGTACTCCTAGTACGTACGTACTTATCCTGTTTGGGTCTAGGCCTTGCATTGCCATACTTAGCCACACATTTTTTCCAAGCTTGCCTAAAGCTTTCAAAATGAAAAGGAGGTACACTTGCGCACGGCTGTCGCGGTCGCACTGCACCCTCACACGGCCGCTCCTGCACGCCGCGGTCACACCGCACCCTCATACAGTCGCTCCTGCACGCCACAAACCCAACCAAGGGAATGCACCCTCACTGACACGTGCTGTCGCATGTGAAAAAACCAAACTCAGCCATCCTATCGCTGACACATAATTTTCGTTCATAGAGTATGTTTATCCAACCGCATGTTGGGGAGTATCCGTACGGCCCGTGCGGTGGTCTATTGGGGAAGAAGAAGAGGTGAGGAAGAAGGGTTAGGGGACGTAGGATATTCATCCAACCGCCTGAAATGGTAGACTGACCCAAGTCAGGCGACTTGCATAACAATATATGTTTTTACACGGCAAAAGATCCATAAAAACAACAACATAAAGAAAAACTATCACTGCTTGCGGAACGAGACAGCCTCGTCGTCTTTGGCTGCTGGTGCGAACCAGCCGTAGCCGCCAACGTGTGTCTCCGCACCGTGGTTGTCCTCGGCCTCCAGCTACTCGTTCACATGGAGGGTGCGGGCGCTCTGCATGGACGAGAGCATAGCCCGGTTCAAGTCGAGGACGTCCGGTTCCGCCTGCAGGAGGGCCTCGATGTCAGCGGCATCCGCGCACTCCACGTCGAGTCGAGCCTCTGCCGCCCGGTTCAAGTCTAGGATGTCCAGTTCCGCCTACAGGAGGGCGTCGATGAGAGTGGCATCCGCGCGCTCCGCGTCGAGTTGAGACTCTGCCGCCCGGTTCAAGTCCAGGACGTCCGGTTCTGCCTGCAGGAGGGCCTCGATGGCAGCGGCATCCATGCGCTCTGCCTCAAGTTGAGCCTCCGTCACCCGGTTCACATCCACGACATCCGGTTCCGCCTGCAGAAGAGCCTCGATGGCAGCGGCATGCACGCGCTCCACGTCGAGTTGAGCCTCTGCCTCCCGGTCCTCCTTTAGTGTCGCCATGTTGAACCGCTGGTCCGCCTGCACCATGGGGTACTTGGATGCCGGCACGAAGTCGACGTCCATCGTCTCATACCCATCAGGGGCCTTCTGCGCCGCGACCTCCGCCATGAACATTGGATCGGCTTCCTCCTCCTTGTAGCTTGGCTCCAGAGAACTCGGGGATTGGCCCGCCGCAAAGCGAGCTTGGGAACGGAGGTTTGTGGCGCCGATCGCCGCCATGATTTCTGTGCGGCGCTCCGGTGTCAGCATCTTGTAGTAAGTGATCTTGCGGCGCACCATGGCTTTCCGGCAAACTAGAGGACGCTTGATGCGGGCTAGGGAATCGCAAGGTGGGGGAATGGGCTGGAGATTAGTTGTGGTTTTAGGGAAGTGGCTGGCATAGGCCGAGCATCGAAGGTTCTAGTGTGAATAGTGGTTCCGGTGACGACCGGTCAATCGGTTTTGACTATACATCGCTCTTGTCGCGTTCGCATTGCAGCACGGCACGCTGGACCCTCGACGTTGCTCACCGAATGGAACGCACTTCGTCTTGCGTTTTTGCTCGCTCGTGCAACCACAGTTGAGAGCAAACCGACGTCCCTCCCCCTTCCCCGCCCGCGTCATTTATACTACCACTCCCTTCGTTTTATGCGAAGTAAATAAAAACAGAGGGAGTATACTACGGATGAGGATCCCCTGACGTGGCCGAACCCATTGAGTAACTGACATGCGGGGCCTAGCAAGCATGTGTCCGCCAGTAAGTGACCGAAAGGGAGGGTAAGGCAGGGATACCTACGTCAGAGGATCCACTTCCACTACTGCTCCCTCCTTCCATTTACTATACAGGGCCTAATGCGTTTTTCGAGGCTAACTTTGACCAAATGTTAGAGTAATAATATATGACATGCAACTTACACAAAGCATACAGTCAAATTCATATGTGAAAGGAGCTTCCAATGATATAATTTTCACATTATACATCTCATGTACTATTAATCTTGTTAATAGTCAAATGCGGTTTTGAAAAACGCATTAGAGCATGTTTAATAATATAGCCAGTCGATGGCTATGAGGGACTGCCATGTCATCTATAGACATCATCTATTATATGCACTCATACAGTAGTGTGGGCTATAAGGTTGGCTATTTCCTGCAAAAATAATTATAAGGTTGGCTATTGTATTAGTACTTTTTCCATATCCTCTCTATCTCTTTCTTCATATTTATTGTATTTAACTAGGAATGCGTATATAGCTAGGCTCTTGCATGAGAGCTCACTCCCCTTACTTGTTCACATCTCTCTCCTCCACATAGGCCCTATATAAATGGAAGGAGAGAGTTCTACTATGAGCACTGCATACTCTAGTACAGATGTTGTCAGTACTCCACTAGTACTATTGGACAGGGAGCTTAAAAAAGTTACTATTGGACTGGCTATACGTGGCGAAATCCTAGTAGGAAGAGAATGCGCGAGAACAAGCATATTCACGTGGTTGACAACAAATTGGAAACCATCTCAAGTACAAATCTAGTAGTATGTACGAATCTAACAATATTGATTGGGCGTTGTTGAATGTTGATACTTTTTTGATCAAAGTAGAGATACTTTGACTACACATAAAACTTATATGTAAACTAGAAAGGATAGGGGGGAGTATATTGTACGTTAAAAAATGGAACGAATGTTGAATACCCTTTATATATGATTTGCGGATGCTATGATCACCGGTTCAAAATTTTGAATCCGCCTTAGGTATCACGTGCCCCCACTCGTTCTCTCTCGATTTTATCTTGGGGCCCGGAGATCGATTGAAAGAGGACTAGGGTGGGTACAATACGTTGGTTTCACTTATGAACG
>NC_041391.1:275698479-275701145 GCF_002162155.2 Triticum dicoccoides
CACAACACGCAATTGATCTCTGAACATCAATCGATCTCGTCAACATGTGTCGGGGCATGAACCGAATGCGATGTCAAAACTAAGACGCGAAGCGACACGTAGTGGAGGAAAAGTGAAACTTTAAACGAACTGTTTGTTTGTATGCATGTCGGACAAATTACAACATTGGAAATACAAGCATGGTCTAGGCCCACATGCGAATGATACTTGGTGGAATGTTCAAATGAGGCATGCAGGAGGATGGACTCGACCGGAGGGCGACATGATCGATGGAGAAGAGGGTTGGAGAGGAATGAGAAATAAGAAAACGCCACATGATTATACTTGAACGACTCGAATAAACAATAAGTTGTCTCGCTTGGCCTACATAGTAAAAGGCCTAATGTGCAACGCGGAGCACTGACGCTTGAATATGTCCGGGAAAAAAGGGAAACCGACATGTGGGGCACACCCGTCGGGACGATGTAGCGCAGACTAGTCCAATGGAGGAGCTGGCCCATGACCTCCTCACCACCGACGACCCTTCATGTGGGTCGTGGGGGCCAACAACGTGGCGCAGCTCCAGCGCCGCCTCTGGACACGGCGACCGCAGTGAGCGACACGCTCATCGTTGCTAGACACGGTTGGTTTCAGTGTGCCGAGGGTGGCGTTAGTGATATGGCACGACCAACAGTATGTTTGGTTTGTGCCCAAGGTTGCCCCATTGAAGCATTCGGTAGCCCAAATTTTGGTTGAGGTTTTGGTTGCCCATGATTTGGCCGACATTGTCAAGAAAAATGAACTAGAGTTGGCTAGAGTTCATTGGCATGCCAAAAAAATGGCAACCATCCAAACAAAGACCAATCTTTGGGTCATGACCAAAATTTTGGTAAGGTGCACTTTGGCCACAATCCAAACACACCCCAAGACCCGGCTCGTCGAGGATGCACGGGGCGCCGCGACGCGTCCGCAGAGTGGTGTAGCGCAGCCAACTGCATCCTCAGGACCTGAGACCATGCCGGGTTGTCTTGCTTTTTCAATGACATGCGGGGATTGCATGTGAGCAAAGGGCATCTCCAACGTTGCCACAGCCGCAGCTGACTACCCTGGCACACCAAAAACCCTCGTCCCTCGCGCTGTCGCGCGGTGCGTTCCCACCCGGCACCAGCTGCTCGCATTCATGTCGTCCGTTCGTATGCCTTCATTAAGAGGCTTGGTGCCCGAGGAACCAACTCCGGCGACTTAATGACGCACCCAGATGCTTGGCCTCACCGGAATGCACTACTTAAAGCGGCAACGCCCAGCTAACCTCGACACCATAGCGCATCGTCCTCCTACCTGGCACCACATCCGCCATGACCGCAAGCGCGAATGCTCTGCGGGAGAGCTTGTCTTCGGGGATGAAGCTCGAGGTCGCCGCCCTCGCTCAAGTCGCCTCTCATGATGCAATAGCGGCGTAGCCGGACGCGGACGCGACCGCACAAGCGGTGGCCATGCTGGCGGCCGACGATGGGAGCACCGTCAGCCACGCGTCCTACTTGTCGCCGTCCAACGTCCGGAACCGCCGAGGTCGGGGACTCCTCCGAGGATGAGTAGGGCATGGGAGGCGGCAGGGCATGGTGTGCCAAGTGGCCGGTCCGTATCCCGTGTTCTACTCTTCCTCACCGAAGACCGCACCTTCACTTCACGGTCTTGAACCCCGCCCCCGTACATAGAGATCGCAGATGGAGGACGTCGGTCACCGTCGTAGAATAGGTTTAGGGTCGGGTTTCTTTTATTTTTCTGTCCTATAAAAGTTCGAAATATAATGAAAATCTGTTGTGTTTGCATTAATCTCGGCCGTTGTATATGAACTTTCACAATAATATAGTATATTGTAGGAGTACTAGCAAGATGCCCGTGCGTTGCACGGAAGATCAAGATCTTGTGGGAGAAAAGGATGAACGAGGGAAGGCCTTATCTGCAAATGTGGAGAGGAGTGCGGGTAAATTGTCATAGCTTCCTTCCTATCCGTTAGATATAGATCGGACGGCCTATATTGCAGGATGACAGGCACACCAATATCACCAACTCTGCTTTTTATTGAATCGAGACAAAGCTAACATGCAAAGTAAAATAAACACATAGGGTCTATACATACACCATTTATATTAGGCACTCGAATAGTACGTCCACTACACATTCACGCATTTCACATCTTTCTACATCTACGGGAACCTACAAAAGGGTTAATGTAAATTGCCTCTCTCTCTCCTCCCCTGATTTTCATGGTGGTGGTCCCCTCCCTCCCCTCAATCTACAATCAACAGCTCACACGTTTCACATTACGTTAATTACGTAACTGGGATTACGTAGGTGTAGCATTACTCGTCCTAAAAAACCCAACTAAGCCAACCTCCCAGCATATCGCGCGGGATAAGACCCGGCCGTGCCGTTTTAGTCGGGATTACCGGATTACTAGTAGTAGTATCGATGGATCGCGCGAAGCAACAAGTTTTTTTTGAGGGGGCGAAGCACCTAGTTTAAAAGGAAAAAAGGTGGTACACTCACAGCACTCCTGTCGCTGTCGCATTGCACCCCACACACGTTCGGTCCTGCACACAGCTCACGCAAAACGGAACATGCTTTGGCTTGCCTCTTCACTGACACGTGGGACTGCACTTGGAGAAACCGACCATGCGCCAAAC
>NC_041391.1:275701283-275710578 GCF_002162155.2 Triticum dicoccoides
GCCCTCCCCGTTGCGCCGATTCGTCGGCGCCGCAATTCGTCGAGGGGACGCACGGTGATCCTCTCGCTCCCATAGTACGCTCTCGTAGACTATCGTCCACTAGCCGCGCCGCCACCGCTAGCGACATTCTTGTGGAGGCGCACGGCGATGAGCGCCGCCACCACTGGCGACATTCGTGTGGAGACACACGGCGGTCAGCTTGTCCCACGGTACGTGCATTCTAGACTGAGGCCTCGTGCATGTCGGTGTAGCACTGAATGTTAGCTGATAGACGCTGTTAATCTCACTGTTTGCTGAAGTAGTTTATAGTCAATATGCTTTGCTTAAGAAGCTTACTTGCCCTGTTCTGCACTCAATCTGCTTAGCTGAGATGGCATGCCAAGGCCGATTAGTTGCTAAAATATCCTGCCATATATTTATTGTGACGTAGATTGCCATGGTCTAGTAGCCAATCTGTTAGGTGAAATAGCTCTACACCATTTTATACTCGATCTTTGTTGCTACGATGGCCTTCGATAGTTCGATGGCTGTGTGCTCGGCCTCATTGACTGCTAAAACAGCCTGCCATAATTTAGCACTCAAATATGTTTGCTGAATTAGCTTTACATATATTTCATTACTTAGATCTGCTCGTCCAAATATCTTGCCATAGCTTTAGACATCGACTTAGGTATTTTTTTATGGACTTCATAAAAAATCATATATGTTTTTCCTGTAATATATAGTAGAAGAACTAATTTGTATGTCTAACAGATGGACAGGACTTGGATAACTTCTGCTCGAAGATTTTCCGCTGCATATGTCGAGGGGGTTTAAAACTTCATGAACTTTATCAGAGCTGAGTACAGTGGTCCGAAATTAGATGTGCTCTGCCCATGTAGTAGTTGTATGAACTCAGTTACAAGACCCCAGTCAACTGTGCAAAATCATCTACACTTGTATGGGATGTCGGTCACATATATTAGGTGGGTTCATCATGGTGAAACTGTGAACGTCAATGTTATTGACTAGGTGGAAGTAGCAGATCACCATCTTGATCTGCCTGATGCTCAGGTGGAAGAGGAGGAGGAGGAGGAGGAGGTGGTGGTGGTGACGGAGCCAGTGAGTTTGACCAACATTGAAACAATGCTATGAAATGCTTGTGCATTCCGTGAACTTTCACCTGCAGAGGAAAAACGGTGGGCCCGCATGTTGGAACAATGCAACGTGGCTGTTACCCCAGGAAATAAGCTGTCAATATTCTCAGCTATGGTCACCTTTCTTCAGGTGAAGACATCTGAGGGGATGACCAACAAATCATTCGATGTGATGTTGGCTGCTTTCCGCAAATCTTTCCCAGATGCGTCTGAGCTGCCACACACCTACAGTAAAATGAAGAATTTCCTTTGTGAAGTTGGAATTGGATATGATATGATCCATGTTTGTAAGAATAATTTTTTTCTGTTCTGGAAGGATTATGCCACCTTAAGAGAATGCCTAAAATGCAAATCATCAAGATGGAAAGATGGCGATGATGTGAAGAGGATTCCTCATAATGTTCTGAGACATTTTCCAGTTATACCAAGATTGCAGAGGTTGTTTCATGATGCTGAAACAAGAGAGGATGTATTGTGGCATTCTAGAAACCAGGAGTACAGAGATCAGAATGTAATGAATTATCCATCTCATGGTAGTGAGTGGAAAAGCTTCAATCATAAACACAAAAAGTTTGTTGCTGACCCGAGAAACATTAGACTTGGCTTAGCTTTAGATGGATTTAATCCATTTGGCCACCAGAGTGCCACATATAGCATGTGGCCAGTGCTTGTTATCCCTTACAACATGCCTCCAAATGTCTGCACCAAAGAATCAAAATACATGATGGCATTGCTCATCCCAGGTCCAAAAAGTCCTGGAAAGGATTTTGATTTGTTCATGGAGCCTCTTGTGGAGGAACTTCAACAGCTATGGAGGGGTGTTCTCACTCGAGACCTATATAGCAGCCCACCAGCTGATTTCTTTCTGTGTGCTATTATAATTTGGTGTATCCATGATTATCCTGCTTTGGGCACTATGTCAGGGCGAATGACACATGGTTACAATGCATGTGTTTGTTGTGACAGGAATCCGCTGTCATAAGCAATACTTAGCAAGATCTGTTACATTGGACACCGTCGTTTCCTTGCTGAGGACAAGCCGCATCCTAGAAAATACCAAAGACATGTGTTCAATGCAAAGAATGAAAACCGTGATGCACCAAAGAGGCTCACCGCCGATGAGTTGCAAGTGGAATTACAGAAGGTCAGGCATATTACACCAGGAAACCATCCTGGTAATGGTAGCGGGAAAAGGAAGCATGGCAGGGCAGAAGAGAGATTATTGTTTACCCGCAGGTCCACTTTGTGGGACTTGGAGTATTGGAAAGATTTGGATCTGCGGCATAATCTTGATGTGATGCACATCGAGAAAAATATATGTGACAGCATTATCGGCACACTTCTTAATATTGAAGGCAAGACAAAAGATATCTTAAAATCTAGGATTGATTTGACACACCTAGGTATCAGACAGGATTTGTAGGTGCAAGATGAAGGTAAACCACGGGATATGGCACCAGTTGTGTACGTCTTGGACAAGGTAAAAAGAAAAGAATTTTGTGAGGTCCTGTCACGTGTGAGATTCCCACATGGATTTGCTTCCAACCCCGAAAGGAGAGTCAGTGCAGATGGAAACAAGGTACAAGGGTTGAAAACTCATGGCTGCCACGTCCTACTTCAAAGGGTTTTACCTGTTATCCTTAGAGGATTGGGCCGCCCTGCCTTATACAGAGCAGTTGCAGAGTTGGGACAATTCTTCAGGGAACTCTGCAGTAGAAATATCAGGATAGATGCTTTGGAGCATCTTAGAGACAAGATACCAGCTATCCTATGCGACCTTGATAAGATATATCCTCCAGCCCTCTTTGATGTGATGGTGCATTTGGCTGTTCATCTACCTGATGAGGCACTACTTAGAGGTCCAGTACAGTATGGTTGGATGTACCCTATTGAAAGGCGGCTAGGCACTTTCAAGGGCTATGTTAGGAACAAAGCTAGACCCGAGGGTTCCATTGCAGAGGCCTACATTGCTATTGAAGCATTGACATTTTGCTCAAAATACATTGAAACAGTTGATCAACTTAGCAAAGAGGTGGGTGAAGGCAATCCTGGGCTCAATGTTTTTGATTATTCTATTTGAGTTACAGGGAAGAGTCGACAAGAGGACAAACCTAAAGATTTGGACAAAATGGTTTGGTATGTGTTGAATAACTGTCTTGAGATACTACCTTATATCAAGTAAGTGCTAAGTACTGCAGCTTATACATCACAATCTACTAAACTTGTAGCACATTATTATATATTTAGATGTTTGACGCGATCACTATGTTGTGCAGCATCTACAAAAAGGAGTTACTCCCGCAAAATCCAAGAAACATTGACAAACTAGTTATGGTTGGATTTGCGAAATGGTTCAAGAGCCATGTAAGCTTTTGAATTGCACTGTCAGTTTTTTTAATATATTGAGTACATAAGATGATCAGCTTGTCTATTTTCTAACCATAGGTTAAGAAGATGCGGGAGGATGGGCATGCAGTTGATGATGCCCTTTACTCACTAGCAATGGGTCCTGATACTCGGGTAAGACATTATGAATCTTGCATTGTTGGAGATGTGCGCTAGAACACCCTTGCACAAGACGAACGCAGGAAGACACAAAATAGTGCCATCATGAGCACGGATACGTATGACAAAGAGACAACTGAAATGTATGCTAACACAACAGACATTGTTCTTGCAGTATATCTATAGTTTCGGGGATCATCGGTGTGTGGTTCTGTTGTGCTGTCGTTGGTATAACCTGTTTTCCAGGATCGCAAAACCTAGAGCTGATGATTATTTCAAATCCATCAATGTCAAGGCGGCGTACCAGACCAACGAGCCTTTTATTTTGGTAAATCAAGCAACACAGATATTTTTCTTGGAAGACACATTTGCACGTAGCGATGACTGGAGAGTATTGCAAAGGTTTGAGCAGAGGAATTCGTTTAATGAAGTTGCACAACAAGATGATGCTTACACTGCTCCTGATGTACAAGATAACACAGATGTTCCTAATATCTTTGAGAACCATCACATCAATGACGCCGGTGAAAAGATTGCCTGTCGTGCTGTGGACATACAAGAGTTGATCAAGAAGAAGCCAACATTCGAGGACGTTGAGGACGAAGAAGAAGATGACACTGTGGGGAATTACGATTCAGACTGATACACATGGCAAAGATGTTGACACTGCTGCTGCGAATAATGATTACATTGCTTTTGTCGTATTTGCCTGTCAGAAGATGTTTTTTTATCTACTATGTGAAATTGGGTTTGCTATGACAACTGAAACTTGATGAAGATGTTGTTTAGTATTTTGCTGTGAGAACATCACTTGTTATGTATGTTGATTTGTGTTTGGTGATTGTATGACGACTAAAACATGATGACATTGTTGTTTATTTTTACTCATATTTGGTTGTGAAACTTGAATTTGATGACATAGTTTGCTGTTGGACTGCAATTTGCTCGACGTCTTCAAATGAGAACAAAGCTGACCCGACAGGGCCTCTACTAATTTATTTATTTATTACCAAAAGGGCCTCTGCTATTTATTTATTTATGAGCAAAAGGGGATACCCCCTAATTTCCGTTAATAGAAATCATTAGATGTTCACAACACTACGCCAGCCTGCTACACAGGTTTCATTCATTACTAGTTTCAGCAAAGTGCTCATGTCATAGCCACTGAATACATCACGAGTGCTACATACACTGCAAATAAAGAGACAATCATCCTACAGAGCACATCGATTTTGCCCATTATCTTCACAAGCTCTGTAATCTCCTCATTGTTGTCAAGGTCGTTCAGCAGCTGTTGCTTGGCCATGATCAGAGGAACTGCATCTTTAACCTTCTGCTCTGCATCTTCCTCTTTTGTCATTCCTTCAGTTACTTGTCCAACACCCCAACCTGCTGGTATTGGAATTCCTTGGCTAACCAAATAATCAGTGTAGTTGCATTCCCCCACATCAGCAACTTCCCAGAAATACAAATCACACGAATCTTCCCTTTTCTGCACGAATCAAATTGGAAGGTCATCAACCAAACTATTAAAAAAATCAGCAACTGAAAGCAGCAAAACAACACTTAAACATATTATTACCCCATGATTCGGGCATTTGTAGAAGACTCGGCCAGGGTTGAGGATTGTGCTTGAGACGTGATAGTAACTCTGCGTGATTTGCAGCAGTGGCACCACACCAACGACAGTGGGTTGCGATGAGCAATCGGCTATGGTGCGCGTGTCGGTAGGGGTGTGATGAGACCCACAGGCGATGGTACGGGTGGTGACTTGGCGCATATCTGGCTGTTGCCTGCTGAAGAGCAAGTGGACGAGCAGCCAGCAGACATGGTTGTTCCGGCCAGAGCTTCTGATGCTAGGCAGAGTAAGTAGAGAAGAGGAGAAGCGAACGTTGGATATGTCAGTTTCATTACTTGCAGAGAAGGATAGCACCATATAGAGTCATAGTCTAGGTTTGGATTCGAACCAGCTACAGGAGCACGTTTCTATTTTTTCTAAAACTCAGCAATGTCTCTTTACTGGTACACTAGCTTGTTCTGTACACCTTCTCAAGTCTTTGAATTTCTTTCCCTTTTTTGTGAGGAAGGAAGGAGGACAAAATTGAGACTTCCTGGGACTCGAACCCAAGACCTCTCAGTTGAAAACCAAGGGTGCTAGTCACTTATGTGGCGAACGTTCCCTGGGAGGAGGACGGTAGACGAACGCATTTTCCTCACAGTTTTAGTTGCGACATAAGATTGAACGGTCGCAGTTTCGGGAATTTTATCAGGCGAACGAGCCCAGTTTTTCTTTTCTTCCTATATATAAAAAAGTATGCTACTTGGCGTCGGCTTAGTCAACAAACGATTGTACCAACCTTGACCGTTGGATCGACATTCAACGTCTGTCGTGTTCTTCAATCTCTTCTTCCTCGAGCCGCCAAAGCCAAACCAGCGCCGGCGGGACCACCTGCTCCCGCCTCCCACGGCTGGTTGTGCTGCCGCGCACGCATCAAGGGCACATCGCACACTAAAACTCTGCACATCTTCCCCGGCTCATGTTGGTTCCCGTCCGAGGCCTCACCATCGTCCTCAACCTTGGTTCGCTCGCCGCGGCGCCGCCCTCCGGTGTTGTCAACATGGTCAACAACCGAGAGGAATAAGGAGATGACTGTACATGGTGAGGATGACAGTAGGGACCCAGCAGCGCGCGTAGTAATTTTGTTTTTTCGGGACGGAGAAGCGTATCAACTGGGTTGTGCGGGACCTGTGGCCCATCTAGCCTAGGCTTTTATTTCATAAATTTAGCATATGACCAGCCCAGTTTGTTTTTTTTCCTTTCTGAAAATGGCTAGCCAGCTATTTTGTTTTTTGCAAAATAACCAACGGAGGCCTACTTGCTTTTCTATGCCCTGCTGGGCCAGAAATCTTTCAAGACAAGGAGGGATGCATTTTGCCCAGAAAATGGGCTATAAGTAATAAGAAATGGGCTATAAGTAATAATAAATGGGCTATAAAATGAAAAAATACAACAAACAGGCAATTAGTTCCAAAATACTTTTTTCTTTCGGATTTTGATATTTTAAATTTCATTGTTTTTGTGCAGGTAAAATTTCATTGAATTTAAATTAAGGTATATTTAGTTTTAAAATTAGTTTGAATCTGGCTAGAAACTTCGGGTTGTGTGCTGTTTGGGACAGATTTGGAGGCTGACATGTGGGTCTACTAGGTTGACGTGTACGAAAGGCTTTGTCAACTTAGTCCACAAATGATTCTAGCAGCAGTGACCGTTGGATGTTAATCCAACGGCCGTGGTGCTTCTTCAATATCTGATATTCTTGCTCCAGCCACGCAAACCAGCGCCGGTGGGACTGCCTGCTCCCGCCTCCCGTGGTCGGCTGTGCTGCCACATAGGCTGCACCGCCCCACCCTACTTCATTACTGGCCAGGCCATTCCTCTACTCACCCACACCTCTTGTTATTTTCCAGCGACGGCAGACGGACCAGTAAATCCTCGTACTCCCCACCACGTGGGCAACCATTGTCGATTCTTTCCCGGCTTCGTGTCGTTCCCTTCCTAGGCCTTGCCATCGTCCACCGCCATGGTGCTCTCGGCGCGGCCTGGTCAACATGGTCAATGAACGACATCCATCGGACATGGACTATACGTGGAGAGGCTGATAGCTGGGTCCATGGCCGCACACAAGGAAATGCCTCCTTATTACGCGCAAAATAATGATTCCTCCAGCTGACAGCAGGGACCCACCGGAAGGGCCTACGTATTTCACGAAAAAAAACGTTCCCCCCGCTAACAGGTCAGACCCACCAGCTATATCTTCGCACGCAAGGAAGTGCCTCCTTATTACGCACAAAAAATAAATACCCCCTGCTAGCTAGGACCCACCATAGTGGGAGGCTGACCTGTGGGCCAACTAAGTTGACAGGGATAGAGGGTTTTGTCAACTTAGTCAATATGAATGATTCTAGCTCCAGTGACCATACGATGTCCATCCAACGGCCGTAGTGCTTCTTCAACCTCTGGTCTTCTTGCTCCAGCCGCCCAAACCAGTGCCGGTCGTGCCGCGTACTCCTGCCTCCCGTAACCGGCTGTGATGCCGCGGAGGCCTCAGCGCCCCATACTACTCCCACCACTGGCCAAGCCATCCCTCTACTCACCCACACACCCTGTTATTCTGCAGCGACGATAGCCTCACACCGCAGCTGATCCAGTGAACCCTCGTACTCCTCTCCGCACGGGCTTCCACTGCTGCGTCTTCCCCGGCTCCGCATCGTCCCCCTCCTAGGCCTCGCCGTCGTCCACCGCCATGGTGCTCTCAGCGCGGTGTGGTCAATGTGGTCAACGATTGACTTCCATCGGAAGAGTACTGTACGTGGAGAGGCTGATAGTTGGGTTCACGGCAGCCGCAAGGAAGTGCCTCCTTATTACGTAGAAAATAATGATTCCTCCAGCTGACAGCGGGGACCCACCGGACGGGCCACCGTATTTTGCAAAAAAACGTTTCCCTCCTGACTAATGGGACCCACTAGCTACATCTTTGCACGCAAGGAAGTGCGTCCGGGCAAAAAAATGATTCGCCCCCCTGACTGCTGGGACCCACCAGCTACATCTTCGCGCGCAAAGAAGTGCCTAATAGCCGGGACCCACCTGGTCGAAGCGTACGTAGCGTTGTCATTCTGGTCGCGAACGTGTACGTACATATTGGTCGATGTAGAGGCGCGCACGTGTCATAGTATAGGCGTGCACGTAGCATGTACATGTACGTACAGCGGCCAGGGTGCAAGAAAGTAAATATGGCCACATACGTACATACGGGCGGGGTCTCGAACGCCTACTCGCGCATATGTACAGCCAGGGCTCATGTACATGGCTGCGACGGAACGGAGAAACTGCGTCGTTGTCGTGTTCATGGGGAGGCAACGGAATGCGTCGTGTTGATTGGGAGGCAACGGAATGTGTCGTGTTCATCGGGAGGGAACAGAACGCATGGGAGCCAATCGACTTGGACAGAACAGCCGATGGAAACGAGGCCTGGCGTACCGCAGAACGGAGGAAATGGCCTTGTGTTCGACCGGCCACGTTCGAAACAGGATCTTGTTCATCAGGAGGGGTCTGGCATACCGCAAAACGGAGGAAACAGACTTGTGTTGGACCTTCTACGGTCGAAACGGGGTCCTATTGATCGGGAGGGGTGTGGCATGCCACAAAACAGAGGAAACGAACTTGTGTTGGAGCACTATGGTCGAAACGGGGGTCCTGTTCATCGGGAGGGGTGTGGCATACCGCAAAACGGGACTCCACGAGATATTGTTCATCTCCACTGTCGACCTCCTCCAGCCTCCACGGGCTACTGTTCATCCACAGTCGACCTCCTCCAGCCTCCACCTGCGACTGTTCATCCAGCCTCCACCGTGCGCTACTCCACCGGCTACTGTTCAACCACCCCTCTCCACGGGCTCCTGTTCAATCACCCCTCCACGGGCTACTGTTCATCCACCCCTCCATCGTCTACTGTTCATCCAGCCCTCCACGGGGTCATCCTGTTCATCCAGTCCTCCACAGGGTCGTGTTCATCCAGCAACAACCGGCTCGATCGATCGGGGTCCTGTTCATCCAGAGGCAACACCACGGGGTCCTGTTTATCCACCCCCATCGG
>NC_041391.1:275710938-275723295 GCF_002162155.2 Triticum dicoccoides
TCATCCAGAGGCAGCATCGATCGGCTTCAGTTAGCAGCACTAGCGAAGGAATCGCTCGATCGCTCGGGTTCAGTAATGCGTAGCCTGCAGTGCAATCGTTCGAGTTCAGTTAGAGCCCAACGCCTCGCACACACACGCGTACGTGTACAAGAGAAACGCGCATCGCTCGGCCCCCGACCACCCACCATAACCGGGAACTCCCCGAAATTTTCCTCGCCCATGCTTCTACCACGGGTTTTTCCGTCATGGACGGCCCAAAGAATGTCATGCAGCTGCGTCTCGGCCCGCCCAGGACGAAAAGCCCATTTTCTGTCATGATTTTTTGTTATATAAGTAGGAGCCCACCACATCTATGGTGATACCAGGTTTTGTCACAATTATCGTCATAGAAGTGTCATAAGTATGACAGGAAAAAAATTCGTTCGGCCCAAAATGTCACGGATGTGTCTTTTTTTTGTAGTGTGTTAAACAACCTCCCACCTTTGTTAATCCCAAGAAACCTAGTCATGTTTACAAACTTCACAAAGATCTTTATAGTCTTAAACGAGCCCCTGGAGCTTGGAATAATTCTTGACTAAGTTTCTTAGTGAGACAGGCTTTGAAATTAGGAAGATTGATTCAACTCCTTTCACTAAAAGGGTTACTAGAGAATTATTTATGTGACAAATTTATGTTGACGACATCATATTTGGTTCTACAAACCCCCATTTTAGTTGGAATTTGGAAGGTTGATGTTGGAAAAGTCTGTGATGTCTATGATGAGTGAGCTCAAATTTTTCCTTGGTTTGCAAGTCAAGAAAACTAGGGAAGGTACCTTTGTATCACAAACAAAGTATACCAAAGATCTATTCAAGAAGTTCAACATGCAATATAGCAAAGGTATGAAAACACCCATGCCTACTAGTGGACATCTTGACTTGACTAAGGATGGCAATCTGGTTGATCAAAAGGTTTACCGATTGGTTCTCTATTATATCTTTGTGCCTCCCTTCCCGACATTATGCTAAGTGTGTGCATGTGTGCATGGTATCAAGCTTCCCCGAATTAATGTCATCTTAAGGTCATAAAAAGGATAGTGAGATATTTGATTCATACACCAATTTTTGGCATTTGGTACCCTAAGAGGTCATATTTTGATCTTGTTGGCTATTCGGACTCGTACTATGTCGGTGACAAGGTTGATAGAAAATCCACTTTGGGTACATGTCAATTTCTTCATAAATCCCTTGTGTCTTGGTCCTCCAAGAAACAAAACTCGGTATCATTATCCACCACCGAAGCGGAATACATAGCCATGGGATCATGTTGTGCACAATTACTTTGGATGGCCCAAACTCTCAAATACTATGGGATACACGTGAGACATGTTCCATTGCTTTGTGATAATGAGATTGCTATTAAGATTGCACACAATCCCGTGCAACATTCTCGAACTAAGCATATCAAAGTTCATCACCATTTCATTTGTGATCACGTTGCTAAAGGTGACATAAATCTTAAGCATGTTCATACCGATAAACAATTGGCGGATATCTTTACCAAACCTCTTGATGAGGAGATATTTTGTCATTTGAGGATTGAATTGAATATCATTGATGCCTCAAATTTGGAGTAGAAACTCCTTCGGATGCATGCAAGGGATGAGCTTATATGACTAATCCTTGATATTCTCTTATGATGAAGATCATATGTCTTGGATACATTTGCACCGTTGTGTTGCATCTAACCCCTTGTAGGTACTTGGATGAGTCTCGTTTCACAAGATTGCAAATCACTTTATCATGAGCAATCTTGTCATGACCAAGTATCAATACTTTGGTTGTTGTGTTCAAAGAGCAAGAACACACTCAATATATCCTTTGACGACTTCTTTATGATGAATTTCGCTCTTGTTAATTTGGATAAATGGATGATATTCCTTGGAAGACTAACCAATGTAGGAAAGATGAGCTTCAAATAGATAAGAGATGCTCCCAACTCAATTCATTTGAGCATCCACTACAAGTTCAACTACATGATCAAGTTTGACAACAAGCCCAAGATATGTCCTCACATCTTACAGAAGCTTTGCTCCAAGTCATGAGTCAAAGAAACTCAACAACATGTGAATACATTGAAACGCTTAAATGAAAAATGGTAAACCCATTTTGAGCTTAACGATGAGTATGACCTATGATCAAGTGATCTCACTTGAATCCTAAGTCATTATACTCTAACATAGGCGACTTTGTCGCCGACCCCCTCTAGATGAAGTTCTCTAGTATTTCCTTTCCTTAGTTGCATATTTTGCTAGAGTGCCTTCTCCTTCTAAATTGAAAAAACTTCATCTAGATTCTTCTCTTTATTTTCTTGCATGTTGTTCATCGATCTAAACCCATCGGCCACAGCGAAGTGCAATTGAACCTTGCATGTTGTTCATCGATTCCACCGAAAAGGACTAATTCGGTTCCACTGATGCGCTCTATTTGTGATTCCTCAATCTCGAAGTCACCGATCAAAATCAATCATAGTCACCGATTTCATTGTTGAGAAAATGTTTTGCCAAATCTACTTATTCTTTCCTTCCAGCTTCACTCTTGATTCTTTTTCCTTTGTCTGCAGCCAAAGCTAAACTATGCCTAGTTGTGCTTCTTCAGGATCATACTCACTTGACTCACAACCTTGAAACTTACCCTTCTTGGAAATTGATGTCAAAGGGGGAGAGAGATGCACATAAAAGCTTATTCACAAACATCTTCTAAAAAGGAAGAGAGAGATGCAGTATCAGAAGAGGAGAGAAAATTTACATGTCTCTAACAGGGGAGAGATATGTTGTCAGTTTATCCTTGTTCTGAGTTAGTTTGCTCTAATTTTGTAGTTTGCTCTGATTTTGTTTCTCACCCTACCTACTCCCATTATCCTATGCTAGTTTAGGGGGAGAGGAAGTTCACCCTTAGGGGAGAAAAATCCTTGGAAGTCTATTGCAAATCTTTTTGGGACATGTCTATATCTAAAGGAGTACTCACCAAGTGGTACTTATCTAACACATGTCATCCCAATCTTGGTACTCTTGTGGATCCTATGGCTTCTCTCTTGTTGAAGTTTCCTTGTGTTGTCTAACATTGTTTTCTCAAGATCATTTCTTCAAGAACTGGTTCAAGGACCAGAAGTTAAGTATACGCATCTCACTCATGTACATGATGATCTCTTTTTTTTGCACATATTGTTTGCAAGAGGAAATCATAAACATGAAGGTACATTTATCATCATTGTTGCTTTGATGCATATAGCCAAGATATATGTAACTCATTACTCATTCTATCATGTTGTGCATTCACATGTCTTCAACTCTTACCATAAACATGATTGCACACCTAAAGGGGGAGCTTATGCATGTTACATGTTCCTTAAAAGCTTGAATGATCTACTCATCACATCCTTACTTGAAGCTTTGATGTATGTTGTCATCAATTACCAAAAAGGGGAAGATTGAAAGCACATTTGCTCCCTTGGTGGTTTTGGTAATCAATGACAACAATATTGTTGGACTAATAGTTTTATGTAGAGTATTTCGATAAGCCCAATGGTGACTTGGCAAGGACAAGAGGATGTGGGGCCTTCAAAATGCTAAGGACATGGATTGGCAAAAGCTCAAGACTCTACATTTTTGGTTAAGTGATCCAATATCACATTGAGTCCATAGGAAAGGCACTACTATTAAAAGGGGATGAGGTTTTGATGATGATCTGGTTGCTCAAGTGCTTAGTGATATTGCTCCAAAAAACCCAGCCACTTTCTCTATCCAAATATGTCCAAAACCCTTCAAGCCAACTCGGTCCCACCGAATCCTACCTATCTGGACCCATTGAATTCATCTGGACATTGCCACAGCCAAACCTTAACAAATCGAATCCACCGATATGGATCTCGGTCACACCTAGATGGCCTTGCCAACTCTTTATCATTTGTTGCAATTATTTCGGTCTAACCGAGTTTTGCAATCGGTGCCATCGAGATGGCTTGACAACCTTCTATTGCCTTATAGCTTTATTTAGGTCTTACCGAGATGATGCAATCGGTGCCACCGAAGCGAAGTTTGCCCTACCATTGCAGATCGGTCGCTCTGAGATGTTTCCATTCGGTCCCACCAAGACCTCCAACGTTCATATATTTTATGTAGGTCGGTGCCACCAAGTTGGATCAAATGTGTGTAACGGTTGGATTTTGTGTGGAGGCTATATATACCCCTTCACCCCCTCTTAGTAAGAGAGCCATCAGAACATGACTACACTTCCACCATTCATTTTATGAGAGAGAACCACCTACTCATGTGTTGAGATCAAGAGATTCCATTCCTACCAGTTGAATCATGATTTCTAGCCTACTCCAAGTTGCTTTCCACTCAAATCCTTATTCCACTATAGCCAAATCTGTGAGAGTTGAGTGTTGGGGAGACTATCATTTGAAGCATAAGAGCAAGGAGTTCATCGTCTACACACCATCTATTACCTTTTGGAGAGTGGTTTCTCCTAGATTGGTTAGGTGTTGCTTGGGAGCCTCTGACATGATGTGGAGTTGAACCAAGAAGTTTGTAAGGGCAACAAGATCGCCTACTTCGTGAAGATCTACTCGGGTGTGGCTAGTCCTTCATGGATGGAAGCCATGGTGGAATATACAAGGTTACTTCTTCATGGACCCTTCGTGGGTGGAGCCCTCCGTGGACTCACGCAACCGTTACCTTCTGTGGGTTGAAGTCTCTATCAACGTGTACATACGATAGCATACTACTATATGATGCTGCTAACGCAACACTACAATCAGAGATCCTTCAACGAAGTTGTGTGTGATGCGTTAATCGCAAACAGTGATGTAAAAAACCCTCAAAAAAGATGCAAAACATTTGCAATGGCAAATACATCAAACACGGTTCATATTATAGTTGTGTGTGCGATGCGTGACATACGGTTAATCCATAAGAACTATTTGCAATGAGGCAGAACAACAGAAAAGGGAAGCCATATTAAGGTGTGTGCGACATACGGCATACAGTTTGCTCGGATGAACTGTTTGCGATTAGGGAACGCAACAAAAACGGTGAGCGATATCAAGGTGTGTGTGATATAGGGCATACACTTCATTCGCATGAACTATTTTCGATTAGGGAACACAACAGAAATAGTTCAACTTAACATGATGTGTGTGATATGCGGCATACAGTTCACATAGATGAATTGTTTGCAATGAGCCAAAAGAACACAAACGATTCGTGTAAACAAGATGTGTGTTATACGCGGTAAACAGCCACTCGGATGAACTGTTTGCGATGGGAAAATATAACACAGACGGTTACTATAGTTAATTTGTGTGTGATTTTGTGTGTAGATAAAACTTTGGAAAATGCAAACTAGTTGCTTTCAATGACTAGGAGTATCGCACACGATGCTTGTGCGGGTACTCGTGTGTGATGATTAGTAGGTTACAAATATGTTTCGTTATGCTAACATGTGTGTGGTAACACGTGACACAACATATGGTTGCCGGGTTGTGTGATCCACTTAGTCTTCCCGCGCTCCAGCGAAGGCTTCCCGCGCTCCACAGGGGTTAATTGTAAAATCCCCAAGCCAGCTGCTACCTATAAATAACCACAGCAATGGCCGCCGACGAGACTCGCTACTAATCTACTTGCTAGCTAGTTACCCACACATACTGGCATACCCCCAACAGCTGACGACGGGATGGAGTTGCGCAACGGGAATGGGCGTCGGATATCATAGTTTAGGTTAATTAATTATACCTCTAGAGTCGGATGAGGTGTAATTAATTAACATAACCTGAGATCAAATAACTAAAGCTTCCCCAATGTGATCGTGTGCTGGCCCCAACCGCTAGCAGAGCGTGCACGGAGGGACGCGACCCGAGCAAGCCTTGGCGCATAAACGACGAGTAGAGCGCACGGAGGGGCGTGAGCAGAGCGCGCCGTGGCCGCCTATGGCGAGCAAGAACATGCTTAATTATTGCATATAGCAGATGAACATAGCCAGGAATAGTTGTCCAACAATATTATTTTTGATGACATGCATTAATATATTCTTAGTTAAATCTAAGGTCAAAGTTTGGTACTACAAAATACGAAGGGGGCCAATAAACCACTACGGAGGTCGTAGTGCCTATACGAACACAGACGCCCAATGCAGAAATTAATGGCATTATACACGTGTCCCGCAATCCACGCCAATGCTTCCCACCTCTTCCCTCATCGGTTTCCTTCCACTAGCAAGTGGCTTGCTCCATATGACCCAGGCGGCAACGCATCATAGCGACAGTGTGTGCAGATCTAGTCCACACCCATCTACCATTAGTTATACCAAGCATGCCAGGCACCGACGAAAACTTCAACATCGACCCCTTTCTGCGTTACATCTTCGGCGAGGAGAACGAGCCAGAGTAGGTCGGGGAGGAAGAGCTTCATCGGCCGATGCTGGCGCCATGGACGATCGGTAGTGATATCGACGTGCCAGTCCTTGAGGGTGCAATGGACATATTGTAGAGGAAGTGTGATGAGCAGTTTGCCATCCACCATGCAAAAGATCCATAGCTACTAGGCGGCATGATCGACGACCCACCCAAAGAGCCAACGTCATCGGTGCTCATCAAGAGCCTGATGCCTCGCAAGGAATGGGCACAGGACCTCTACGATTCAGTTATGAGACAGCCAACCTGCGGCTTCATCATTGCCGGCTGCGGCCGTGTTAACCTAGATCACGATGATGTGGTGGCCAGGCTCAAGCGTATCCTTGGCGGAGTTGACGTCCCCGGTGAAGTAGAACATCGCCACTGTAGTATCTTGAGGATGCAGGTGATGGACAGAATTTGCTACCAGGGCAGAGACATGGAAATGGAGCGGTTCCACGGAAATTTCATGCATGCGATTGCATGTTTTCATGCTCTTCTGGAAGTGGCCCAGTATCCCCAAGAGCCTCCCAGCACTAGCAGCTTCGTAAGCGGAGACGATTAATGTGGCCGCGGGTCGGGACACTCAGAATGAACGGCCGCAAGGGTGCTGATCATGGAGTTCGAGAAGACCGTCATCGGAAGGCCGCCAGCTCAGACTTTCAGCCTATATTTTATTATAATTGTATGGGAATGTCGCATATCGACATTTGAAGTCACTAAGCATATGTATCTCGTGTGTGTTTTGGGCATTGCCGCATGTGGCATTTTAAATTATCCTGAATATGTAAGACAATTATTAACCATTGCAATTGTAAATTTACCTCCATGGCGAGCAGAGCGCGTCGCGGCTGCCTCAATGGCAATTAAAATGCATGGATGGACGCGATCAGAGCACGTCGCGGCCGCCTCAACGACGATCAGAGCGCACGGGGGGCACGAGCAGAACGCACCGCGGCCGCCTGAACGATGAGCAACCACACATGCATATTGGAATTCTGGTCAACCTTCTCGCACCGCGTGGGAGGCGTGATGGCCCATCCATCAGACACGATGGTGATATTTGGACCGTGTGTGATAGTGGGCAGATACGTACACGTCTGACAACGAGGGCCCATGTACGCCATCCGGGAACTGTTTCGGGCTTCGAGCCCCAAACCATCAATAAATTTTTGGGAAAATTTTATTTTTGCCACTCTATATTTTGCCAATTTTCCTTATGCCACTCTAGATTTTGACATTTCACTTTTGTCACTCTTAGTTTTGGACAATTATCACAATTGCCATTCTGTGGCAAAAGCAAAATAATTTTATTTCACTTTTGCCACTCTTAGGTTTTGACAATTATCACAATTGCCACTTTGAAAATTTTGTTTTTGCTACGGGAATGGCAGTTGTGATAATTGTAAAAAACTAAGAGTGGAAAAAGTGAAATGTCAAAACATAGAGTGGCATAAGGGAAATTGGCAAAATCTGGAGTCGCAAAAACAAAATTTTCCCTAAATTTTGAGCTTATTTCTCGTCAAATTCCAGATTACCACACAATAAGTAATTGCAAATCTGTTCACACCGACCAAACCTAAACGTGTTCCCACTCAGCACTGGGCTAAATAACTACCCACTCGAAAATTACTTCACAATTCCTCTCCTCATCACCCAAAAAATAGGTCTTTGCCATGGCCGGTAGGAGGAGTTTCGGGTCGACATATAACCTGGGAGCAAAGACCAAGGCCGCGGAAGCACTAGGGAGGTCCCGCCGCTACGTGGCAGCCGCAGCAGCGATGTCCTTCCGTGCCGCGGAGCCCTCGAACGAGCTCTCACCGGCACGGAAGGGCTCTCACAAGAGCACTTGCTGCATCGACGATCACGATGAGCTGGCGGTGCTGAAGTCCTTGGCCGGTGACGATGACATTCTCGCTGGCCTAATTGAGTAGCAGGAGCTGGTCGATAGCTTGATGAAGCTACTCGAGATTAGCGATGCCTCGGTTGAGAAGGCGACCGGCCTTGTCGAGCAGCTCATGGGTGACAATGCAAAGCTCCTCAAGGCGCTCGCCGAGAATGAGGAGGAGGCCACCGGCTGGAAGAAGCTGCATGCGCAGAGCAGTGCCTAGGGGATGATGCTGAAAGAGGTTGTTGAGGAACTGATGGGTGACTTGAGGAAGCTCCGAATCAAGCGCGAGCTGGAGGTGGAGAAATTTGTGGCCGCTGTCAAGCCAAGTCGTGAGGAATAGAAGGAGCTGGAGGATCTCGTTGCCTGATGATCCATCAAGTAGAGACAGTAGTGACCGAGATCATTGTCTGTGATTTCCTTCTTCTCTTGCCCCTTGTCTTCCAGGCGTTGCTCCATGTGGTGTTTTAAATTATCCAGAATATGTAAGACAAATTTTATCCGCGCCATTATAAATTTGTCGACGTATTATCCATTGCCATTTTATTTGTCGTTGTATTATCCGTTGCCGCATGTGGCATTTTAAGATATCCAGAATATGAGTTGAAAAAAAGAATAAAGCAAATGCTAACGTTGAGCGAGGCCATGGGATCACAAGCAAACACCCTCCATCCAGGTGCTTTAATTAAGCGTGTGTTAAACAGTGGCTCAGCCGCCTTTAATGGAGAAGTTGTGAGTGAGGCGGGCGGCTGGTGGATGGAGGTCAAAAGCTCGCTTCCCGGTGAGCATGCGCGGCCTTGGCTGCTCGCACATGTCCCGTCGAGCCTGCGCGGTGGACAGGTCGCAAGCATCCCATTGAGCATGCGTGGTGGACTGCTCGCACGGGCCCCGTCGAGCCTGCACGGCGGACTTCTCACGCTCTTCCCGTCTAATCAAACAGCTGCACGCATGCCATCGAGTATGGTTAAATTTTGGCACAAAATACAAAGATGACCAATGAACGAGGACCGAGGTAGTACTCTCCCATAAGAAAAGAGGGATGTGTGGCCGCACTTAAATGGTTACAGGAACACACACAGTTCATATAATAAAACGTTTGCGATATTAATGTGTCAGCTATTTGTTTCAAAAGGACTTCGTTGGCTATTAATGTGTGCACCTTGTCTCAAACAGGATGATTTTTTTACCACGGCATTTATGTGCCATGTCATGAAACCATGCAAGTTTCATGGTTTTTGGGTGAGTTTTGGATTTACTGGGATTTAAAAACCGAGATTCTAAATGTTTCAGGATGACGAGATGTTTGTAATCATTCACATTCCTTCAATGAGACCTAAACATGCACCCAATGACACATGTACGATTTTCCACCCATTTTGCTTCACTGGAGCATGTGCTTGTAGTTCAAATTTGAGTTATGGACATTAAATGCCTAGAAAACTCAATTAATATATAAAATGGCCAAACAAACCCTGCATAGTTTCAAATTTTAGCATGACACTCATGTTATTCTATGTGGCCTGTAGAAAACAAAATACAAGGCAAGAAGAGGCAACGATCATCATTTCGGCCACAAGAGAGGCATGTTTCCCTACCAGAACCATGAGGGTTGCTAGAAGCTCCAGTTTGTAAGAGGCTTGTAATATAGCTTGGCCCAAATTGGACAATTTTTTACCACGAGATATATGTGTCATGTCGTCATGCCAAGTTTCATGATTTTCTGGTGAGTTTCGGATTTACTAGATTTAAAAATCAAGATTCACAATGTTTGAGGATGGGCCCAGATGCTGAGACGGTTGAATTCATTCTCATTCCTTCCATGGGACCTAAACATGCACCCAAGGATACATGTACGACTTTTCTAGCTATTTTGGTGCACTGGAGCATGTATTTGTAGTTCAGATTTGAATTGTTGACATTAAATGCATACAAAACTCAATTAATCCATAAAAAAGGTCAAACGACCCCTAAATAGTTTCAAAGTTCAGCGCGAATCTCTTGTTGTTCCATGTTGCATGTAGAAGAAAATACAAGGCGAGAAGAGGGAGAGATTATCGTTTCGGACACAAGGGGGACACATTTCCCTATCGAAATCACGAGGGTTCTTGCGAGAGGCTCCGGTTTGTAAGAGGGTAGTAATAAAGCTTCGGCCAAATTGGACAACTTTTTTACCATGACATATATGTGCCATGACGTGGCACCATGCCAACTTTCATGATTTCCTGGTGAGTTTTGGATTTACGGGGATTTAAAAACCGAGATTCCCAATGTTTGAGGATGAGCCAGGACGCTGATATAGTTGTAATTCATTCCCGTTCCTTGCATGGGACCTAAACATGCACCCAAGTATTTTTCTAGCCACTTTGCTAAACTAGAGCATGTGTTTGTAGTTTAGGTTTGAATTATGGGCATTAAATGCCTAGGAAACTCAATTAATGTATAAAAGGCCAACGAACCCAGAATAAATTTAAATTTTAGCACGGATATCCTATCGTTCCATGTTGCCTGTAGAGAAAAATACAAGGCAAAAAGAGGCAGCGATTATCATTTCACCCACAAGAGGGACATGTTTCCCTATCAGAACCACGAGGCTTCTTGAGAGAAGCTCTGGGTTGTAAGAGGCTTGTAATAAAACTTGCCCCAAAATGGACATTTTTTTCCACGACATATATGTGCCATGTCGTGACACCGCCAAGTTTCACCATTTTTGGATGAGTTTTGGATTTAGGGGGATTCAAAAACTGAGATTCTCAATGTCCGAGGCCGAGCCATACGCCTAGACGGTTGTAATTCATTCTCATTCTTTGCATGCGACCTAAACATGCATCCAAGGACACATGTATGATTTTTGTAGCCATTTTGGTGCACTAATATGAATTATGCACATTAAATCAATGCTTATAAAACTTAATTATAATGTATAAACAAGGCAAACGAACCTTGAATATTTAAAGTGGATCTGGTCAACCGTCTATCACCTGTGGGTAAGCACTGTGCGCATGCATCGTGCTAGCTCACGCTTCCTTCTATACTAAGTTTTCCATATTAATGGTGTTATATATCCAAACATGCTAGCGTTTCCCGCCGCTCCTCCCATCGGTTTCCCGCTGCTAGTGTCAATGCTCATAGAAAGCTAGGCGGCGACACACCGGTCATGTAAATATTGCAGACGGTTTCTAAAAGCACAAAAGTGTGTGATAGTAGGGAGTAGGTCCCGTATGGTGACCAGCGTGAAACACCTTAAAGGCAAGGAGGCAAGTCTTATCAGTAAGGGGCGGCTTCCCATCCGCTAACCGAGTCGAATAGAACGCAGAAGTTAAGCATGCTGGGGCTGAAGGAGTCTAAGGATGGGTGACCCAGTGAGAAGTTGCATATCTCAACCTTCATTAAAGCGCCATGATACGGTCATTATAGATATTTATTTAAATGTGTCTGTAGTGACCTGTCATGACAATTATATAAACCTTGGGATCCTTGTTTTGGTAACTTGTAGAATATAGTTTTTATTTGTTATTTCTTGTTCTCAAAAATCGGAGAATGATCGGGATCTGTAGGCCCACACAATCTATCCCTTTGACCCAATGTACGAGAAGGGTTTGACCATGACAGTTTCCTCTTGCTCTGTGTGCTATGTTAGAGCAAATCAAGTTTAAGCACATGTGTTGGACGACACCCCCCTACCCCCGCCCCCACCTGCCTCGAGGTTTCGGAACCGATATCTTACGTCTTTAACCTGGCTAGGGGTACGATGTCCAGTTTGTAATGTTACTAATGTAGTTGGTGCCCCATCGAAGTTGTGCATTCAGGATTTAACAAATCACACACCACCCATACATTTTTTTCGGGTCGCATGTAGGGTATAGGGGGTGTTCTGATCGAGCATGTCTCTCTTGTACGGTTTAGACGATAGACAAATCTGTGGGCTCCCTGAGGTCTATATATATATATATATCATCCTTGACTGATAATGAGGGGAGCCCACACAATCAATTCCTTTGACCCAACATACGAGAAGGGTTTGACCATGACGGTTTCCTATT
>NC_041391.1:275723597-275761971 GCF_002162155.2 Triticum dicoccoides
GGAACCGACATCGTACGTATTGAACCTAGCTTGGGGTCTGGTACAGTGTTCGGTTTGTAATGTAGTTGGTGCCCCATAGAAGTTGTCCATTGGGGATTTGAACACACCACACATACATATTTTCAGGCCGCAGGCAAGGTATAGGGGGTCTTCTAATCGACCACGTCTCCCTTGTGCGGTTTTGTGAGGACACACATATCTGTGGGCTCCCCGGATCTATATATATATATATCACCCCTTTGACCGAAAATGAGGGGTACGTGTTGGCCATGAATGGATTCCTCCTAGTTCGTGTTAGGGACGGTCACCATCACATTTCGTTGGAACTCGTGTGTTCTCAGGATTCTCTTCCACACGCTCGGATTGGTGGGTTGGACCGACACCGTACCCTGTGTATCTCGTCCTTAATTACCTGGCTTTCATGGTGGTTGTCTGTATCAAGAGGCAGGCACCACATCTAAATTGTACATAATTTGATATTGAAAACACATCACCCCTTCCAATGTGCATCATTTTGGGCCGCATGCAGGCGGTGCTGATTTTGTGGCCCCTCTCGTGCGATTTTTTATGATGGTCCGATCATTGGCCCAAGTGGTTTATATTATATATATATATATATATATATATATATATATATATATATATATATATATATATATATATATATATATTCTATCCTGTTTAGATCAACAACAATAGTTGTCATTTGACCAAGCGATAGATTCACTACTCCATCTTATGGTAGGTCATGGTGACATGCATGTATGACCAAAGTATTGGTACGTGCATCCGTCCCGCCGACATTGAGTGGGAGGTGGGTTAAGCACCCTAGATAACTAGGTAGCTATGACGTTATGTCATTATAGATATATCCAAGGGGGTTTTCCTGTTTGCGAGGCAGGTGCCTCCAAAGTTCTGCATTGTGTATTTAAACATCACACCCTATATTCCTACATATATTTGGCCACTTCCAGGTGGTTCTTGACTTCTGGCCCCTCTCATTGATCTTCGACGACCCGCCCAACCGTGGGCCTGCACGGTCAAAGTTGTGCATTGGAATTTTGAACATCACACACCACCCTTTTCATTCATATATATATATATTTGGGCCACATGCTGGTGTGGCTATCTTCTGACCCTCTCTCACATTTTTCTGCTGCGAAGACTCGAATGGTGCTCAACAGACAAAGGTGTACTGGCTTAATTGTGTGTGATGCAAGTGCGATGTGAAATCACCACAACTGTGCAAGCGCGAGCAAGGGTGTAGGTAGTGGATTAGCCGTGTGCGATGCAAGTGTGTTGTGAAATCACCATGAGTGCGCAAGCGTGAACAAGTGTGGAGGTAGTGGCTTAACCGTGTGCGATGCAAGTGCGCTGTGAATCAGCACGACTGCGCAAGCGCGAGCAAGGGTGGAGGTAGTGGCTTAATCGTGTGTGATACAAGTGGCTGTGAAATCACCATGACTGTGCAAGCGCGAGCAAGGGTGGAGGTACTGGATTAACCGTGTGCGATGCTAGTGCGCTGTAAAACCACAACCTGCGAAAGCTAAAGGCGGGTAGTTTATTTATGATGAACTCCATGTCTATGTCTAAAACTTAGGAAAACCTGTGTGCGATAGACCAGCTACCTAGAAATCTAAAAACAAACTACCCGCCTTGAGCGATGAAACAATTGGTGGTTCTGTCGCTTTTCCTTATTATCATACACGTATATTCTTATTGGACCGGGTGCGATCTTGGGTGCTCCCGCCCCACATCAATTCCTTTAACCAAATTTTAGTAGCCGCGATATTTCAACCGTTGCCCCATTCCTCCACCATCGACCTTACAGTAAAATTCCAGTAGCCGAGGCATTTGAACCGTCGCCCTCCCTCGTACACCACCATCTCCACCCACCATTACTAAAGTTTTCAGGAGCCGCGGCGTATCCTCAAACACCACCCCCTTCTCCATAGTCCCCCACCCCCCTCCCTCGAACCCTAGCTCGTCGTCACTGTTGACGATGCCATAGACCTAGGGTAGGGTCATAGGCCTGACCTATACACCCCACCCAAGGTCACTACCATAGAAGCAAATACATTCAAAGCACAACAGGAAGTATCAACCGAAGCCACCGAGTGCAATCCACTCGACCAGTCACCTCACTCGGATACCCCCACTTCACTCGACCAGGATGGAGTCATTTGACCATAAAGGAATCCACTCGGAGTACAGAAGACCTGGAGTCACTCAGGAGGACAATGGTCAGGCGTTCACTCCATAGTCTTAAAGGTCATTGAATACACTTTATAGCTCGCGTTACCAGTAACGCCCTGTCTTAATGTACGTTGAACCACTGTAACGGAGGTGGGCTGGGGTCCTGGCGCACTCTATATAAGCCACCCCCCTCTCTGGGACAAGGGTTTGCACCCCTTGTAACACACACCCATATTCCAGTCGACCGCCTCAGGGCACCAAGACATAGGGCTTTTACCTCCTCTGAGACGGGCCTGCACTCGTAAAATTGTGTGTACAACCTCGCCGTAGCTAGGGCCTCGCCTCCTCATACGTACCCCCTATTCTTACTGTCAAACTTAGTATCACGACAGTTGGTGCCCACCGTGGGGAAAAGCGTCTTAGCGACTTCCGGCGAGGTTTCATTTTCTCCGATCTTCATCAGCATGGTTTCCGGCGGCGGTTTGGTCATGGGTCGCGAGTTCTGACTCGGCGCGCTCACTTTCGACGCCGACGACTCCACCTGGCTCCGGGAGGCTCCCCTCGATGTCAAGGCTCTCCCGATCTGTGGATCTTCGCACTTCCGCGCGAGTGCATGCGGCGTCCTCCTTCGGCAGCCGTCGACCCCGTATCAGTCGGTCCTCGTGTCGTCTTCTCACTCCGCTAGACGCCACCGCAAGCGATCTGGTCGATCATGGCTCTAGCGGTGGGTGAAGCACGCAGTGGCCCGTCAGACGATCACCGCCCAAGTCGCGGCAATCGAGCTCGGCAAATTTCACTGCGGTCCAGTTGACCTGTCGACTGACTTAGTGGACACATTTTCCGAGAGCAGGAGTTGTGACCACGCGGCAGAAGTCCTTATGGTCGACTCCCATCGCAGCCCACCTGCTTTCCATTGCAGCGGCGGCAACGGTGGTGGCGATGGCCCATCATTCGGCCACGAGGAGTATCAGCCCCAACCTCTTAACTCGCAGCAGAGGGAGGAGCTGCACCGCCGCAATGTCGAGGCCCTCCAGACCCCCATCATAGGGGAAACCACCGAGGCTCGCGCCTTGGAGGCAGTGCGCCTGGCCACACTGGCTGAGTGCACTCGTTTGGAGAATCTCCAACATTCTCTCGACGAGCGTGCCCGTCAACTGGTCCCTGAGTCCAGTCCACAACAGTTGTTTCCGCCAGAAACTCAGGTATTCCGCACACCGATCCAGAATCTTGCAGCTGTTGTGCGAATAGCAGAGTCCATTCAGCTATCCCGTTCAGAGACTGGAAGAGGCTTGGAACAGATCAGGATGCTGCTCTGAGCAGCGGGAGCACTGAACTCCGTCGTGTCCATGTCGCGGAATAGGATCCATAGCTGATCAGTAAGTGTAGACACCATTCAGTTGGCACACAGTCCTGTGTCGCCTTTGCAACGTGAAGATCGTGATCACCGTCGAGATCGACACCTAGGAAGAGATCATGGAGAGTTCGAGCGGGAGTATGCCCATGACAACCGCCATTGAGTGCCTTCGCCTCTTCCGAGAGACGGTTTGTACGTGCCCCGGCGGTATGATGACAGGCGCTCGTATGGTAATGACCGCAGATTTCCAGTCGACCCAAGAGAGCCTGGTTTCGACGCAAGGTCAGCCCTTGTTTAGGGTTTGGTCGACCGGAAGAGCATATAGAGAGGGGCTGGATAGAGACAGGCACAGCAGAAGCAGGGTCCATGTTTCAGGCCCTGAGTGTCTTGGAAGAGCCATCAGAGTCGTTGAGATCCCTCACAACTTCAGATTGGCGACTAGCGTCAGTAAGTTCACAGGAGAATCAAAGCCCGACACTTGGCTTGAAGACTACCGAGTGGTTGTGCACATTGGTGGCGGCAGCGATGAGGTGGCCATGAAGCACCTCCCTCTTATGCTTGAAGGTTCTGCCAGGGCCTGGTTGAATCAGCTGGCCCCTGGGAGCATTTTGAGTTGGGATGAGTTGGCCCGAGTGTTTACCAGAACATTTGAGGGCACCTGCAAGAGACCTGCTGGTTTGCCAGAATTGCAGCATTACGTGCAGAAACTGAATGAGACCTTGAGAGATTATATCCAGGGATGGATCACTCTGCACCACACAGTGGAGAATGTATCAGATCACCAAGCAGTATGTGCCTTTAAAGAAGGCGTTCACTACAGAGAGCTCAATTTGAAGTTAGGTCGGATTGGAGATATGTCTCTGGCTCGGATGCTGGAGATTGCCACCAAGTACGCTAGCGGCGAAGAACAAGACCGACTCCGGAGTGGCAAGAACAGACCAGTCACCCAAGACAACGGAGGAGGAAATTCCAGTCGGAAGCAGAAGCGAAAGGCTGAGGCAGCAGGCCCTTCCGAGGCGGCAGTGTTGAACCAAGGAAAGTTCAAGGGGAAGCCCAAAGGGCCTTGGATCCCTAAGAAAGTGAAGGATCAAGCAGGAAATGATGTGATGGATTTGCCGTGTCATATACACACCAAAAAGGATGAGGAGGGGAACCTAATTCTCCCCAAGCATACGACTCGCCAATGTCGACTCCTAATCCATAGCTTCCGAGAAAGCCAACCAAGTGAAAAGGACAAAGAGTCTGATAAGGAGGAAGACAAAGATGATGATGCTGGTTACCCCAACGTTAATGCCACTTTGGTGATTTTTGCTAATCTCGAGAGCAAAAGTCGACTGAAAGTTATTAAGAGAGAGGTGAACATGGTTGCTCTAGCAACACCAAAGTATTTGAAGTGGTCAAAAACCCCTATTACATTCGACTAGTCCGACCACCCGCCACGCGTTGCTACCCCTGGGCGGCAAGCGTTGGTGTTCGACCCAGTCGTTGGGGGCACCAGACTGACCAAGGTTTTGATGGATGGTGGCAGTGGTCTGAATATCCTATACGCTGAGGCCCTCAAAGGGATGGGCATTCCGATGTCCAAGCTCAGTGAGAGCAACATGCGATTCCATGGAGTCATCCCAGGAAAGAAAGCTGACTCACTCAGTTAGATCACTCTTGACGTGGTTTTCAGTGATGAGAAGAATTATCGCAAGGAAAAGTTGACGTTTGAGGTAGTGGATTTTGAAAGTGCCTATCATACCATTATGGGCAGACCTGCCTATGCTAGCTTCATGGCTCGACCGTGTTATGTGTACCTCAAGATGAAGATGCTTGGCCCCAAAGGCATGATAACGGTCGCCGGTAACCGGCAGAGAGCAGAAGATTGTCTTCAGGATGGTGCGAAGATAGCAGATGAGCAGATGGCAGCAGTGGAGTTTCAAGAGTACCAGAAGACTGCAGATCCGAGTGATTTGTTGCGTGCCAAGAGGCCTGCCTCGGAGTCCGCATTTTAGTCAGCCGGCGAGACCAAGCCAGTCCACATTCACTCGACCGACCCCACTGCTGCTCCGACCCATATCTCAACAACACTCGACAACAAATAGGAAGAAGCGCTAATCCAGTTCCTCCGTGAGAACTGGGACATCTTTGCATGGAAGCCATCTGACATGCCAGGTGTACCCAGGGGACTGGCTGAGCACTGTTTGTGAGTCGACCCAAAGGAAAAACCCATTAAGGAGCATCTTCGTTGGTCTGCCACGGAGAAAAGAAAGGCGATTGACAAGGAGGTGGCTCGGCTTTTGGCTGCCAAGTTCATCCGCGAGATATACCACTTCGAGTGGCTCACCAATGTCGTTATGGTCCCCAAGAAAGATAAATCACTTCGAATGTGTATTGACTTCAAGCACATCAATCGGGCCTACCCTAAAGATCATTTTCCTCTGCCCCGCATCGACCAGATAGTCGACTCAACTGCGGGATGTGAGCGACTGTCCTTTCTGGACGCTTATTGTTACTATGCCCTTTGGCCTCAAGAATGCTGGTCCACATTCATGTGCATGATTCAGAAGTGCCTACTCACTAAAATCAGTCGGAATGTGGAAGCATACATGAATGACATAGTGGTTAAGTCACGCAAAGGTTCTGATCTGCTGACTGACCACGCTGAAACCATTGCCAACTTAAGAAGATATGATATCAAGCTCAATCCATCAAAATGCACATTCGGAGACCCCGGCGGAAAGTTACTCGGTTTTCTCGTTTCCGAACGAGGGATCGACGCGAATCTAGAGAAGATTGGCACAATCCTCCAAATGAAGCGCCCAGTGCGTGTGCACGCTGTTCAGAAGCTTACTAGTTGTTTGGCTGCATTGAGCTGATTCATCTCATGCCTCGGTGAAAAGGCACTGCCTCTTTACTGACTGATGAAGAAGTCTGATAAGTTTGAGTGGAATGACGAAGATGAAGCAGCGTTTGAGAGCTCAAAGCCCTGCTTTCCACCCAGCCGGTGCTTGCTGCTCCAGTCAGCAAGGAGCCTTTACTGCTTTACATCGCAGCCACGGGACAGGTTGTTAGCACAGTGCTCAAGGTCGAGCTGGAAGAAGAAGGCAAAGCCTTCATAATTCAGCGCCCTGTGTATTACATTTCAGAAGTCTTGACCCCGTCGAAGAAGAGATACCCTCATTATCAGAAGCTTGTTTATGAGATTTACCTGACCACGAAGAAAGTTGCACACTATTTCTCTGACCACTCAGTTTCAGTCGTCAGCGACGCTGCATTATCAGAAATTCTGAATAACAGAGATGCAACTGGTCGAGTGGCAAAATGGGCGATTGAACTCCTTCCTTTAGATATCAAGTTTGAGGCAAAGAAGGCCATCAAGTCGCAAGCAATTGCAGATTTCATCACAGAGTGGATAGAACAATAACAGCCGACTCAGATTCAGTTGGAACATTGGACCATGTTCTTTGATGGCTCCAAGATGTTGAATGGCTCTGGTGCAGGAGTGTTTTAGTGTCCCCATGAGGAGACAAGCCCAGTTATGTCCTCCAGATCCACTTTGATTCTTCAAACAATGAAGCTGAGTATGAGGCACTGTTGTATGGGTTGTGTATGGCCATTTCACTCGTCCGGCGCTTGATGGTCTACGGCGACTCGGACTTAGTGGTTAAACAAGTAATGAAGGAATGGGATGTCAGGAGTCCACCAATGACCGGTTATTGCAATGCAGTGAGAAAGCTAGAGAAGAAGTTTGAGGGGTTAGAGCTCCACCACATACCATGAATCAAGAATCAAGCTACTAATGATCTTGCGAAGATAGGTTCCACTCGAAAGCCTATCCCCAGTAACGTGTTCTTGGAGCATCTCCACACCCCGTTAGTACAGGAAGATCCCTTCAAGGAAGAGCCCCCGCAACCAATAAGTTCAACCGATCCGACTGAGATTGAGGTTCCAGTTGTGGTCGTCTTGATCATGGAAGTCTTGGTGATCACGCCCGACTAGACGGTACCGTACATCGCGTACATTCTCAGGCAGGAGCTCCCACAGGATGAGGATGAGGCTCGCCAGATAGTCCGTCGATCGAAAGCTTTCACCGTGATAAAAGGACAACTTTGTAGAGAAAGTGTCACAGGAGTGGCTCAATGCTGCATCACCCCGGAAGAAGGTCGAATGATCCTAAACGATATCCACTCAGGGACCTGTGGTCACCATGCATCCTCTCGGACCATCATGGACAAAGCATACCGAGCGGGGTTCTATTGGCCTCGGGCAAATGAGATGGCAAAAGATATAGTCGACAAGTGCGCAGGTTGCCAGTTCTACTCCAACATGTCCCACAAGCCTGCATCTGTCTTGAAGACTATTCCACTCATCTGGCCATTTGCAGTCTAGGGGTTGGATATGGTTGGACCCTTCAAGACTGGAAGAAGTGGTTTCACTCATTTGCTCATAGCAGTCGACAAGTTCACTAAGTGGATCGAAGCCAAGCCCATCAAAAACCTTGACTCAAGAACTACCGTCAGTTTCATCAAGGAGTTGATATTTAGATATGGAGTTCCTCACAGCATTGTAATAGATAACGGCTCCAATTTTGATTCTGATGAGTTCAAGGCGTTCTGTGCGTCCCAAGGCACTCGGGTCGACTATGCGTCCGTTGCACACCCGCAGTCGAATGGGCAAGCAGAAAGGGCGAATGGTTTGATCCTTCAAGGGTTAAAACCGCGACTGATGTGCAACCTCAAGCATGCTGCTGGAGCTTGGGTGACTGAGTTACCATCCATCCTGTGGGGGCTGAGAACGACGCCGAACCGGTCAACTGACCGGACCCCTTTCTTCCTAGTGTACGGCGCTGAGGCTGTGCTTCCGAGTGTTGGAAATATGCCCTAGAGGCAATAATAAAAGGATTATTATTATATTTCCTTGTTCATGATAATTGTATTTATTCATGCTATAATTGTATTATCTGGAAATCGTAATACACGTGTGAATACATAGACCACAATACGTCCCTAGTGAGCCTCTAGTTGACTAGCTCGTTGATCAACAGATAGTCATGGTTTCCTGACTATGGACATTAGATGTCGTTGATAACGGGATCACGTCATTAGGAGAATGATGTGATGGACAAGACCGAATCCTAAGCATAGCACAAGATCATGTAGTTCGTTTTGCTAGAGCTTTTCCAATGTCAAGTATCTTTTCCTTAGACCATGAGATCGTGTAACTCCCGGATACCGTAGGAGTGCTTTGGGTGTACCAAACGTCACAACGTAACTGGGTGACTACAAAGGTGCACTACAGGTATCCCCGAAAGTGTCTGTTGGGTTGACACGGATCGAGACTGGGATTTGTCACTCCGTATAACGGAGAGGTATCACTGGGCCCACTCGGTACTGCATCATCATAATGAGCTCAAAGTGACCAAGTGTATGGTCACGGGATCATGCATTACGGTATGAGTAAAGTGACTTGCCGGTAACGAGACTGAACGAGGTATTGGGATACCGACGATCAAGTCTCGGGCAAGTAACATACCGTCTGACAAAGGGAATAGTATACGGGGTTGCTTGAACCCTCGACATCATGGTTCATCCGATGAGATCATCGAGGAGTATGTGGGAGCCAACATGGGTATCCAGATCCCGATGTTGGTTATTGACCGGAGAGCCGTCTCGGTCATGTCTACATGTCTCCCGAACCCATAGGGTCTACACACTTAAGGTTCGGTGATGCTAGGGTTGTATGAATATGAGTATGCAGCAAACCGAATGTTGTTCGGAGTCCCGGATGAGATCCCGAACGTCACGAGGAGTTTCGGAATGGTCCAGAGGTAAAGAATTATATATGGGAAGTGTTGTTTCGGCCATCCGGAAAGTTTCAGGGTGTCAGGACCCCGACTCAATGCCACATCGATCTAGCATGTAACACCTCATATCACTTTGCGGCCTCACGCACGGTATTCCCACGGGTGTCGCCTTACCTTTGCCCGGGACCGTTTGCGCCTTTTGGCACACGTATATGATAGTGTCGCTAGCATCTATATGATAAGGAGCCCGGGCTGACATGGCTAGTCGTAAACCCAAAGTGGCACTAACTTACAGGGACAGGCATACATGACCCAGGAACGAACGTGTCGGTCATCAGCGAGTGAATCCAGGCTGTAGCACTGGGCTAGCAGGACTCCGGTGAACCGGGCTGTAGCGGGCTAACAGGACTCCGGTATTCATCGCGTGACATTTCCCCGAAGGGACAGACACAGGAACAAAGAAGGACACATGCCGGCCAGCCTAAGTGTTCCGGAGCAGTAGCAAGCTACCATGGCTCAGTGGAAACACTAGGAGACATTTCCCGGTAAGAGAGGCTACTAAGGATAAACAACTAGATAGTCAGATCCCACACATACCAAGCATTTCAATAACATACACGCAATATGCTCGATATGTGCAAATACAACATGGCATCACAACATGACTCTACAACTCAAGTATTTATCAATAGGCTCCGAGGAGCGAGATATTACAAACAGGGGTCTAACGACCCAACATTCAGAGCATACAAATCAAAGCATAAGCGGAAGCTATCATGTCTGAGTACAGACATCTATAAATGAAAAAGGCTTGAAAGCCTGACTATCTACCAGATCCTGCCGAGGGCACAAGATCGTAGCTGAGGTAACAAGCTAAACGTCGAAGTCCATGTGGAACTACTAGTGAGACTGAAGTCTCTCTGCAAAAACATAAAATAGGCAAACGTGAGTACAAATGTACCCAGCAAGACTTACATCAGAACTAACTACATATGCATCATTGTCAACAAGGGGATGGTGGGGTTTAACTGCAGCAAGCCAGCTTTGACTCGGTGGCTATCCTGAACTACGACTGCAAGTAACTCTTTTGAGGTGGCGCACACGAGTCCACATATTCACCATATCAATACACCACTATGGATCCGCTCCCGTCTCCCTACGAGAACGCCATCCATAGCACTCACGCTTATCTTGCGTATTTTAGAGTATCCACTTTCACTTGTCTATGAACTGATATAAGCAACCCAGAAGTCCTTTTCCGCGGACACGGCTATTCGAATAGATGATGTTAACCCTGCAGGGGTGTACTTCTTCACACACGCTCTCACCACTTACCGCCGTTTACACGACATGTACTCGGCAACCTTCAAGCGGAAGCCCAACGTGGGTGTCGGCCACGGCCTACCTAAACACTCAAGTCTCTAGTCCAGGTTTATCGCCTATTCGGGTTCCATCCATGAGGAGATCCGGCCGGAGTTTCACTCACAGCCCCAAACGATGTGAACAGGGTTCCCGAGACACCAAACGGGCGCCCGGTACAACGTGCCACGTGCCTACCGCATCACAGCCCACCCCTACGGTCAGCGCTGCGCTCGGCCTCCAGCATACTACAAACACCAGAAACTACTTGCAACTCCTAGACAGAGGACAAGGGTGATCAAGAAGCCGAGAGGGTCCATTGGTTTCGGGCCCAATGCGTGGTAGTAGCTGAATCATGGATCACAAACACAGAACTCAGTTCCTGAGGACGGCTGCAATGAGACAACCCACCATGTACTCCTACATGGCCTCTCACCGCTACCTTTACCAAATCGTGTTCACACACTTAGCTCACACACAGTAGGACATGTTCACACACCTCTGATTCATCCCCGATGAATCAGACCTGACTCAACTCTAAGCAGTAGCAGGCATGACAAACAATCATGAATGAGTAGGCACAACAGGGCTCAAACAACTCCTACTCATGCTAGTGGGTTTCATCTATTTACTGTGGCAATGACAGGTCATGCAAAGGATAAAGGGGTTCAGCTACCGCAGCAAATAACAGATGAATCGGTGTTGTCCTAATGCATTAAAAGAGAGCAGGAGCGAGAGAGTAGGATTGCATCGGAATGAACAAGGGGGTTTTGCTTGCCTGGCACTTCTATCAGTGTCAACGATCACATCATCGGTATCACGTCTATCGAGAGGGGACAAATACCGGCAACACAGAAGGGAACACAATCAATGCAATGCACAATATGATGCATGATCATGACATGGCAAAATGAATGTGTTTTGGGCTAATGCATCTAGCAACAAGTTAAATGGGGTTGGTTTGAATACAAGATTCAAATTCAAACTCCATATGTGATTATTCAAATGCCATTTAATTGATTTGTGCTATACAGCAGCTATAAGTTGTTCTAACATGCATGAAAATGGTACAGATGGATTCCTTGAATTTTTCTGATAATTTTTCATATATAAATTATTTAATTTGGAGTTACGGTTGAATTTCTATGATTTTTAGAAGTTTTAGGCATTTTCTGAAATTTTCTGAATAATAATAAATCCAGAAATGAATTATGGCGTCAGCACCACGTCACTATGACGTCAGCAGGTCAACTGGGCTGGCTCGGGTCAAACCTGACGTGTGGGTTCCACACGTCAGTGACACAGGTTAGTTAACTGGGTTGATTAGGGTTAAACTAATACTAACGAAAATGTCAGTAGGGCTGGGCCCACATGTCAGTGGCTTAAATAATTAACTAACTTAATTAGTGTTAACTGATCTAACACCTAAACTAATTAACAGGGGTTGGCCCCACCTGTCATCGACCCAGGGGGGGTTCCGCCGTGGTCAAGTGGGTCAACCCCACCGGCGTCTCGACGCCGGCGAGGCCCGGGACGGTGGCGGCCGTCGGAAACACGCTATAGGGCACGGGCGAGGCCGTGCTTGGGCTCGTTGGAGAGCCCTTGCTCCCGCGCGTTGAACGGTGCGGTTGCTTGGTCGTGGGGAGGCCGGAGCTGACGACGGCGAGCTCCAAGGCGGCGGCCGGAGTTCGGGTGAGCTCGGAGTCGGCGTTAGGAAGCACAGCAGAGGATGCGGATGGGTGCTATGGCCTCCTGGGGGTGCACTGAGCACGGCTGCGTGCTCGGTTGCAGCTCTAGGCAACCGTGGCTACGGCGGCGACATGGCCGGCGGCGAAGAGCTCTCAGCTCCGACGGTTGTCGGTGTTAGAGGAAGAAAACGAGTCAGGGGAGAGGGGGAAACGACGGAGGAGCTCACGTGGATCCCGTAGAGGTGGACGGCGGGCTCGGGGAAGGCCGAACAGCGACGAATTTGACGACGGCGATCCTCGGTGGCCGAGGAGGGGAACGGCAAGGCTAGCGGCATCCAGGGGCTCTTCTGGTCGCGCGAGACGATGAGGAGGACGAGGGAGGATCGGCGGAGCTCGGGAGCGCGTCGGAGAGGAGAGGGGGTGGCGGTGGCCGTGAGGGAGCTCGTCGGTGGCGGCGGCTCCGTTTGGTCCGGGCGAGAGAGAGGGAGCAGAGGAGGATAGGGACGGAGGGAGAGACACGGGAGAGTGAGAGAGGGTCGAGGGGAGTGCGTGGCACCCTCAGGTGCCTCCAGCGGCGAGCAGGTAAGCAGGAGGTGGCCGGGGCTCTCGGGCGCGCGCGCCACGCCTCGGTCCTTCTGGCGAGGAGGAAGATGACAGGGGGGGGAAGTGGAGATGGGCTAGGCCGCACAGGAGCTGGGCCGGCTGGGCTACCAGGTGAGCGCCAGATAAGTCCTTCTCTCTCTCTCTTTTATTTCCTCTTTTCTATTTCTATTTTCTGTACTTTGTTTTGATTTAGTTTTAGACACTAAATCATTTTAATAAATTCTGTAGGTTTTTATGTGGCTTGCTAAAATATATACAAAGCCACTCACAAACTTCCAGAATTATTTGGAGTCATATTTAATATATATTAAATATAAATCCAAAGCAAATAGTTATTGGATTAATTCAAATGGCCCAAAATAATTAACTCTGAGATACCAAAAATATTGTTTTGAGTTTTACCTCTTTGCAATATTTTCAGAGACTAAGAGGAACATTTTCTTGGACTTCTTTGAGAAGATTTTAATGTTGATCATTTTTAGAAGGTTTCTGAGGCTTTGAAAATCCCTCAATTCAAATTTCATTTGAATTAAAACATGATACTCACATGAGGCCTAGCCTAGTGCATAACAGGACCAGGGATGTGACAACTCACCCCCACTAGACAAAATCTCATCCCGAGATTCAAGCGTAGGGTAAGGTGAAGGGGGAACGCAAACTAGTACAATCTTCACGATCCAGTTGCACTTCAAATGAACGTTGATTCAATCACCATCTTTGACTCGAAGTCTTCCTCTGAGAACTCCAACTAACATGACAACGAGAGGAAAGGAAAGACCCTAAAAGAATCGTTCTTCTCGAAGGTCGAACAACTCAGGATTAACTCTCGGGATGAGACATAGCAACATCTCTTGAGCTGAGGGACGAAGCACACCTCTAGCGGAAAGGAGTGGAACAAATGACGGAGGTTTACCAGGTAGACTACAACTCCACACTTAACAGAGTAGTAAACGGTTGTCAGCGCAGCGAGGAGTTGAGTTGCCATGATACCACAACGATGCACCTTAGGGAAGGTGACTCGTGGAGATATCCCCTTAAGTGGCAAAAAGAATTACCTTTGATTCAGGGATCATTGGAACTCTTAAAACCAGCCTAAGGCAATTCTCGAGCGATCGTTTGGAGGGGGTCGGTAGAATGGCATACTCGGACTTGGATGATGTGGATTACCTTGTTGAAGACAACGTAATGGATGAATTTGCTTATCACCGGAAATGGAAGAGACCCATGGTAGAATGGCCCATTGGCGGTGCAAGCTGGGAACAAAATGCAAATGCTGGGAATGATTCTGGTAACTGGGGAAGAACCCAACAATAGAGAGTGAATTCACTGTTGAAAAGGTCATAGCATTGCCGAGGAAACTGAGAGGAATCCCAGTTAATGCCGATGATAACACGTAGCGCTTGTGCGTGCTCTCAAGAACTTGAGTATTTCCACAATCATCAAGGTTTTATCAACATCCGTGTCAAGGGTGCTGACAACACAACATACTACCATGATGGCTAATGATGGATGATGCAGATGCAAAGGAAGATAACACCTTCTCAGATTTCACCTTAGCGAGGCCAAGGAGACAAAATCTGGACGATCGACCGAGAGACATTTAGCACTCCGCTCCTAATGTTCTCCTTGATGTGCTAGCGTAATCCATAGATAATTATGGTTGGATATCTAGAACATCAAGTAAAAAGGTCGGACTTCGGAACACAGAAATCCATAGGGGCAACTAGGGAGTAAATCCTACGAAATCCCTATGGGGAGGTGGCCAACTTCTTCAATCAAGATACTACAATAATAGGTCTTTCGGCTGGGTGGTGCTGGCCACGACATCCACTTTACCAGTTATCGAGGAACCAATATTATAGTTCTTGGGGAAATGTTCCAACCATCATATCTGCCTGAGATTCAGATCTGGTTGGTGTCAGGATATTCCAGACTCATCGAGTCTAGGAAGAAAAATGAAAGTTTGCAACACAAATCGACGATATGACGTTGCGAGATTCTCGGGAAATGGACTACGATAGCGAGCTCCAAAACATGAGCTGGTTCTGCTACACACATGTGAACACGCTGTCCCAGACAAGCATGCCCACATGGTAGTCTTACAATAAAACACTACCGAGTTCAGGTTGGGAACCATCAACGAGGGTATCGAAGTCCTTACATAAGTCCGGATTAGCTCTTATGAAGGAACTCCTTCTCCTTGAACAAATCAATCAGTGGCTTGGTGTGCTAGGGATACATATAGATTGAAGGTTGCAAGTCTTCAAACCACAGAATTCTTCGCACGTGTGCATGATTGATTTGGAATGATTCCAAAGAAAACAACATTGACTTTCTCGAATCCACAGCGGCAACTTGCATCAAATGCACATGAACTGGAGGAAGTCACTTCTTACATCCGAACATATGCTTCATGAGCTAGCATGAACAAATGCTTTCAAAAGTTTCCAACACTAGGTTGATGTTCAACATGATTCATGGGGGGAGACAAAATGCTACTGATGGGCTCAACAACAACTCATCGGAATTTCCATATCACTGGACCTCCACCATCATGCGAACACGGTGATAGCATTGGTCAGACCAAAGATGTAATGGTGTATGCTCGAGGGATCAACCACGAGTAAGACAACATTACGAGCATCGTTGGTACTGATTTGATTTGACGATAGCCCACACTCAAATCAAAGGATTGATAAGACAATAGGTCCAGCAACTGATCATAGGGACCAATCGATGAAGATATCATCTTTCTTCAATACACACTACACAAGAATATCCCTTTGGAACGAACTAAGTCAGGCAAGCTTTTATCTTCCAACTCTCCAAGTTGTTGTCTAGCTTAACCAACCAGCTCAAGGATATCTAATACCTATTCTTGGAGAGAAGGTGGTTCACAAGAAACCAACTTGATCACGAGCTCAACACAGCGGTCAGGTGACAACCTGGTAATACTTCCGAGAAGATCTTCGGAAAATCACGAACCACCGGTATGTTACTAAGCTCGAGAACAATCTTGCTTTCCAGGGCAAGACGATATGATCAAATAAGCAAGGATTGGCACTATCCTAACTCACTGATCGGAGAGTGCACCAAAAATAAGGACTAGGTAGCACAATCAACCTTAGGGTGACGATTCAATAATCAACACGCTAAGAATGAAATTATTATCCTTTAACTACCAAGCAACGAGGTTGTTGGGAGTATTGATTTCACACATCACAATTCATTTGTCGGTATTCCGGTTGCATCAACACGAGGGCCGAGGAATGACTAATGATGGTGAGAAGTATCACTACGTCAAAATTCATGAGAGTTGGTGCAGTTCTCATGACAATTCTGACATAAAGGGGGTAATACTCCAAGGTAGAACAGAACCAAAAGCTGGATTGGCATTTTGATCTGCGGAGTACAATTGTTTTGACCCAATCTTAGATATGGATGAGGTACTGGAGTTTGTTTCTCCAAGTCATTCAGGACAGAATGGCTTGACGGACCACTAGGGTAATAGGCACCGATAAACGAACGCACGCATACTCTTGACTATCAATTGATAGACGAGGGTCAGAGGACAACTAAAGAGGGACAACTCAAAGGAACATATGATTTTCTGAGTTGTGGATGCATGGATTAGCATGTCGAACGAGTTCGACATATTTCTTCCGGACAATCCATGCGGAAAGGTAGAACTGGCAGAGTCACAATATAGCATGGAGAACTCATCGAGAGCACTCTTGTTATGATCTTTTGATCCAACAAACTACTGCCATAAGTGGTTCATAGTATTTGGAAGAAGGAAATACCACGGACCTCGAGGACTAATGCAAAGGTTACTAATAACCTAAAGGAACGAGCAAACACTATCAACATGAGTAAGTAGAGTGAATCTCGGGTTCAAGAACCCAGAAATAGAATGCCTACTAACTAAATGGCATCACGGGGTGCTTTCGATAATGACGGCCAGAATCACCACACTGGAAACACAGATCATGGCTAGACTACTAGATGATCCCCTAAGACACCTAGGGTCATAATAATATCTCCAACATATATGTCAAGGTAACAGAGTACCTCAACTCACTGATTAGTGTGGTTAATCTGGCCCAAAGGAACATTGAAACGGGAGGAAGGAATTTGCAAGTGCATCAGACTGTTTAGAGACCTGAGATGACTCGGACAGCATAACGGCTGTAAATGCTCAAAAAGATTTGAAACATGCTACAAAAATGGTGGCATAGCCACTCAAAGGCACAATATCAAGGTTTGGAGATCAACAGTTAACATACAGAAGTAGTAGGAACTGAACTCAAGCTTAAATCCAACAATCTTATAAGTCTACGGATTAGTAACACGTGATCCTGATAGAAAGAAGAGATAGCCTAGTTCTTAATCCCCGTAGGAAAGATAAGATGACTCAGATCAGAAGGGCATAAAGTATAAGGAGTAAAAAGAGCCTTACGTTCCATCCCACAATCAATTCCCTTATATAACTAAAGAATTTCTAGACTCAACTTCGACCAGTTTGGCTTGGTAATCCTACAGGCAGTCAAGCTCTGATACCAACGCTGTCAGGACCCCGACTTAATGCCACATCGATCTAGCATGTAACACCTCATATCACTTTGCGGCCTCACGCACGGTATTCCCACGGGTGTCGCCTTACCTTTGCCCGGGACCGTTTGCGCCTTTTGGCACACGTATATGATAGTGTCGCTAGCATCCATACGATAAGGAGCCCGGGCTGACATGGCTAGTCGTAAACCCAAAGTGGCACTAACTTACAGGGACAGGCATACATGACCCAGCAACGAACGTGTCGGTCATCAGCGAGTGAATCCAGGCTGTAGCACTGGGCTAGCAGGACTCCGGTGAACCGGGCTGTAGCGGGCTAACAGGACTCCGGTATTCATCGCATGACATTTCCCCGAAGGGACAGACACAGGAACGAAGAAGGACACATGCCGGCCAGCCTAAGTGTTCCGGAGCAATAGCAAGCTACCATGGCTCAATGGAAACACTAGGAGACATTTCCCGGTAAGAGAGGCTACTAAGGATAAACAACTAGATAGTCAGATCCCACACATACCAAGCATTTCAATAACATACACGCAATATGCTCGATATGTGCAAATACAACATGGCATCACAACATGACTCTACAACTCAAGTATTTATCAATAGGCTCCGAGGAGCGAGATATTACAGATAGGGGTCTCACGACCCAACATTCAGAGCATACAAATCAAAGCATAAGCGGAAGCTATCATGTCTGAGTACAGACATCTATAAATGAAAAAGGCTTGAAAGCCTGACTATCTACCAGATCCTGCCGAGGGCACAAGATCGTAGCTGAGGTAACAAGCTAAACGTCGAAGTCCACGTGGAACTACTAGTGAGACTGAAGTCTCTCTGCAAAAACATAAAATAGGCAAACGTGAGTACAAATGTACCCAGCAAGACTTACATCAGAACTAACTACATATGCATCATTTTCAACAAGGGGATGGTGGGGTTTAAATGCAGCAAGCCAGCTTTGACTCGGTGGCTATCCTGAACTACGACTGCAAGTAACTCTTTTGAGGTGGCGCACACGAGTCCACATATTCACCATATCAATACACCACTATGGATCCGCTCCCGTCTCCCTACGAGAACGCCATCCATAGCACTCACGCTTATCTTGCGTATTTTAGAGTATCCACTTTCACTTGTCTATGAACTGATATAAGCAACCCAGAAGTCCTTTTCCGCGGACACGGCTATTCAAATAGATGATGTTAACCCTGCAGGGGTGTACTTTTTCACACACGCTCTCACCACTTACCGCCGTTTACACGACATGTACTCGGCAACCTTCAAGCGGAAGCCCAACGTGGGTGTCGGCCACGGCCTACCTAAACACTCAAGTCTCTAGTCCAGGTTTATTGCCTATTCGGGTTCCATCCATGAGGAGATCCGGCCGGAGTTTCCCTCACAGCCCCAAACGATGTGAACAGGGTTCCCGAGACACCAAACGGGCGCCCGGTACACCGTGCCATGTGCCTACCGCATCACAGCCCACCCCTACGGTCAGCGCTGCGCACGGCCTCCAGCATACTACAAACACCAGAAACTACTTGCAACTCCTGGACAGAGGACAAGGGTGATCAAGAAGCCGAGAGGGTCCATTGGTTTTGGGCCCAATGCGTGGTAGTAGCTGAATCATGGATCACAAACACAGAACTCAGTTCCTGAGGACGGCTGCAATGAGACAACCCACCATGTACTCCTACATGGCCTCTCACCGCTACCTTTACCAAATCGTGTTCACACACTTAGCTCACACAGAGTAGGACATGTTCACACACCTCTGATTCATCCCCGATGAATAATACCTGACTCAACTCTAAGCAGTAGCAGGCATGACAAACAATCATGAATGAGTAGGCACAACAGGGCTCAAACAACTCCTACTCATGCTAGTGGGTTTCATCTATTTACTGTGGCAATGACAGGTCATGCAAAGGATAAAGGGGTTCAGCTACCGTAGCAAATAACAGATAAATCGGTGTTGTCCTAATGCATTAAAAGAGAGCAGGAGCGAGAGAGTAGGATTGTATCGGAATGAACAAGGGGGTTTTGCTTGCCTGGCACTTCTGAAGATAACATTGAGTCTTCATCAGTGTCAACGATCACATCATCGGTATCACGTCTATCGAGAGGGGACAAATACCGGCAACACAGAAGGGAACACAATCAATGCAATGCACAATATGATGCATGATCATGACATGGCAAAATGAATGTGTTTTGGGCTAATGCATCTAGCAACAAGTTAAATGGGGTTGGTTTGAATACAAGATTCAAATTCAAACTCCATATGTGATTATTCAAATGCCATTTAATTGATTTGTGCTATACAGAAGCTATAAGTTGTTCTAACATGCATGAAAATGGTACAGATGGATTCCTTGAATTTTTCTGATAATTTTTCATATATAAATTATTTAATTTGGAGCTACGGTTGAATTTCTATGATTTTTAGAAGTTTTAGGCATTTTCTGAAATTTTCTGAATAATAATAAATCCAAAAATGAATTATGGCGTCAGCACCACGTCACTATGACGTCAGCAGGTCAACTGGGCTGGCTCGGGTCAAACCTGACGTGTGGGGTCCACACGTTAGTGACACAGGTTAGTTAACTGGGTTGATTAGGGTTAAACTAATACTAACGAAAATGTCAGCAAGGCTGGGCCCACATGTCAGTGGCTTAAATAATTAACTAACTTAATTAGTGTTAACTAATCTAACACCTAAACTAATTAACAGGGGCTGGCCCCACCTGTCATCGACCCAGGGGGGGTTCCGCCGTGGTCAAGTGGGTCAACCCCACCGGCGTCTCGACGCCGGCGAGGCCCGGGACGGTGGCGGCCGTCGGAATCACGCTACAGGGCACGGGCGAGGCCGTGCTTGGGCTCATTGGAGAGCCCTTGCTCCCGCGCGTCGAACGGTGCGGTTGCTGGGTCGTGGGGAGGCCGGAGCTGACGACGGCGAGCTCCAAGGCGGCGGCCGGAGTTCGGGTGAGCTCGGAGTCGGCGTTAGGAAGCACAGCAGAGGGTGCGGATGGGTGCTATGGCCTCCTGGGGGTGCACTGAGCACGGCTGCGTGCTCGGTTGCAGCTCTAGGCAACCGTGGCTACGGCGGCGACATGGCCGGCGGCAAAGAGCTCTCGGCTCCGACGGTTGTCGGTGTTAGAGGAAGAAAACGAGTCAGGGGAGAGGGGGAAACGACGGAGGAGCTCACGTGGACCCGTAGAGGTGGACGGCGGGCTCGGGGAAGGCCGAACAGCGACGAATTTGACGACGGCAATCCTCGGTGGCCGAGGAGGGGAACGACGAGGCTAGCGGCATCCAGGGGCTCTTCTGGTCGTGCGAGACGACGAGGAGGACGAGGGAGGATCGGCGGAGCTCGGGAGCGCGTCGGAGAGGAGAGGGGGTGGCGGTGGCCGTGAGGGAGCTCGTCGGTGGCGGCGGCTCCGTTCGGTCCGGGCGAGAGAGAGGGAGCAGAGGAGGATAGGGACGGAGGGAGAGACACGGGAGAGTGATAGAGGGTCGAGGGGAGTGCGTGGCACCCTCAGGTGCCTCCAGCGGCGAGCAGGTAAGCAGGAGGTGGCCGGGCCTCTCGGGCGCGCGCGCCACGCCTCGGTCCTTCTGGCGAGGAGGAAGACGACAGGGGGGGGGAAGTGGAGATGGGCTGGGCCGCACAGGAGCTGGGCCAGCTGGGCTACCAGGTGAGCGCCAGATAAGTCCTTCTCTCTCTCTCTTTTATTTCCTCTTTTCTATTTCTATTTTCTGTACTTTGTTTTGATTTAGTTTTAGACACTAAATCATTTTAATAAATTCTGTAGGTTTTTATGTGGCTTGCTAAAATATATACAAAGCCACTCACAAACTTCAGAATTATTTGGAGTCATATTTAATATATATTAAATATAAATCCAAAGCAAATAGTTATTGGATTAATTCAAATGGCCCAAAATAATTAACTCTGAGATACCAAAAATATTGTTTTGAGTTTTACCTCTTTGCAATATTTTCAGAGACTAAGAGGAACATTTTCTTGGACTTCTTTGAGAAGATTTTAATGTTGATCATTTTTAGAAGGTTTCTGAGGCTTTGAAAATCCCTCAATTCAAATTTCATTTGAATTAAAACATGATACTCACATGAGGCCTAGCCTAGTGCATAACAGGACCAGGGATGTGACAACTCACCCCCACTAGACAAAATCTCATCCCGAGATTCAAGCGTAGGGTAAGGTGAAGGGGGAACGCAAACTAGTACAATCTTCACGATCCAGTTGCACTTCAAATGAACGTTGATTCAATCACCATCTTTGACTCGAAGTCTTCCTCTGAGAACTCCAACTAACATGACAACGAGAGGAAAGGAAAGACCCTAAAAGAATCGTTCTTCTCGAAGGTCGAACAACTCAGGATTAACTCTCGGGATGAGACATAGCAACATCTCTTGAGCTGAGGGACGAAGCACACCTCTAGCGGAAAGGAGTGGAACAAATGACGGAGGTTTACCAGGTAGACTACAACTCCACACTTAACAGAGTAGTAAACGGTTGTCAGCGCAGCGAGGAGTTGAGTTGCCATGATACCACAACGATGCACCTTAGGGAAGGTGACTCGTGGAGATATCCCCTTAAGTGGCAAAAAGAATTACCTTTGATTCAGGGATCATTGGAACTCTTAAAACCAGCCTAAGGCAATTCTCGAGCGATCGTTTGGAGGGGGTCGGTAGAATGGCATACTCGGACTTGGATGATGTGGATTACCTTGTTGAAGACAACGTAATGGATGAATTTGCTTATCACCGGAAATGGAAGAGACCCATGGTAGAATTTCCCATTGGCGGTGCAAGCTGGGAACAAAATGCAAATGCTGGGAATGATTCTGGTAACTGGGGAAGAACCCAACAATAGAGAGTGAATTCACTGTTGAAAAGGTCATAGCATTGCCGAGGAAACTGAGAGGAATCCCAGTTAATGCCGATGATAACACGTAGCACTTGTGCGTGCTCTCAAGAACTTGAGTATTTCCACAATCATCAAGGTTTTATCAACATCCGTGTCAAGGGTGCTGACAACACAACATACTACCATGATGGCTAATGATGGATGATGCAGATGCAAAGGAAGATAACACCTTCTCAGATTTCACCTTAGCGAGGCCAAGGAGACAAAATCTGGACGATCGACCGAGAGACATTTAGCACTCCGCTCCTAATGTTCTCCTTGATGTGCTAGCGTAATCCATAGATAATTATGGTTGGATATCTAGAACATCAAGTAAAAAGGTCGGACTTCGGAACACAGAAATCCATAGGTGCAACTAGGGAGTAAATCCTACGAAATCCCTATGGGGAGGTGGCCAACTTCTTCAATCAAGATACTACAATAATAGGTCTTTCGGCTGGGTGGTGCTGGCCACGACATCCACTTTACCAGTTATCGAGGAACCAATATTATAGTTCTTGGGGAAATGTTCCAACCATCATATCTGCCTGAGATTCAGATCTGGTTGGTGTCAGGATATTCCAGACTCATCGAGTCTAGGAAGAAAAATGAAAGTTTGCAACACAAATCGACGAGATGACGTTGCGAGATTCTCGGGAAATGGACTATGATAGCGAGCTCCAAAACATGAGCTGGTTCTGCTACACACATGTGAACACGCTGTCCCAGACAAGCATGCCCACATGGTAGTCTTACAATAAAACACTACCGAGTTCAGGTTGGGAACCATCAACGAGGGTACCGAAGTCCTTACATAAGTCCGGATTAGCTCTTATGAAGGAACTCCTTCTCCTTGAACAAATCAATCAGTGGCTTGGTGTGCTAGGGATACATATAGATTGAAGGTTGCAAGTCTTCAAACCACAGAATTCTTCGCACGTGTGCATGACTGATTTGGAATGATTCCAAAGAAAACAACATTGACTTTCTCGAATCCACGGCGGCAACTTGCATCAAATGCACATGAACTGGAGGAAGTCACTTCTTACATCCGAACATATGCTTCATGAGCTAGCATGAACAAATGCTTTCAAAAGTTTCCAACACTAGGTTGATGTTCAACATGATTCATGGGGGGAGACAAAATGCTACTGATGGGCTCAACAACAACTCATCGGAATTTCCATATCACTGGACCTCCACCATCATGCGAACACGGTGATAGCATTGGTCAGACCAAAGATGTAATGGTGTATGCTCGAGGGATCAACCACGAGTAAGACAACATTACGAGCATCGTTGGTACTGATTTGATTTGACGATAGGCCACACTCAAATCAAAGGATTGATAAGACAATAGGTCCAGCAACTGATCATAGGGACCAATCAATGAAGATATCATCTTTCTTCAACACACACTACACAAGAATATCCCTTTGGAACGAACTAAGTCAGGCAAGCTTTTATCTTCCAACTCTCCAAGTTGTTGTCTAGCTTAACCAACCAGCTCAAGGATATCTAATACCGATTCTTGGAGAGAAGGTGGTTCACAAGAAACCAACTTGATCACGAGCTCAACACAGCGGTCAGGTGACAACCTGGTAATACTTCCGAGAAGATCTTCGGAAAATCACGAACCACCGGTATGTTACTAAGCTCGAGAACAATCTTGCTTTCCAGGGCAAGACGATATGATCAAATAAGCAAGGGTTGGCACTATCCTAACTCACTGATCGGAGAGTGCACCAAAAATAAGGACTAGGTAGCACAATCAACCTTAGGGTGACGATTCAATAATCAACACGCTAAGAATGAAATTATTATCCTTTAACTACCAAGCAACGAGGTTGCTGGGAGTATTGATTTCACACATCACAATTCATTTGTCGGTATTCCGGTTGCATCAACATGAGGGCCGAGGAATGACTAATGATGGTGAGAAGTATCACTACGTCAAAATTCATGAGAGTTGGTGCAGTTCTCATGACAATTCTGACATAAAGGGGGTAATACTCCAAGGTAGAACAGAACCAAAAGCTGGATTGGCATTTTGATCTGCTGAGTACAATTGTTTTGACCCAATCCTAGATATGGATGAGGTACTGGAGTTTGTTTCTCCAAGTCATTCAGGACAGAATGGCTTGACGGACCACAAGGGTAATAGGCATCGATAAACGAACGCACGCATACTCTTGACTATCAATTGATAGACGAGGGTCAGAGGACAACTAAAGAGGGACAACTCAAAGGAACATACGATTTTCTGAGTTGTGGATGCATGGATTAGCATGTCGAACGAGTTCGACATATTTCTTCCGGACAATCCATGCGGAAAGGTAGAACTGGCAGAGTCACAATATAGCATGGAGAACTCATCGAGAGCACTCTTGTTATGATCTTTTGATCCAACAAACTACTGCCATAAGTGGTTCATAGTATTTGGAAGAAGGAAATACCACGGACCTCGAGGACTAATGCAAAGGTTACTAATAACCTAAAGGAACGAGCAAACACTATCAACATGAGTAAGTAGAGTGAATCTCGGGTTCAAGAACCCAGAAATAGAATGCCTACTAACTAAATGGCATCACGGGGTGCTTTCGATAATGACGGCCAGAATCACCACACTGGAAACACAGATCATGGCTAGACTACTAGATGATCCCCTAAGACACCTAGGGTCATAATAATATCTCCAACATATATGTCAAGGTAACAGAGTACCTCAACTCACTGATTAGTGTGGTTAATCTGGCCCAAAGGAACATTGAAACGGGAGGAAGGAATTTGCAAGTGCATCAGACTGTTTAGAGACCTGAGATGACTCGGACAGCATAACGGCTGTAAATGCTCAAAAAGATTTGAAACATGCTACAAAAATGGTGGCATAGCCACTCAGAGGCACAATATCAAGGTTTGGAGATCAACAGTTAACATACAGAAGTAGTAGGAACTGAACTCAAGCTTAAATCCAACAATCTTATAAGTCTACGGATTAGTAACACATGATCCTGATAGAAAGAAGAGATAGCCTAGTTCTTAATCCCCGTAGGAAAGATAAGATGACTCAGATCAGAAGGGCATAAAGTATAAGGAGTAAAAAGAGACTTACGTTCCATCCCACAATCAATTCCCTTATATAACTAAAGAATTTCTAGACTCAACTTCGACCAGTTTGGCTTGGTAATCCTACAGGCAGTCAAGCTCTGATACCAACGCTGTCAGGACCCCGACTTAATGCCACATCGATCTAGCATGTAACACCTCATATCACTTTGCGGCCTCACGCACGGTATTCCCACGGGTGTCACCTTACCTTTGCCCGGGACCGTTTGCGCCTTTTGGCACACGTATATGATAGTGTCGCTAGCATCCATATGATAAGGAGCCCGGGCTGACATGGCTAGTCGTAAACCCAAAGTGGCACTAACTTACAGGGACAGGCATACATGACCCAGCAACGAACGTGTCGGTCATCAGCGAGTGAATCCAGGCTGTAGCACTGGGCTAGCAGGACTCCGGTGAACCGGGCTGTAGCGGGCTAACAGGACTCCGGTATTCATCGCATGACATTTCCCCGAAGGGACAAACACAGGAACGAAGAAGGACACATGCCGGCCAGCCTAAGTGTTCCGGAGCAGTAGCAAGCTACCATGGCTCAGTGGAAACACTAGGAGACATTTCCCGGTAAGAGAGGCTACTAAGGATAAACAACTAGATAGTCAGATCCCACACATACCAAGCATTTCAATAACATACACGCAATATGCTCGATATGTGCAAATACAACATGGCATCACAACATGACTCTACAACTCAAGTATTTATCAATAGGCTCCGAGGAGCGAGATATTACAAACAGGGTCTCACGACCCAACATTCAGAGCATAGAAATCAAAGCATAAGCGGAAGCTATCATGCCTGAGTACAGACATCTATAAATGAAAAAGGCTTGAAAGCCTGACTATCTACCAGATCCTGCCGAGGGCACAAGATCGTAGCTGAGGTAACAAGCTAAACGTCGAAGTCCACGTGGAACTACTAGTGAGACTGAAGTCTCTCTGCAAAAACATAAAATAGGCAAACGTGAGTACAAATGTACCCAGCAAGACTTACATCAGAACTAACTACATATGCATCATTTTCAACAAGGGGATGGTGGGGTTTAACTGCAACAAGCCAGCTTTGACTCGGTGGCTATCCTGAACTACGACTGCAAGTAACTATTTTGAGGTGGCGCACACGAGTCCACATATTCACCATATCAATACACCACTATGGATCCGCTCCCGTCTCCCTACGAGAACGCCATCCATAGCACTCACGCTTATCTTGCGTATTTTAGAGTATCCACTTTCACTTGTCTATGAACTGATATAAGCAACCCAGAAGTCCTTTTCCGCGGACACGGCTATTCGAATAGATGATGTTAACCCTGCAGGGGTGTACTTCTTCACACACGCTCTCACCACTTACCGCCGTTTACACGACATGTACTCGGCAACCTTCAAGCGGAAGCCCAACGTGGGTGTCGGCCATGGCCTACCTAAACACTCAAGTCTCTAGTCCAGGTTTATCGCCTATTCGGGTTCCATCCATGAGGAGATCCGGCCGGAGTTTCACTCACAGCCCCAAACGATGTGAACAGGGTTCCCGAGACACCAAACGGGCGCCCGGTACACCGTGCCACGTGCCTACCGCATCACAGCCCACCCCTACGGTCAGCGCTGCGCACGGCCTCCAGCATACTACAAACACCAGAAACTACTTGCAATCCTGGACAGAGGACAAGGGTGATCAAGAAGCCGAGAGGGTCCATTGGTTTCGGGCCCAATGCGTGGTAGTAGTTGAATCATGGATCACAAACACAGAACTCAGTTCCTGAGGACGGCTGCAATGAGACAACCCACCATGTACTCCTACATGGCCTCTCACCGCTACCTTTACCAAATCGTGTTCACACACTTAGCTCACACACAGTAGGACATGTTCACACACCTCTGATTCATCCCCGATGAATCAGACCTGACTCAACTCTAAGCAGTAGCAGGCATGACAAACAATCATGAATGAGTAGGAACAACAGGGCTCAAACAACTCCTACTCATGCTAGTGGGTTTCATCTATTTACTGTGGCAATGACAGGTCATGCAAAGGATAAAGGGGTTCAGCTACCGCAGCAAATAACAGATGAATCGGTGTTTTCCTAATGCATTAAAAGAGAGCAGGAGCGAGAGAGTAGGATTGTATCGGAATGAACAAGGGGGTTTTGCTTGCCTGGCACTTCTGAAGATAACATTGAGTCTTCATCAGTGTCAACGATCACATCATCGGTATCACGTCTATCGAGAGGGGACAAATACCGGCAACACAGAAGGGAACACAATCAATGCAATGCACAATATGATGCATGATCATGACATGGCAAAATGAATGTGTTTTGGGCTAATGCATCTAGCAACAAGTTAAATGGGGTTGGTTTGAATACAAGATTCAAATTCAAACTCCATATGTGATTATTCAAATGCCATTTAATTGATTTGTGCTATACAGCAGCTATAAGTTGTTCTAACATGCATGAAAATGGTACAGATGGATTCCTTGAATTTTTTTGATAATTTTTCATATATAAATTATTTAATTTGGAGTTACGGTTGAATTTCTATGATTTTTAGAAGTTTTAGGCATTTTCTGAAATTTTCTGAATAATAATAAATCCAGAAATGAATTACGGCGTCAGCACCACGTCACTATGACGTCAGCAGGTCAACTGGGCTGGCTCGGGTCAAACCTGACGTGTGGGGTCCACACGTCAGTGACACAGGTTAGTTAACTGGGTTGATTAGGGTTAAACTAATACTAACGAAAATGTCAGCAGGGCTGGGCCCACATGTCAGTGGCTTAAATAATTAACTAACTTAATTAGTGTTAACTAATCTAACACCTAAACTAATTAACAGGGGCTGGCCCCACTTGTCATCGACCCAGGGGGGTTCCGCCGTGGTCAAGTGGGTCAACCCCACCGGCGTCTCGACGCCGGCGAGGCCCGGGACGGTGGCGGCCGTCGGAAACATGCTACAGGGCACGGTCGAGGCCGTGCTTGGGCTCGTTGGAGAGCCCTTGCTCCTGCGCGTCAAATGGTGCGGTTGCTGGGTCGTGGGGAGGCCGGAGCTGACGACGGCGAGCTCCAAGGCGGCGGCCGGAGTTCGGGTGAGCTCGGAGTCGGCGTTAGGAAGCACAGCAGAGGGTGCGGATGGGTGCTATGGCCTCCTGGGGGTGCACTGAGCACGGCTGCGTGCTCGGTTGCAGCTCTAGGCAACCGTGGCTACGGCGGCGACATGGCCGGCGGCGAAGAGCTCTCGGCTCCGACGGTTGTCGGTGTTAGAGGAAGAAAACGAGTCAGGGGAGAGGGGGAAACGACGGAGGAGCTCACGTGGATCCCGTAGAGGTGGACGGCGGGCTCGGGGAAGGCCGAACGGCGACGAATTTGACGACGGCGATCCTCGGTGGCCGAGGAGGGGAACGGCGAGGCTAGCGGCATCCAGGGGCTCTTCTGGTCGCGTGAGACGACGAGGAGGACGAGGGAGGATCGGCGGAGCTCGGGAGCGCGTCGGAGAGGAGAGGGGGTGGCGGTGGCCGTGAGGGAGCTCGTCGGTGGCGGCGGCTCCGTTCGGTCCGGGCGAGAGAGAGGGAGCAGAGGAGGATAGGGACGGAGGGAGAGACACGGGAGAGTGAGAGAGGGTCGAGGGGAGTGCGTGGCACCCTCAGGTGCCTCCAGCGGCGAGCAGGTAAGCAGGAGGTGGCCGGGGCTCTCGGGCGCGCGCGCCATGCCTCGGTCCTTCTGGCGAGGAGGAAGACGACAGGGGGGGGGAGTGGAGATGGGCTGGGCCGCACAGGAGCTGGGCCGGCTGGGCTACCAGGTGAGCGGCAGATAAGTCCTTCTCTCTCTCTCTTTTATTTCCTCTTTTCTATTTCTATTTTCTGTAGTTTGTTTTGATTTAGTTTTAGACACTAAATCATTTTAATAAATTCTGTAGGTTTTTATGTGGCTTGCTAAAATATATACAAAGCCACTCACAAACTTCCAGAATTATTTGGAGTCATATTTAATATATATTAAATAAATCCAAAGCAAATAGTAATTGGATTAATTCAAATGGCCCAAAATAATTAACTCTGAGATACCAAAAATATTGTTGTGAGTTTTACCTCTTTGCAATATTTTTAGAGACTAAGAGGAACATTTTCTTGGACTTCTTTGAGAAGATTTTAATGTTGATCATTTTTAGAAGGTTTCTGAGGCTTTGAAAATCCCTCAATTCAAATTTCATTTGAATTAAAACATGATACTCACATGAGGCCTAGCCTAGTGCATAACAGGACCAGGGATGTGACACAGGGTCACCCGGTATTGTACCGGGACCACCGGAAGGGTCCCGGGGGTCCACCGGGTGGGGCCACCTATCCCGGAGGGCCCCGTGGGCTGAAGTGGGAGGGGAACCAGCCCCTAGTGGGCTGGTGCGCCCCCCCTTGGGCCCCCCCCCTGCGCCTAGGGTTGGAAACCCTAGATGGGGGGGCGCACCACTTGCCTTGGGGGGCACTCCACCCCCCCTGGCCGCCGCCCCCCTTGGGAGATTTCATCTCCCAGGGCCGGCGCCCCCCCCCCTGGGGTCCTATATAAAGGAGGTCAGGGGGGAGGGCAGTCGCACCCAAGTCTTGGCGCCTCCCTCCCCCTGCTACACCTCGTCCTCCTCCCACAGTAGCTTGGCGAAGCCCTGCCGGAGTTCTACTGCATCCACCACCACGCCGTCGTGCTGGTGGATCATCATCAACCTCTCCTTCCCCCTTGCTGGATCAAGAAGGAGGAGACGTCATCCGCTCCGTACGTGTGTTGAACGCGGAGGTGCTGTCCGTTCGGCACTTGGTCATCGATGATTTGAATCACGGCGAGTACGACTCCATCATCACCGTTCTCTTGAACGCTTCCGCACGCGATCTACAAGTGGTATGTAGATGCAATCTCTCTCCCATGACTCGTTGCTTAGATGAACTCATAGATGGATCTTGGTGAAACCGTAGGAAAAATTTTATTTTCTGCAACGTTCCCCACCAGTGGCATCATGAGCTAGGTCTATGCGTAGTTCTCTATTGCACGAGTAGAACACAAATTTGTTGTGGGCGTAGATCTTGTCAACTTGCTTGCCGCTACTAGTCTTTTCTTGCTTCAGCGGTATTGTGGGATGAAGCGGCCTGGACCAACCTTACACGTACGCTTACGTGAGATAGGTTCCACCGACTGACATGCACTAGTTGCATAAGGTGGCTAGCGGGTGTCTGTCTCTCCTACTTTAGTTGGAGCGGATTCGACGAAAAGGGTCCTTATGAAGGGTAAATAGAAGTTGACAAAATCACGTTGTGGTTATTCGTAGGTAAGAAAACATTCTTGCTAGAACCCAATTGCAGCCACGTAAAAGATGCAACAACAATTAGAGGACGTCTAACTTGTTTTTGCAGCAATTGGCATGTGATGTGATATGGCCAGAAGTTGTGATGAATGATGAATGATATATTGTGATGTATGAGATCATGTTCTTGTAATAGGAATCACGACTTGCATGTCGATGAGTATGACAACCGGTAGGAGCCATAGGAGTTGTCTTTAATTTTTGTATGACCTGCGTGTCATTGAAGAACGCCATGTAAATTACTTTACTTTATTGCTAAATGCGTTAGCCATAGAAGTAGAAGTAGTCGTTGGTGTTACAACTTCATGAATATACAATGATGGAGATCATGGTGTCATGCCGGTGACGAAGATGATCATGGAGCCCCGAAGATGGAGATCGAAGGAGCTATATGATATTGGCCATATCATGTCACTACTATATAATTGCATGTGATGTTTATTATGTTTTATGCATCTTGTTTACTTAGAACGGCGGTAGTAAATAAGATGATCCCTTATAATAATTTCAAGAAAGTTTTCCCCCTAACTATGCACCGTTGCTAAAGTTCGTCCTTTCGAAGCACCACGTGATGATCGGGTGTGATAGATCCTTACGTTCACATACAACGGGTGTAAGACAGATTTACACATGCAGAACACTTAGGGTTAACTTGATGAGCCTAGCATGTACAGACATGGCCTCGGAACACAAGAGACCGAAAGGTCGAACATGAGTCGTATGGAAGATACGATCAACATGGAGATGTTCATCGATGATGACTAGTCCGTCTCACGTGATGATCGAACACGGCCTAGTCGACTCGGATCGTGTAACACTTAGATGACTAGAGGGATGTCAATCTGAGTGGGAGTTCATTAAATAATTTGATTAGATTAACTTAATTATCATGAACTTAGTCTAAAATCTTTGCAAAATATGTCTTGTAGATCAAAAGGCCAACGCTCATGTCAACATGAACTTCAACGCGTTCCTAGAGAAAACCAAGCTGAAAGATGATGGCAGCAACTATTCGGATTGGGTCCGGAACCTGAGGATCATCCTCATAACAGCCAAGAAAGCATATGTCCTAGATGAACCGCTAGGTGAAGCACCCATCCCAGAGAACCAAGACATTATGAACGCTTGGCAGTCACATGCTGATGATTACTCCCTCGTTTAGTATGGCATGCTTTACAGCTTAGAACCGGGGCTCCAAAAGCGTTTTGAGAAACACGGAGCATATGAGATGTTCGAGGAGCTGAAAATGGTTTTTCAAGCTCATGCCCGGGTCAAGAGATATGAAGTCTCCAACAAGTTCTATAGTTGTAAGATGGAGGAAAACAGTTCTGTCAGTGAGCACATACTCAGAATGTCTGGGTTGCACAACCGCCTGTCCCAGCAGGAGATCAACCTCCCGGACGAGGCGGTCATTGACAGAATCCTTCAGTCGCTCCCACCAAGCTACAAGAGCTTTGTGTTGAACTACAATATGCAGGGGATGGTGAAGACCATTCCTGAAGTATTTTCCATGCTGAAGTCAGCAGAGGTTGAAATCAAGAAAGAACATCAAGTGTTGATGGTCAATAAGACCACTAAGTTCAAGAAGGGCAAGGGTAAGAAGAACTTCAAGAAGGACGGCAAGGATGTTGCCGCGCCCGGTAAACCAGTTGCTGGGAAGAAGTCAAAGAATGGACCCAAGCCTGAGACTGAGTGCTTTTATTGCAAGGGGAAGGGTCACTGGAAGCGGAACTGCCCCAAATACTTAGCGGACAAGAAGGCCGGCAACACTAAAGGTATATTTGATATACATGTAATTGATGTGTACCTTACCAGTACTCGTAGTAACTCCTGGGTATTTGATACCGGTGTCGTTGCTCATATTTGTAAGTCACAGCAGGAGCTGCGGAATAAGCGGAGACTGGCGAAGGATGAGGTGACGATGCGCGTCGGGAATGGTTCCAAGGTCGATGTGATCGCCGTCGGCACGCTACCTCTACATTTACCCATGGGATTAGTTATGAACCTCAATAATTGTTATTTAGTGCCAAGTTTGAGCATGAACATTGTATCTGGATCTCGTTTAATACGAGTCGGCTACTCATTTAAATCCGAGAATAATGGTTGTTCTATTTATATGAGAGATATGTTTTATGGTCATGCCCCGATGGTCAATGGTTTATTCTTAATGAATCTCGAACGTAATGTTACACATATTCATAGTGTGAATACCAAAAGATGTAAAGTTGATAACGATAGTCCCACATACTTGTGGCACTGCCGCCTTGGTCATATTGGTGTCAAGTGCATGAAGAAGCTCCATGCTGATGGACTTTTAGAGTCTCTCGATTATGAATCATTTGACACATGCGAACCATGCCTCATGGGCAAAATGACCAAGACTCTGTTCTCCGGAACAATGGAGCGAGCAACCAACTTATTGGAAATCATACATACCGATGTGTGCGGTCCAATGAGCGTTGAGGCTCGCGGAGGATATCGTTATGTTCTCACTCTCACTGATGACTTGAGTAGATATGGGTATGTCTACTTGATGAAACACAAGTCTGAGACCTTTGAAAAGTTCAAGGAATTTCAGAATGAGGTAGAGAATCAATGTGACCGAAAGATAAAGTTCCTACGATCAGATCGTGGAGGAGAATACTTAAGTCATGAATTTGGTGCACACTTAAGGAAATGTGGAATCATTTCACAACTCACGCCGCCTGGAACACCTCAGCGTAACAGTGTGTCTGAACGTCGTAATCGCACTCTATTGGATATGGTGCGGTCTATGATGTCTCTTACCGATTTACCGCTATCATTTTGGGGATACGCTCTAGAGATAGCTACATTGACTTTAAATACGGCACTGTCTAAATCTGTTGAGACGACACCGTATGAATTATGGTTTGGGAAGAAACCTAAGTTGTCGTTTCTAAAAGTTTGGGGATGCGATGCTTATGTCAAGAAATTACAACCTGAAAAGCTCGAACCCAAGTCGGAAAAGTGCGTCTTCATAGGATACCCTAAGGAAACCATTGGGTATACCTTCTACTTAAGATCCGAGGGCAAGACATTTGTTGCCAAGAACGGATCCTTTCTGGAAAAAGAGTTTCTCTAGAAAGAAGTGGGAGGAAAGTAGAACTCGATGAAGTACTACCTCTTGAACCGGAAAGTAGTACAGCTCAGGAAAATGTTCCTGTGGTGCCTACACCAACTGGAGAGGAAATTAATGATGATGATCAAGGTACTTCGGATCAAGTTGCTACAGAACCTCATAGGTCCACAAGGACACGTTCCACACCAGAGTGGTATGGCAACCCTGTCCTGGAAATCATGTTGTTAGACAACGGTGAACCTTCGAACTATGAAGAAGCGATGGCGGGCCCAGATTCCAACAAATGGCTTGAAGCCATGCAATCCGAGATAGAATCCATGTATGAAAACAAAGTATGGACTTTGACTGACTTGCCTGATGATCAGCGAGCGATAGAAAACAAATGGATCTTTAAGAAGAAGACGGACGCGGATGGTAATATTACCGTCTATAAAGCTCGACTTGTCGCTAAGGGTTATCGACAAGTTCAAGGGGTTGAATACGATGAGACATTCTCTCCCGTAGCAAAGCTGAAGTCCGTCTGAATCATGTTAGCAATTGCCGCATACTATGATTATGAGATATGGCAGATGGACGTCAAAACGACATTCCTTAACGGGCGTCTTAAGGAAGAACTGTATATGATGCAGCCGGAGGGTTTTGTCGATCCTGAGAATGCTAACAAAGTATGGAAGCTCCAGCGATCCATTTATGGGCTGGTGCAAGCATCTCGGAGTTGGAACATTTGCTTTGATGAGATGATGAAAGCGTTTGGGTTTATGCAGACTTATGGAGAAGCCTGCGTTTACAAGAAAGTGAGTGGGAGCTCTGTAGCATTTCTCACATTATATGTAGATGACATACTTTTGATGGGAAATAATATAGAACTTTTGGACAGCATTAAGGCCTACTTGAATAAGTGTTTTTCAATGAAGGACCTTGGAGAAGCTGCTTACATATTAGGCATCAAGATCTATAGGGATAGATCAAGACGCCTCATAGGTCTTTCACGAAGCACATACCTTGATAAGATTTTGAAGAAGTTCAAAATGGATTAGTCCAAGAAGGGGTTCTTGCCTATATTGCAAGGTGTGAGATTGAGCTCGGCTCAATGCCCGACCACGGCAAAAGATAAAGAAGAGATGAGTGGCATCCCCTATGCTTCAGCCATAGGATCTATTATGTATGCCATGCTGTGTACCAGACCTGATGTAAACCTTGCCGTGAGTTTGGTAGGAAGGTACCAAAGTAATCCCGGCAAGGAACACTGGATAGCGGTCAAGAATATCCTAAAGTACCTGAAAAGGACAAAGGACATGTTTCTCGTTTATGGAGGTGACGAAGAGCTTGCCGTAAAGGGTTACGTCGATGCTAGCTTCGACACAGATCTGGATGACTCTAAGTCACAAACCGGATACGTGTATATGTTGAATGGTGGAGCAGTAAGATGGTGCAGCTGCAAGCAGAGCGTCGTGGCGGGATCTACATGTGAAGCGGAGTACATGGCAGCCTCGGAGGCAGCGCATGAAGCTATTTGGGTGAAGGAGTTCATCACCGACCTAGGAGTCATACCCAATGCGTCGGGGCCGATCAAACTCTTCTGTGACAACACTAGAGCTATTGCCCTTGCCAAGGAGCCCAGGTTTCACAAGAAGACCAGGCACATCAAGCGTCATTTCAACTCCATCCGTGAAAATGTTCAAGATGGAGACATAGATATTTGCAAAGTACATACGAATCTGAATGTCGCGGATCCGTTGACTAAACCTCTCTCGCGAGCAAAACATGATCAACACCAGAACTCTATGGGTGTTCGATTCATCACAATGTAACTAGATTATTGACTCTAGTGCAAGTGGGAGACTGTTGGAAATATGCCCTAGAGTCAACAATAAAAGGATTATTATTATATTTCCTTGTTCATGATAGTTGTCTTTATTCATGCTATAATTGTATTATCCGGAAATTGTAATACACGTGTGAATACATAGACCACAATACGTCCCTAGTGAGCCTCTATTGACTAGCTCGTTGATCAACAGATAGTCATGGTTTCCTAACTATGGACATTAGATGTCGTTGATAACGGGATCACATCATTAGGAGAATGATGTGACGGACAAGACCCAATCCTAAGCATAGCACAAGATCGTGTAGTTCGTTTTGCTAGAGCTTTTCCAATGTCAAGTATATTTTCCTTAGACCATGAGATCGTGTAAGTCCCGGATACCGTAGGAGTGCTTTGGGTGTACCAAACGTCACAACATAACTGGGTGACTATAAAGGTGCACTACAGGTATCTCCGAAAGTGTCTGTTTGGTTGACACGGATCGAGACTGGGATTTGTCACTCCGTGTAACGGAGAGGTATCACTGGTCCCACTCGGTAGTGCATCATCATAATGATCTCAAAGTGACCAAGTGTCTGGTCACGGGATCATGCATTACGGTACCAGTAAAGTGACTTGCTGGTAACGAGACTGAACGAGGTATTGGGATACCGACGATCGAGTCTCGGGTAAGTAACATACCATCTGACAAAGGGAATAGTATACGGGGTTGCTTGAATCCTCGACATCGTGGTTCACCCAATGAGATCATCGAGGAGTATGTGGGAGCCAACATGGGTATCCAGATCCCGTTGTTGGTTATTGACCGAAGAGCCGTCTGGGTCATGTCTACATGTCTCCCGAACCCGTAGGGTCTACACACTTAAGGTTCGGTGACGCTAGGGTTGTATGAATATGAGTATGCAGCAAACCGAATGTTGTTCGGAGTCCCGGATGAGATCCCGGACGTCACGAGGAGTTTCGGAATGGTCCGAAGGTAAAGAATTATATATGGGAAGTGCTGTTTCGTCCATCGGGAAAGTTTCGGGGTCACCCGGTATTGTACCGGGACCACCGGAAGGGTCCCAGGGGTCCACCGGGTGGGGCCACCTATCCCGGAGGGCCCCGTGGGCTGAAGTGGGAGGGGAACCAGCCCCTAGTGGGCTGGTGCGCCCCCCCTTGGGACCCCTGCGCCTAGGGTTGGAAACCCTAGGTGCGGGGGGCGCACCACTTGCCTTGGGGGGCACTCCACCTCCTGGCCGCCGTCCTCCTTGGGAGATTGCATCTCCCAGGGCCGCCGCCCCTCCTGGGGGCCTATATAAAGGAGGGCAGGGGGGAGGGCAGCTGCACCCAAGTCTTGGCGCCTCCCTCCCCCTGCTACACCTCGTCCTCCTCCCGCGGTAGCTTGGCGAAGCCCTGCCGGAGTTCTGCTGCATCCACCACCACACCGTCGTGCTGCTGGATCATCATCAACCTCTCCTTCCCCCTTGCCGGATCAAGAAGGAGGAGACGTCATCCGCTCCGTACGTGTGTTGAACGTTGAGGTGCTAGCCGTTCGACACTTGGTCATCGATGATTTGAATCACGGCGAGTACGACTCCATCATCACCGTTCTCTTGAACGCTTCCACACGCGATCTACAAGTGGTATGTAGATGCAATCTCTCTCCCATGACTCATTGCTTAGATGAACTCATAGATGGATCTTGGTGAAACCGTAGGAAATTTTTTATTTTCTGCAACGTTCCCCAACACCGAGTGACTTGCTGCACAATGCTCCCCGGGTGGAACTCTTTTCAGAAGCTGAAGCAGAGCAACCACGTGAAGACGCAGTCGATCTCCTGGAAGAGGAACTCGAGATGGCTCTGATTCGGTCGACCATCTATTAGCAAGATCTCATTGATTCCATGCCCGTAATGTCAGAGGTCGAGCGTTCCAGGAAGGAGACCTTGTGCTCCGAGTGGATCAGAAATGGCCTCACAAGCTTGCTTCGGCCTGGGAAGGTCCCTTCATCATCACCAAGGTGCTTCACAATGGAGCGTACCACATCTACAACATAGCCAAGAATATGGACGAGCCTCGCACGTGGAATGCAGAGCTACTTCGGCCTTTCTATACCTGAAATCACTCGGATCGACGAGTTGTAATAAGAAGTCCTTCAGTTTGCTTACCAAAGACAAGATTTTTGCAGTATCTTAATGATTGATTTCCCGTAATCATTTGTGGCTGAATCCCCCAGTGGGTGGCTTAGCCGTGAACCTGATTCGCCTAAGTTAAAAAAAACACCGAGTGGAGAACAATCCTCCCACTCGGGGGCTTAGCTGCGACCCCGTACTCGCCTAAGTTAAAAAACACTCAGAGTGGAGAGAAATCCTCCCACTCGGGGGCTTAGCTGCGACCCCGTACTCGCCTAAGTTAAAAAACACTCTGAGTGGAGAGCAATCCTCCCACTCGGGGCTTAGCGGCGACCCTGTACTTGCCTAAGTTAAAAAACACTCCGAGTGGAGAGA
>NC_041391.1:275762248-275785959 GCF_002162155.2 Triticum dicoccoides
CCCGTACTCGCCTAAGTTAAAAAACACACTGAATGGAGAGCAATCCTCCCACTCGGGGGGCTTAGCTGCGACCCTGTACTCGCCTAAGTTTAAAAACACTCCGAGTGGAGAGCAATCCTCCCACTCGGGGGCTTAGCTGCGACCCCGAACTTGCCTAAGTTAAAAACACTTTGAGTGGAGAGAAATCCTCCCACTCGGGGGCTTAACCGCGACCCTATACTCGCCTAAGTTAAAAACACTCCGAGTGGAGAGCAACCCTCCCACTCGGGGATATAGCCGCGACCCTGTACTCGCCTAAGTTAAAAAAACACTCTGAGTGGAGAGCGACCCACAAAGATCCTCTGAGCTGCGTCACAAGTACAATGTACGCTCCATCTCGATCCACAAGGATGACGAGGTGTCAACTGAACACAGCGTCAAAGTTGCATCACAAGTACAATGTACGCTCCATCCCGATCTGCAAGGACGACATGGTGTCGATTGAACACATCGTCAGAGCCACTCGACAAAAGGTGAAAAGATCAAGTTTCACTCGGAATCGAAAGACATTCAAAAGTGATAAAGGCAAAGCCATTGTATTCAAGGAAAACCAAGTTCATATAAATCCCGTAAAAGTTCAGAACCGCAACGGGCAGAAGTACTCAGGCATCAAGCCTGAAAGAGTTTAATGGTTACATAACCACTCGGCATTCTGAGGCAAATAAAGGTGGAGCATAATGTTTGTTCACTCGGCAGGAGGAGGACTTGCTGGATCGACAAAGCTGTCAAGGTCGATGTTGTCTGCGATACGAGTGGCGGCGTCAAGGAAGGTGTCCATGAAGGACTGGAAGCTGGGCTTCTTAGTGTTGGCAACCTTAAGAGCCGCCAGCTTTTATTCTCTGACATCCTTGCAGTGGACTCGGACCAACGACAGAGCAACAATGGTGCCACAACGAGCAAACGACTTCTTCCATTCCTGCACTCGACCAGGGATTTGGTTCAGTCGGGTCATCACAGACTCGAGATCTTTTGGGAGTTCCGCTTGAGGCCAGATTTCAGCGTCGATCCGCGACATTGCCACCTTCAGATGAGCGAGATAATCCACAACACTATCCAGACGAGACTCCAATCGCAGCACACTCATCACAACGTCATCTTTGACAGGAGAGTTTATGGGGTCAAGACATATCTCGACCCGCCCAGTCTCTACTTCGAAGTCTTGACAAAGTTCTCAGAAAAGCGGTGAGTCGACAGTTTAACGAGACATGTCAGTCGACAACGACAAATCAGTCAAACAAAAGGAAATACCTTCAAGCTTCAAGACCAGCTTCTCAGCAAGCTGTCCCAGATAAGCCTCCAATTCACTCTTCTTGGCCTTGAGACTTCCAACTTCCTCAGTCAAGCTTTCCTTGTCCTTCTTTAGCTACGCAACCTCCTGGTTAGCTTCGGTAACGGCATTGTTCAACTTGGAGTTGTCCTCTTCCAACTTGTTGAATGAGGCCAGCTTCTTGTCAGCAGGTGTCGTTTTCTCTCGCACCTCCTTCTGAGCTGTGGCAAGGTCTTGATCCTTCTTCTCTAGAGCCTGCTTCATTTTCTCTAAAGAAATAACATTCTTCAGACGAGCTTGGAGTTGACGGTTTTCACTATGCACATCTGTTCGAGTGGAATTACTCGGTTCAAGAGACTAAAAAAAGAGAGTCATAAGGTAGATAGTAGGTGAATTATTACCTCCCATGGTAGATGCTTCGTCCTGGGCCTTCTTGAGATTCTTCTTGGCCAGCTCCAGATCAAAGTTAAGGCTGATCTGCTTCTTCTCCAGTTCAGCAAATTGAGCTCCAAGATCACAAGATTTCTATTGTCAGCAAATAAGATATGTCCGTCGACGGGAACAAAAGTCAATCACAGCGAAAATTGCTCTAATACTACCGCTGAATCAAACATTCAATAGTAGTCTCAGGGACTACACCTAGTGGGTGCATTTGGCTGCTAACACTGGTCTGGTTTTCCACTCGGCATGGTCTGCCCAGCATGAGTATATAAAAAAAGAAGAGAGGGAGATTCTCAGAACCCAACCGACTTCCAGCAATCAACCGCGGTCTCGGGGACTACACCCAGTGGGTGCACTCTGCGTGCCCCCACTGGTCTGGATTCCACTCAACTCAATCTGGTCGACTCAAGTGGAGGAACTATTCAACACCAAGTCAAGAACACCCGGTGGGTGATTGGCTGTGAAATGCAGACCCATGATAGATGCACATAAAAGGTTCCAAAACGCTCATCCAAGGACACCTCATAGACAATGAAGAAACAGTCGCAACTACCACTAGTCGAGGGACCGGTCGGAAACCAACTAACCTTGACATTGACCTGCAGAGCAGTGCTGGCATTGTAGGCAAGCTGACTGGCCTCATGCACCATCTTCATCTGCTCCATCACAAGGTTTGCCTGGAGGAGGGCCTCCCTGGCGGCACTCGGTGGGTCGTCTCAAGAGTGGTATGCAGCAAAGAGCGATGACGGCAATACAGTTGGAGCGATCATAGGATCTGAAGCATGGAGTTGAGCGGGCGCGACAAAGACCTAAGGAATCGAAGCCAAAGGACGATCAGTCGACAGTGGATTGGCAAAGGTAACATTGGACCGAGCCAGATCTCCGGATCGCTGGACCACCGTCGCTGGTGCCGAGGTTGACTAAGGCACCTGATCCTCGGTCATCCTCTCGCTTGAAGCCCCGCCCTTCCTTCTCATGTCTTTCAGAGGCACTTCTTCCTCATCGTCTGGATGCTCAATGACGTCCCGCGGAACTACAACAAAAAGAAACCATAAGGGTTCAATCGACCAATAATCTAGTCGTCAAAGCAAGTCCAAGGTTTCAAGATCATACCAGCTTTGGAAGTAGTTGTGTCATCAGTCTCCGCATCACCCAGAGCCTTGTCAATTTCCATAGAGGTCCCGGAAGTTGCAGCACTGAAAAGTTCACGATCCACTCGATCAAAGCAAGAGTACGAGCCAATAAGAGAACATAGAAAGGTAGAACACTCACACAAAAGCAACGAGAACGTCCATCTTGATATTGGGAAGAGTCTTCCAAGACTTTGACGGGGCAACCTTGGGCTGCTTGGCGACCTTCTCCGACGGCTCCGGAGTCAAAGTCCGAGTGCGCTTATGCGCTTGTGCACTCGGAGTCATAGTCTTTCCATGCTCGCCCGCTGGATCATGGAGCTGCTTGGATTGGTGCTCAGTGCGAGGTGGTGAGTCGACTTCCTCCTCTTCATCGTCTGACTCATCGCTCTCCTCCGCGTCGTCATCATCTGGAGATTGCCACTCACCACTCTCTTCCGCACTATCCACTCCCTCCTGGACCTGCTCCTGGGCCTGTTTCCCGTTCGGCATCGAGTACATCTCGGTATAAATCTGCAAGACAAGAAGTTAATCAAACATCAGTCGGATTCAGAAACAGTTACAAGACAGATTGAAGTACACTCGGAAGCAGGGATCAGACCTTGTCCGGCTGGTTGTCAGTGTCGAATAGATCGACTCTCCTGGCTCCCCTGGGGTTATCCTTGTTCCCAGTAATGCCCTTCGGCCACAGGGCCACCATCTCATCAGTAACCTCCTCCGGGTGAACCCGAGCAGTGTCATTGGCACCCAAGTACATCCACATCGAGTAGTCACGAGCTTAGAGCGGCTGGATGCGTTGACTGAGAAACACCTCCAACAAATCCATGCCAGTTACACCCTGACCGACCAACTGAACTACCCTCTCGACCAACATGTCCGTTTCCACTCTCTCCATTGTGGTCACGGTCAGTGAACGAGGTTGCTGGGGGAAGACCGATCGACTGACCGGGGGTCGCAATATCCTGGTAGTACAACCAGGTCAACTGCCAGCCCCTGACTGACTCGGCAAGTGTCATGGGAGGGAAAGCGCTCCTATTCCTCATCTGGATCCCTAGACCCTCGCACATCTGGATCACTTGTGTCCTCTCGTCACTCGAATTCGCCTTCTTCACGGTCTGGGAGCGGATTGTGAAGATGTGTTTGAAGAGACCCTAGTGCGGTTGACAACCCAAGAAGTTCTCACACATGAACTTGAATGCGGCTTGGTATGTGATGGTGTTGGGAGAGAAGTGGTGACGCTGAGCACCGAAAAAGTTGAAGAAGCCCCGGAAAAAAGGATGCAGAGGAAGGGAGAAGCCACGGTCAACATGGGTAGCAAGGACACACTCACCCGACCGCGGCTGAGGCTCTGTCTCCCCCTCCAGAAACCTCGCGTCCCTAGCAGCAATCAAACCGAACACGGCCAGCTCTTCCAGATCCTCTGGCCGGAGCGAAGATCGGATCCAATCTCCCTGGATCCAACCCGGCGGTAGTGCAGACCTCGAAGACAACCCCCGATTCATCTTCTTGCCTTTCGTCGTCCCCTTCGCCCTTTTTGCACGCTCCAACACTGTCGTCTTGTCCTTCACCATGGTGGCGGGCACGCACTGGCGGAGCGGCGGTGTCAAGGGTGGAGGAAGATGCGGTGGAGAGGCAGAGAAGAAAGAAGGGGAATGAGGGCGCACAGTGCAGACGCCTCGACCCCGGCGCCTCTTATGGGCCTGCTTCCGAGTGGCTGACGCATGGGCCTGAGAAATCCTATCAAATCCCGCAACAGTCCCACGCCGAGTACGTGGAAGAAATGGTGGTGCAGAAATCGAGGCGCCCCTATCTGTCTGTCTTGCTTACTACGGCACGCTCCGCCCCGCGCGCTTCCACAAATTTTCGAATCCCGTGAGATCTGGGATCCGCAGTAACCAATCACGCCAAAGATTTTGCATCGACGCAACACTTGATGGGTGCCATCATAAGTTCACTCGACAACTTCTGAATTGATCAAGGCTACTGAAACGAAGCCGAAGTTTCAGCATGGGCCTCCAATCCAGCTTGGGTACTTGTGAAGCACAAGAATCAAGGCAGGTTCAACTTTAACTTCCTTTCCACTCGGACCTTGATCCATTCGGGGGCTAATGACGGTGCCATAGACCTAGGGTAGGGTCATAGCCTGACCTATACACCCCACCCAAGGTCACTACCCTAGAAGCAAAGACATTCAAAGCACAACACGAAGTATCAACCAAAGCCACCGAGTGCAATCCACTCAACCAGTCACCTCACTCGGATAGCCCCAGTTCACTCAACCTAGATGGAGTCATTCGACCATAAAGGAATCCACTCGGAGTACAGAAGACCTGGAGTCACTCAGGAGGACAACGGTCAGGCGTTCACTTCGTAGTCTTAAAGGTCATTGAATACACTTTATAGCTGGTGTTACCAGTAAAGCCCTATCTTAATGTACATTGAACCCCTGTAATGGAGGTGGGCTGGGGTCCTGGCACACTCTATATAAGCCACCCCCCTCCTCTAGGACAAGGGTTCGCACCCCTTGTAACACACACCCATATTCCAGTCGACCGCCTTAGGGCACCGAGCGTATGGCTTTTACCTCCTCCGAGAGGGGCCTGAACTCATAAACTCGTGTGTACAACCTCGTCATAGCTAGGGCCTCGCCTCCTCATACGTACCCCCTATTCTTACTGTCAGACTTAGTACCACGACAGCCGTCGCTGCCAATCCCTGCCGGTTTGCTCGTGCCTCCTAGCTTAGATAATAAAGTTCAGGTTACCCAACGATTCCCATACTGTTGCCCCTTGAGTTTTTAGATGAGGCATGCGGTGTCCCTCCCTGCAAGATCCACATCCCCTGCTCCAGAGAGTTGCAGCCTAAGCCCGACCATGTATCTCAGGGAACCCATGAGCGTTCGGCCATAAACAGGTTTATCATGGCCTCTTCGACGGGCGTTGTCAAGGTGGCTGCCGTTCGTCCTGACCTGTCGATCCTGGAGCAACACCTCACCATGGAAGCCGACGAGGATGTTGACTATGTTGCCATGCTGAAGGCTTCACGTCAGCGGGATAGCGTATTACTATATCTCGAAAAGCTGGCTACGACATCAAGCTCGTCGATAGCGGTGGCTTCACGCAGGCCAACTCACAGGTTAAGTGGTCCATCCCCAACCCCTCTAGTTCAATCATCGTCGATCTCATCGACGGCCCTACCGCTGATCTTCTCCGGCACGTGGTCAAGGATTTGCGATCGTTGTATGCCATTGAGCCCATTTTGTCATTTCTGAAGGACACGTTCTATTGCGGCGGCTTGGGATCCTCAATTGCCAAGTCATATCTCATCAACCACGACCATGACGAGGGCACCCACAAAGGTTCTTCCAAGGTGAAATAGCCCATCTACCACATCAGAGAGCGCACCTTGGGTCTGTGCTCTTCCAACTGGAAGGATCCCGTCCATGACAAGTGAGGCAACATCCTATTAGCAAATCTTACCTTTTCTAGCTAGCCAACCTGTACCCTTTGTTGTAGTAGCTTTTGCCATGTGGTGTTTTAACTGTGTCATGTTTAATTATTTCAGTTATGCAAAAAATTAATGTTCAATAGGGCTATGTGATGTTTAAGTATGAATTGTTCACTTTTGTTTCATGAATGGCTATATTTCGGTGTTTATAGTGAGTAGATGCCTTGTTTATGTGTATTTGGTTGTTAGGTTGGTTGCAGTGAGCATTTGTCCAGTTATCAAGTAGATGCCTTGTTTATCTGTATTTGGTTGTTAGGTTGGTTGCAGTGAGCATTTGTCCAGTTTTCAAGAAGATGCCTTGTTTATCTGTATTTTCTTGTTAGGTTTGTTGCAGTAAGCCTTTGTCCAGTTTTCAAGCATATGCCATGTTTATCTGTATTTTCTTGTTAGGTTGGTTGTAGTGAGAATGTCCAGTTTTCAATGGCTATATTTGGTTGTTATATTGGTCATTTGTTCCTTGTTTATTTCAGTCATTCACAATGTGATGTTCATTATGTGCAAGTCAAAACTATGCCGCTCGATTTCATCAATACCAGTTTGAACGGCTATATTTGGTTCCAGTTATGCCTGGTGTAGTTAACACGTGCCCTTTATTTTAGTTTTACACATTTATCCAGTGTGATGTCTAAGCATGAGCTATGTTATATTCATTCTCAACAATACCAGTTTGAATTGCAATATTTGGTGGCTGTTAAGCCTGTTGTAGGTAACATTCCCTTCCAATTTATATCCGCTTTAACAGTATGCTCAAACCAACACATTCAAGTTATCATTTGGAGATGATGTTGTTTACCTTGGCTATATTTGTTTAATGTTAAGGTTGTTGTACTTATCGAGCTTGTCCGCTACTTATGCAGGACAACAACGGAAGTGGCTAACATTTTTTGCCAAGGTTAGTTTCATCCCTTGGCTTGTACTCCCCTCGTCATTCCATAATGTAGTGCATATAGATCCAGACTTGGACAGTTTTTAGCTTCTAATATTGACTCGTTGCATGTAGGTACATATGTCCTTGGCAAAGATCCACACATCGACCCTTTTTGCATATGGGGCAATGAGATATTCATAAACCAGCATCAAGTGAGGAAACTGATAAGGATTATTAGCAAAAAGATACGAATGGTGGCAATCAAATTATTTGTTTATGCTCTATCCAACACAACAGTGAGCTATAGGGTGGTAACTACAAACTCTGCAGCCTTCTCTTTTTACTTCCCATAATGAGTTGTTAGACAACAATGTATGAATCTTTTTGGTTTGCAGTGGTTCCCAAAGCAGTTTACTCAAGATTACCTCGCAAAGTACATGATTGGTGGACACGCAATGAAGGTTAAAGTATTTCATCGAAACTACAATGAGCATCAAGAAGTCCTAATGAAGACACTTAAGGATGGGCGGGCAACCATCACAAGGGGTTGGGGCAACCATCAAAAGGGGTTCGCCTAGAGTCGTGCGCGCATTACGCATGGTGGAGGGCACAATATGGGCATTCCGCTTCACCTTCTCTAGCAACCAGAATGTCTTTCGCCTCTCTCTTTACAGTCTTTAGAACAACTGTGATTCAAAATTCTTTACTTGGTGCTTCTGTAGTTCTTCGGTATATTTACATGTGCTCGAATTATGCATTCACGCTTGAACCTATATTTGTAATAAACATGGTTCAATATGAAATAAGTGATTGCCTACTTTAAAATTCAAAATCAGTGATTTTTAAATGCACGGATTCAATTTAGGATAAATTAGGGATTACACTGCACATGGTTTGCGAAAGCAAAATGTCTGCGATAAACATGGAGATCAGACACGTTAGTCGGATCCACTACGTGTGCGATCAATCTCTACTGCACACACGATCAGCAAAGAAAAAACATGTGAGATTAACAATAGCATCGCACACAGTTCCTTCTTATTAAATGTTTGTGAAAGTCGCCTTATCACACATGCTTGGCAATTATGGACTGTTTATGATGTCATGTGCATCGCAAACGTTTGCTCACAGAAGAACGCGTGCGATAGGTCTTCATCCCATGTGGGTACGATGGATGAATCGTGCGGGATATATTCAATCTTCACGTACAGTTTTATAGGGACAACGGTATGCACTGTAACATCGAATCGCATACAGTTGAGGAAAAGTAAATGTGTGTGATTATCTGCTACCATACACATTCTATAATCGTGAATTGTTTGTGATGGGTCGCGCATCGTAAACGTAGCACCACAGAATACTGACTGCGAAGGTGATGCGAGCAGAAACGAGTAGCAAGGATTGAGCGTTTGGGATATTCGAGATATCAGAAACAGTTGTCTGAAGACTCGCGTTTGTGATAGATGCCTACATTGCATACGCTTAGTTATACAAAACGTATGCATCATGGTTCCCTATCCCCGACGTTTTTGAGGTCGTGTGGGAAGGACTCCCTTATCGCCCACACTCGCCTGGCGATGGTTTAAAATGCTATCGTGGGAAGAGGTTAAAAATCGTTTGTATAGCAGCTCGTTGTACCAGTGGCACCACCTATCGGAACCACGCTAAAAATCCCCACATCCCCATTGCTTTTGCTCATTCCAATTCCCATCCCTTTTACATTCTTGCACTTACATGCTTTACTCTTTCCGCTGCCTATACTCATGCCATGCTTGTGTAAAATGTATTGTGTGCGCTGTAACATTTGAAAACTCAACCTCAACTTGAAGAATTGTAAAAAATGCTACTTTTACTTGTTAAGGGTCTAATCACCCCCTAGACCCCTCTTCTCGATCTTTCAATATCTTACTTGCAACTAATTTGGAGTACTGGACATATCTAGTTATTTTACATAACATGGAATAGATAATTAATCCAAACACAAAAGTGTGTGGAATCTTAGTCATGTACCTTGCTCATCAGTGTTTTAGGACACAAAGTCTTGCTAAAAACTCTTTCCATGTGACTTCAACAAGAAAATCTTCTTGCTGTTCTCATGCTAAACCGTTTTAGCATTTTGTCAATATGTATTCTGGCTTAGCCCGATAGGCAATTCTATCTCCGTAGTTATTATGCCTAATATTGACACTACAAAAAAAACTTCCATGATGATGCGTGTTTGTCACAATAGGTCACATTTTCCGTCATGCATGTACATCTATGACGATTTTATGACGGAATCAAGATAGTCATCAACTCTGTGAGAAGAGACTCCAATGGCAATATGAGGGGTGAGCCTGCTGGATATGGACTTCAGTAAGGAGTTCACCTATGAGTTCTCCGTTCAGACCCATGGCAACAACAAGTCAACAAGTTAAATGTGATGTACACCAACGATCCAGACTCGGTGAAGCTCTGCCTCGCCAAGTTCAAGCAGTACCTATAAGAGGAGAAGCACAAGGTCGCGGTAGTAGACCTTGTGCCCATCCATTCATCTCCTGACCGACACCAGTGGATCGCCGCCGCCCAGGTACGTGTGCGGGACGAGGTTTTCGTGTATCACTGTTGTAGGGCCAACAGAAGTTCTGGAGCATTCGGCGATGTCATCGATACCGCCGACTCCACCTTCGCTACAGTGGAGAGCAGGAAGAACGCGACTTTGCTTTACAATTCGGCCATCAAGTGCAACAAGCTCGTCCGCATCCAGAAGTAATACAGGATCATCGGCAACGGGGAGGAGAAGGACTTCATGGTTAACCTTGTCGCAGCCATCATCGACCCCTGCTACGCCAACATGAAAGAAGATGTGGATACGACCTGAACACGTGGGAGGTACCTTTGAATCTAGCCTACATCACCTATGTGAACAAGGACGCATACACATGCTACGACATGTACAGGTGGATCTTGGACATGAGGGTGTGTCTGCTTCCCGTAACCGAGGAATACATGGATAGCCGCAGCGTCATGATCAAGCGTGCCAAGAAGGTCTACATGGTGTACTTTATCTATTTAAGCACCTTTATCATCTGAGTGTTTCATGCATTAGCCTATGTGTCGTCATTATCTGTTTTATCCAAAATATTTCGTCTAAGAACCCATTAACTTGTTTGCTTTTTTTTGAGTGGCTATTTTCTTATGTATGTAGCTAGTTCACTGGCCTGTTGTGCTTTGAATCTCCTTGCTCCCAACATATTCCCCTTCACAGGCGGACCCAGCAGGTCTCGTACACAGACATCTGGGACCAACCACCTATCCATTTGTATTTCTTTATTTTGTTCAATCTTTCATCCTCTTCCTACAGCTGTTGGTGGCACTGTCATGCACGCCTCGATGACCAGGTCATCCCTCTACTCCCACACATTCTCCGGCAACGACGGATCCATCGGCCCACCCTGCACTCGAACAAGTCAACCCTCGTACTCCCCTCTGCCTGCGTCTTCCCGGGCTCTGGTTCGTTCTGGTCCGAGGTCTCGACGTCGTCCTCTGCCTTGGTGCTCTCACCGCGGCGCCGCTTTCTGTCGTTCCCAACATGGTCAACAAACAAGAGGAATCGGGAGATGACTGTTCATCGAGAGGCTGATAGTCCGGTCCCACCAGGTCCATGGCCTAGATTTTGTTGTTTTTTTACGGGTCTAGATTTTGTTGTTTAACATGCGTAGCCCACAACATGCAGACACAGTTGATCCTGCAGGTTTCAACTTTTTTGGGGTTCTAGCAGGTATCAAGCGGCCTTTGGGCCTCCCAGACTAGCTTGTCTATAACATCAGCAGCCCAAGTTATGTTTGTTTTTTCAAGACAACGCACAGCTCAGTTCTATTTTTCTATAAGAAAGCCAAATTAAACCTATGTTTTCCCTTCTATAATAGTATATATATTTATATTTATATTTTATTTTATTACGTATATATAATAGAAACAACATAATGTTTTGTTTAACACGTGCTTCGTCCAACCTATGTATAGACCTTCCCACTTTTTTTCTTTTTTATTAATCCTATATCTAAAAAAATCCCACTTTCTTTTTCGATGTAATCTGATTTTTCTCCTAGTACTTTTCCCTAGAACCATTTCAAGTGTCCCACATCTAGCCTAAAAATTAATAATACCCCATGTCCTATTAACTCATCAAATTAAAATAATATTTTATTTGGTAAATCGAAAGTTCTTACAAAATAATAATAATAATTGTTTAACACTAAGTTGGCAAGTTAATTCCTGGTGATTGCGTACATAAGGTTGCAAAGATTTTGCTGACCAATGCAGTAATAGACGTGCAATCACGTGTTTATGTTTTTATAACATTTCTTCGTCCAGCCCAACATGATATTTTCACCCAGCCCATCAAGTTTGTGAATTTCAAAAAAATGCAAATGGGCTTAAATTCTAACACAGTATATAAATGGGTTGCATAGACGCTACATCATAGTTTCACCCAGCCCACCAAATGGACTAAAAAACAAATGGATTGGCTGACATGTGGGCCAATAGCTTGAAGCCTAAGCACTTCCGTAAAAAAAGCAAAGGTCCAAGCCTAAGCAAGGCGTTGGATTTACATCCAACGGCCGGCATTCTTCTTCAATCTCTCGTCTTCTTCCTCTACCGCTGCCGGGACCGCCTGCTCCAACACCGGCGTACAGTTGTGCTGCTTCGCGCGCCTCACAGCGAAATGCTACACTACCAACGACTAGGCCATCCCTCCACTCCTCCGCACCTCTTGTTATTCTCCGCCGAGTGTAGGCCCACCCTGCACCCTAACAAGTCAAGTTTCGCACTCCTCTCAGTCTGCGACTCCACTGCCGTGTCTTCCCCATCTTCGGGTCATTCCCGTCAGGGGCCTCGCCATCGTCCACCAGCCTTGCTTAGCTCGGCACGGTGTGGTCAATGTGGTCAACAAAAGAGAGTCATCGGAAGATGATTGTACGTGGAGAGGCTAACAGTGGGGATACACCACGCCCATGGGCGCATGCATACAACTGCATCCTTTTTATGCACAAATATAATGTTTTCTCCCCCTAACAGCTAAGACCCACCAGCTACATGTTCGCATGCAAGGAAGTGTGTCCTTATTACGGTAAAAAATGGTTCCTTCCCCTGACAACTAGGACCCACCAGCTATATCTTCGCACACAAGGAAGTGCCTCCTCATCCTCCTTGACAGTTGGGACCCAACCGGTCGAACCGTATGTAGGATTGTCTGTCTGGTCGCGGATGTGTATGTACATACTGGTCAATTGGTCTCTCTGCAAACTGTGGCCGAGCAAGGAGCGGCATGTGTGACATAGCAGTTAAGGCAGCCCTGTCTAAATCTTGTACACATACGTACAGCCATGCTGCAAGAAAGTAAATACGTCTACGTACATACATACGGGCGGGGTATGAAACACGTACAGCGATGGCGTCATATTCATCGGCAGCCAACCGGCTGGGTCGGAATGGAGGAAACCGCGTCGTGTTCATCAGGACCCAAACGACTGGGTCGGTATGTGTCCTGTTCATCGGGAGCCAACCCGCCTTGAATAGAACAGCCGAAACGGGGTCCTGTTCATCGCCTGGGGTCTCGCGTCCCGCCAAACGGAGGAAACGGAGTTCTCTTCAACCGCCTACAGTCGAAATGGGGTACTATTCATCTGGAGGGGTCTGGCGTATCATAAAACAGAGGGAACGCACTTCTGTTCGACAGCCTAGGGTCAAAACGGGGTCCTGTTCATTGAGAGGGGACTGGTGTACCACACAACGGAGGAAACAGACTTCTCTTCCAACGCCTACGGTAAAAATGGGGGTCCTGTTCATCCCGAGGGGTGTGGCGTACCGCAAAACGGGACTCCACGAGATATTGTTCATCCACCATCAACTTCCTCCAGCCTCCACATGCTACTGTGCATCCACCGTGACTTCCTCCATCCTCCACCAACCACTGTTCATCCACGGCTACTATTCATCCAGCCTCCACCAGCTACTGTTCAACCATCCTCCACGGAGTCCTGTTCATCCACCCCCAACCGGCTAGGTGTCGCGTACCGTGGCATGGCCTCCTCAGGGTCATTTTCATCCAGGGGTAGTTCATCCAGTGGCAACTGCCTACACATGGTCAGGTCATGTTCATCCAACCCCACAAGGAACTATTCATCCACAGGCAACCAACCGGCTAGGTCGACTCAACACATGTCGACTCGTTCTACGTATCGCGCGCGCAGCACTGACGGGCACTGTTCATCAAGAGGCAACCTAACACACCGGGTGACTACGTCTCGCACGGGGGCTCGATCGTCTTCAGTATAAGCAGCAGCAGCAATCGGTCGCTTGGGTTCAGTTAGCAGCACCAGTGAAGGAATCACTCAGGTTCAGTTAGCAGTGAAGGGATCGACCGGATTCAGTGCATAGTGGGATCAATCGAATTCAGTACGTACTGGGATCAATCGATTCCTCGGGTTCAGTAAGCAAACGCATCGCTCGGGTTCAGTTAGCAAGCGCCTCGCACAGCAATCGCGCGTAGGTGAGAAACACACAACCACAATACTGCATCGCTCGTCCCCGACCACCCACCGTAACCGGGAACTCCACGAAAATTTCCTCGCCCTTACTTCTACCATGATTTTTTATGTCATGGACGGCCCAAAGAATGTCATGCAGGTGCATCCCCGGCCCACCCAGGATGAAAATCCCACTTTTTGTCATAGAAGTAGGAGCCCATCACATCTATGAAGATACGTGTTTTTGTCATAATTATCATCATAGAAGTGTCATAACCATGACAGGAAAAAATTTGTTCAGGCCTACATGTCATGGATGTTGATACATCTCCATCGTATCTATAATTTTTGATTCTTCCATTCCAATATTCTACAACTCTTACATACTTTTGGCAACTTTTTATACTATTTTTTGGGACTAACATATTGATCCAGTGCCCAGTGCCAGTTCATGTTTGTTGCATGTTTTTTGTTTCGCAGAAAACCCATATCAAACGGAGTCCAAACGGGATAAAAATGGACGGAGAATATTTTTGGAATATTTTTTAATTTTGGGAAGAAGAATCAACGTGAGACGATGCTCGAGGGGCCCACGAGGCAGGGGGTGCACCCCAGGGGGTGGGCGCGCCCCTGACCCTCGTGGACACCCTGTAAGGCGGTTGCTGCTCTTCTTTTGCCACAAGAAAGCTAATATCCGGAAACAAATCGTGTTGAAGGTTTCAATCCAATCGGAGTTACAGATATCTAGGAATATAAGAAACGGTGAAAGGGCAGAATCAGGAACGTACAAACAGAGAGAGACAGATAGACAGATCTAATCTAGGAGGGGCTCTCACCCCTCCCACGCCATGGAGACCATGGACCAGAGGGGAAACCCTTCTCCCATCTAGGGAGAAGGTCAAGTAAGAAGAAGAAGGGGGGGCTCTCTCCCCCTCTCTCCCGGTGGCGCCGGAATGCCGCCGGGGCCATCATCATCACCGTGATCTACACCAACAACTCCGTCATCTTCACCAACATCTCCATCACCTTCCCCATCTATCTACAGCGGTCCACTCTCCCGCAACCCGATGTACCCTCTACTTGAACATGGTGCTTTATGCTTCATATTATTATCCAATGATGTGTTGCCATCCTATGATGTCTGAGTAGATTTTCGTTGTCCTATTGGTAATTGGTGAATTGCTATGATTGGTTTAATTGCTTGTGGTTATGTTGTTGTCCTTTGGTGCCCATCATATGAGCGCCCGCGTGGATCACGCCATAGGGTTAGTTGTAAGTTGATAGGACTACGTATTGGAGGGCAAGAGTGACTGTCGTGGAATTGTCACGCAGATGTCCTAGTGTGAGGACTTAGTCGTGGAGCCATCGCAACGAGATTAGCTTAAAGGGTTTAAACCGGACAAAGGACACGAGGAGTTTATACTGGTTCGGCCCCTTGCAGTGAAGGTAAAAGCCTACGATCCAGTTGTGGTGGAATTGCTAGGTTTCGATAACCAGGGAGCGAATACGCATAACCTGGCTCTTGAGTTGTTGTTTCTTGTCCCTAAACCGCCGTCGGGTCGTCCCATTATATACACAGGTTGACGCCCATCGGTCTACAGAATCCCGAGGCCGGTTCATAAACGTGTCCGGCTCGGTATCTATTCTTTCCTACCTTACATTACAAGTTACTCGCCCATGGAGGCTTATGTCTATGGGCCCTAACCCGCCTTTGGGCTTTGGGCTTCCTTGTTAAGTTTCCTTCGTAAGTCGTCGTCTTCTAAAACTTCATGGGCTTCAATATTAGTAACCTCTCTAAGGATAAACCGGCCCCTCATGGGCGGTTTATACCACCAGTTATATCCCCAACATTAGGCCCCAGGTTGATTTGAACTTGTTCATGTCAATCTTCAACACTTAGAAAAATCCCTTCTTTATTACCTTCGCGAAAACTTGTAACTCGCCATGACGTCATCTTCTAAGATCGTGATAACCCACCATGACGTCACCTGTCATTAAGTTTATACAAATCCAAAATCATATATATATACATCCTCATTTTTAATGAACTCTCGAGAATCGAGACGTCGGCCCTGTCACATATCCAATTTGGAACTCCTCGATTCTCGCGCGTGCCACTTATCCATTCGCCTTATAAATAGGGCCGGGGGTCTCTTTCACTTCCCCCCCCCATGCCTCTTCATCTTGTCTTCTACCTTGCAACACCCTAGCACTCAAGCCCAGCCGCCGTCGTCAAGCTCCTCCTCTGCTTCACCGTCGGGCGCTGCATCAACCTGACCGATCCAGATTCCGCTCGCACGCCTCCGCCATCAAACAGCCTTGGTAAGTTCTTCCTCTTCCCCCTCCATGGATCTCATTAGGGTTTACGCGAATTCATGGAAACTCGTCGTTGTTCTTCACTTGTTCTTCGTTGTCGCATGAATATTTGATGGAAACTTGATATTTTCCCTGTGCAGCAATAGCCATAGTCCATTTTTCCTCATCATAGCATATCTTTTTTGGTAGAAGATCCCATCTGGACCTTAACTGTTCAAGCCTCAATATTTAGGTCTGAATATATTTTCATTTTCTGACACACGATAGATCCAAAACGGTGATATCAATCTGTGAAACTTGTTTTTCATCACTTAGCCATTTTCCATCTTCAGATCTATACTTTCAATATCTGTGTAGGCGGTTTAACTTAGAAAATACTAACCCGCCAGGTATCATTAGTCCCCTCTTAAACCGCAAACTGCTTATCTCTACAAGCTGATAATGTATATCTCCGATCTGTAACTCCTTCATGCTTGAATACTTCCTGCCCCTTTACTTTTAACAGTTTGATCATGATTTCTTAAACCGGCACCAATCTTCCTTCAGGTCTTGTTTAACAAATGGCCAAACAATTTTATGCTTGCAACTGGGTTCCTTCTCGAGTTACGGAAGAACAGCTGAACGGGTGTGTTGTAACCGGCGCTTTAGCGAAAAAAGAAGTCATCCACCGGAGAGCGAGAATCCTCTTGAACCCAAGGATGGGGAAGTGATCGTATTTACTGACCATCTGGGTCGAGGGTTTAGCCCTCCCGAATCAAAATTCTTCCGTGACGTGCTTGCTAGCTTCCAACTCCGCCCTCAAGATATTGGACGGAACTCCGTGTCCAATATTTGCAATTTTCAAGTGTTTTGCGAGGCTTATCTGCAAGAAGAACCTACTTTTGAATTATTCAGAGACTTCTTTTACTTAAACCGCTGTACTGAATTTACGGATGGGCCCAATACTGAACTTGGCGGAGTTTCAATTCAGAGAAGGAAATATGTCAATTTCCCTCACGCCAAGCATCGTAGCCACCCCAAAGACTGGAATCAGACTTGGTTTTATTGTCAAAACACAGCTCCAGCTGACGAAAATCCTCTGCCGGGTTATCATGCTCACCGGCTTACCAATACACATCCATTTCCCCAATGACTCACTACAAAGGAATGAGCTAAGTATGCACCATAGCTTTCAAAGCTCTGAGCCTTTATGGCGAATGGTTTAACTAGCGTCGACTTTGTCCGTTGTTGGGTCTCTTGGAGTATCTTGCCCTTAAGCCGTCGCCCCGGTTTAATGTGCGAGTACACAGGGAATGCCAAAGATCCTCAATGGCATATTGATATTCAGCTGACTGACGAGGAGATTACTAAATCTGTCAAGAAGATGCTGGATGAACCGGTATCTGAATGCAGCAAGACAGGGCTTAGTCCTTTCTGTGTTTCCAATAAACCGCCGGCTGTAAGAATTGCATCAATATTGTCTTAATCCGACCCCTCTTAAATATTTCTTTACAACTTTTTGTCCATCTTTGCAGGGTGATGATCCGTTCTGGAAGAAGCCGCAGGATAAACCGGCAAAGCCGTAGGATAAACAGGCAAAAACGCCTCGCATTAAGACCAAAGTTACAAAGAAACCTGCAAAGAAGAAAACTGCCGAATCCCCTGACCTGCACAATGATGAATATCTTGATGATCCGGAGTCAGAGGTAGAACTTGATTCTCTTGGTTCTTTTTTCATACACCTCATTGACAATGATCATTATCAGGATGATGTGGAGGCTAGCCGCGCTGGTCATGTAGAGGTAATTACTCTTTCTTCCAACTCAGATCCTGTGCCAACACCAAAAACCCGTCAAGCAGTCCGGAAAGTAAGATGTTCACACCCTCTAGCTTATTCGGATCTGCACTTTCTTTTGAAGACACAACAGCATGAAGCTCGCCGCACAACCCAGCATAGCGGCCAAGTGGTTACTTCCTCCGGTTTACCGAACACTCCGGTTCATAAATGCTGCCAAGAGGTCTCTTATACTTCTGACATACCTTGTCCTAGGGCGGGTTATTTCCGATATCCTCTTAATCTATCTGACTCGAATTACCAGGGAACCTCCCATTCATCTTCTGGCGAATCAACAGGGACGAAACTTCCAACCCTTAAAACGGTTCCTGGGTGAGCAAATTTTGCTAAGCCGTCATACCTTTATATTTTTTATCCTTGCACTGTTCTGATGCATACTTATTATTTTCCAAGGCCAAAGCCAGAGCCAGAAAGAAGGCCAAAGTGAACAAACTAGCTGAAGACCCCAATCGGGATGAAACGGAAAAGACTCCTGAACTGTCACACCCAGATGTTGACAATATTCCTGATGACCCGTCGTTGCCGGATCAAGCAACTGAAGTTGAGCACATGGATATTGATCCATCAGCTCATGCTGATGATCCGCCAAGCCCGGCTAAAGGTGTTGATGACGATGTTGTCGTTACTGGCATTGGTTACACCTCCCCTGGCAACCCCATAGCCTTGTCCAAACACAGCGCCAAAGAGGAAAAACTGTTGTTGATAAGGGCAAGTGGAAAGCAGATTTGGACAGCTACGCTCATCTCAGCACTCAAGACATTCATTCTGGAATTTTGAACTGTTTGTACACAAACCATGACTATGAAGCCGATTTTGTGAACATGATGAAGGAGCGATATGAGGTAAATCCCGTTGAACTCTCATAAGTATTCCTTCCTTCTGATCTATTTATAATATCAACTCCAGTAGCCCCCAAGGGCCGGTTTGGCAATACCTATTCAAACCGGGACTTCGTAAAATAATGATTCTTCAACTTTGCCTGTGTAGCCCTCAAAGGACGGTTTATCTCTTCAAGATGAACCGGGACTTCATGTTGTAAGGCTCACACTTCTTTGTTGAATACCTTTGGAAACCGGTTTATCATCAAAGAAGAAATCCACAACTTTATACTTGAGCAAATAGGCATTAACCCCCAAGTGCCAAGATTAAACTTGTATTGAGTTTTGGGACTTTGCCATATTGTTGATAAGAAGCGATAGGCATTAGCCCCCAAGTGCCAAGTGTATAACTTGTTATGTGCTTGGGACTTAAAATTTGTTCTGTTAACTCATAAAATACCTCCTGCAGGCTCAGCTGGACAAAAAAGAATCCCAAATCGCCGACCTTGAGGAGAACATCAAGACCCAGCAAGCAGAAACTTCCAAGGCGAAAGAGGAACTGACTGGCGCTTTAGCGGCCATGGAACAACTGAAGGAAAGCTTCAAGAATGAGCGTCTAGGCTGGTTTGCAAAAAAACAACTTTGCTGAAGAAAGCTGAAGATGCTGGCACAGCCCTTAAACCGGTGGCGGAAGAGTTAACCAGCTTGAAACAACAAATAAATGCTATGACTGCTGCTGTCTTTGGTAAGTAACTTCTTCACAACCTTCGAAATTTCATTATTCCATAAATCACCGGTTTACCGATGTCTGTGATTATGCAGGATCTCGCATTACGCATCTGGGGTCCGATATGCAGAAGAAGTTGAAGGCTGCCTATACACTGATAGAGAAACTGTATACCGGCGCACAACGGATTATCTACACAGCTTCTTACAATAAACCGCCCCCAACTTTGATCAAGGATACTTTAGAGAGGCTGTCGATGATGCCCGCCCGGCTTGAAGAGATAAAACGATCAGCTGCAAGGGTCGGCGCTCTTACCACACTGAATCCGCTGTGCTTGAGCATCCAAAGCGGCCCGCTCCTGAGCCATCCTGGTTTCCTCAGCCGCCATGTCCTCCTTGGCCTGAGCTATCTGATCTTGCAGTTTCATGACCTCCACGTTATGTTGATCTCGATTATCCGGGTTAACCTCAATGGTCAACAATGTCGTCAAGGCGTCCAATAAACCAGACAGGACTTGAGCCGGCGGGCGCGCGGGGCCTCCTGCCCTGGCTGCCGATCCGGAAATCATCGCCGCAGCAATTGAGGAGTGTTGCGTGGGCTGCATATCGGCCATGAAGATCGCAACCCGGTTTGGCGAATCAAGGGGGTCCGAAATACTGTCACCATCGGAACAGCCCCCAAAACGGCCATCTGGCAGTTGGTACAATGACTCGGTCTCATCGGTGGATGACTAGCCATATGAATAGACAACTGTCTCACTGTCGGATACCGGTTCAGATTCTACACCATTGATGAATCCTACGAAAGCACGCTTCATGGCGGGTTGAACTCGGGCAGGTCCTGCACACTGAGCCGTCTCGATGAGGTCGGCGCAGATGTCTAGCTCAGGGCCCGGTTCGCCGATCTTGCCGATGAAGACATGAATTCCTCCGAAGGGGACCCAGTACCCGTACTCGATTGAGTCGGTGTCGAGGCCCCAGCATGCGTCGTCGATGTAGAGCTTACCGCGACGACTCTTGGTCATCCGGCCCACTGTGTATCCCTTGAGCCCTTCGAAATTGTCCTCTAAGAACTTGAAACCATCATGCGATAGCCCCATGGTGGGCGCCAACTGTCGTGGAATTGTCACGTCAGATGTCCTAGTGTGAGGACTTAGTCGTGGACCCATCGCAACGAGATTAGCTTAAAGGGGTTAAACCGGACAAAGGACACGGGGAGTTTATACTAGTTTGGCCCGTTGCGGTGAAGGTAAAAGCCTATGATCCAGTTGTGGTGAAATTGCTAGGGTTTCGATAACCAGGGAGCGAATATGCGTAACCTGGCTCTCGAGTTGTTGTTTCTTGTCCCTAAACCGCCGTCGGGTCGTCCCTTTATATACACAAGTTGACACTCGTCAGTCTACTGAATCCCGAGGCCGGTTCATAAACATGTCCGACTCGGTATCTATTATTTCCTACCTTACATTACAAGTTACACGCCCATGGCGGTTTGTGTCTATGGGCCCTAACCCGCCTCTGGTCTTTGGGCTTCCTTGTTAAGTTTCCTTCGTAAGTCGTCGTCTTCTATAACTTCATGGGCTTCAATATTAGTAACCTCTCTGAGGATAAACCGGCCCATCCTGGGCGGTTCATACCCACCAGTTATATCCCCAACAGTGACAAAAGCTTCAACATAGCATAGAAATTGATGCATACGTGATTGACGGGGGACCAATATATCTTAATGCTATGGTTGGTGTCGGTGTCAAAACCGGCGGATCTCGGGTAGGGGGTCCCGAACTGTGCGTCTAGGCGGATGGTAACAGGAGACAAGGGACACGATGTTTTTACTCAGGTTCGGGCCCTCTCGGTGGAGGTAAAACCCTACTCCTGCTTGATTGATATTGATGATATGGGTAGTACAAGAGTGGATCTACCATGAGATCAAGGAGGCTAAACCCTAGAAGCTAGCCTATGGTATGATTGTTGTTCGTCCTATGGACTAAAACCCTCCGGTTTATATAGACATCGGAGAGGGCTAGGGTTACACAGAGTCGGTTACAATGGTAGGAGATCTACATATCCGTATTGCCAAGCTTGCCTTCCACGCCAAGGAAAGTCCCATCCGGACACAGGACGAAGTCTTCAATCTTGTATCTTCATAGTCTTGGAGTTTGGCCAATGATGATAGTTCGGCTATCTGGACACCCCCTAATCCAGGACTCCCTCAGTAGCCCCTGAACTAGGCTTCCATGACGACGAGTCCGGCGCGCATATTGTCTTCGGCATTGCAAGGCGGGTTCCTCCTCCAAATAATTCATAGAAGATTTTGAATGCCAGGATAGTGTCCGGCTCTGCAAAATAAATTCCACATTCCACCGTAGAGAGAATAATATTCACACAAGTTCAATCTGCTGACGCATTTCGTGGCATGACGTCACACCACGGCCAAGCCTTTACTCGAATCATTTTTATTGTCCCACCTCAGCGCGTTTAGCGAAGCGGTTTCCTTGGCACGTCTTGTCAAAGCAGAGATCGTGTCCCCTTATTCTGGGATTCTCATCAATACGGACGTGGGTAACCCAACCGCGCCATTGATTGCGGCGCTTGGGAGATAAGCGAGTTTTACCGGGCTGGTGGGGACGCATAGTTTCGTCTGGCCATATATAAGGGGATAAGGATCCACCTTTTTACCTACGCCTTCTTCCTCCTTTGCTTATCCATCTCCGTGCACTCGAGCTCCAGCGCCCAAGCCCGCACATCTCACCTCAACCTTCTCCAACCATGTCTGGAGTGGGAGGCAAGTGGATGGCCTCCTCCGTCATGGAGGGGCACATCAAAAAGCTACGCACGGCCGGATACTTATCCAGCGATATTGCGCACCGGCTCCCCGACGAGGGGCAGCTCATCCCCACCCCCAGGCCCCATGAGAGGGTTGTGTTCCTTCCCCATTTCCTTCGTGGACTGGGCTTCCCACTCCACCCCTTTGTCCGGGGGCTCATGTTCTACTATGGCCTGGATTTCCATGATCTGGCCCCGAATTTTATCCTTAACATCTCGGCGTTTATCATCGTGTGCGAGGCTTTCCTCTGCATCCAGCCCCATTTCGACTTATGGCTAAAGACTTTTAATGTCAAGCCGAAGGTAGTGGGTGGCAGCCAAGCGGAGTGCGGAGGCGCCATGGTGGGCAAGATGCCCAACGTCACCTGGCTCGAGGGCTCCTTCGTGGAAACCATCAAAGGGTGGCAATCGGGGTGGTTCTACATCACCAAGCCGCGTGACCCTGAATGGGCAACGGCCCCCGAATTCAGATCTGGTATCCCCACGTGGCTCACCTCCTGGAAAGAGAAGGGCCTAATGTGGGGCGATTCGTAAGAGCTGATCGGACTCCAATCCTGTCTCCAAACCCTGGTGAACAGGAAGCTCAAGCTTGTCAATGTAATCCAGGTCATGCTCATCCACCGGATTCTCCCCTGCCAACAGCGGGACTTCAACTTGTGGGAGTTCGATCCGGCACAGCACCAGACTTTGAGCGGGCTCTTCGACACTACGTACGAAGAGGCCTGGAGGGTGCTGTTCAAGGGCGCCGATGTGACAGCCCTAGAATATTGTTTGTAGATAGTTGCATCTTCATCCAGGCATCATATTTAAATTTCTGAAACATGAATTGAGGATTGTTGAAGCCTCAAAACTTTAATTAAAAGTAGGGCAAAAGAACCCTGGAAAATGCATTCAATGATTCCAAAATGGCCTTAACTAATGTTGGTTATATTTTGGCCAGGGTTTTACACCAAACCAAAAATAATGAACATTTTTGAGGAATATTTTGAGCATTGAATTTAAATCATATTCTATTTGAATTTGGAATTATATTCATAATATATAATGAATATATTTTCAAATGACCTGAGATATTTTTTTTGTATTTGTGAAAAAAGTCCATTAAGTGACTTAAAATATCCAGGGGAGTTTTGGCACTGTTTTCAAATTTGTTTGAATTTGAATTCAGTGGCAATTAAATAAAAAACAAAGCAGAACAGAAATAAAAAAAAAAGAACAGAAACTTACCTGGACTCACCTGGCGCTCACCGAAGCCACCTGGACGGCCCAACACTTCCGGCCCAGCCCGCCACCGCTACTCCCCCCCCCCTATCGTCTTCCTCTGCCAGTAGGCAGAGGCGAGGCGTGGCGCGCGCCCGAGAGCTCCGGCCACCTCCTGCTTACCTGCTCGCCGCTGGAGGCACCCGAGGGAGCCACGCACTCCCCCTTGCCCC
>NC_041391.1:275786229-275811749 GCF_002162155.2 Triticum dicoccoides
TCCCCTCTCGCGCACACCACCGAGCGGAGCTCGCCGTCATCGTCGCCGTACCCGTGGCCACCGGCCACCCCTAGCCTCGCCGATGCGCCCAGGAGCTCCGCCTCGACCCCCTCTTCCTCCCCACCGATCCACGACCCTCCGGAAGCCCTGCATCGCCGCCAACGCGCCGTCTTCAACCTCTGGATCCGACGGCCCCCTCCGGTCAATTTGCGGCCTCAGCGCGTCCCCGGCTACACCGAGTTGCTCCCCTTTACCGCTGTGAGCTCCTCTTCGTTCTCCCCCTCTCCCCACCATCGATTGCATCCCCTAGCCGTTGTTTCTGTGATGGCCGAGAGCTCGCTGCCGCCGCCGTGAAGCTCGCCGTTGCTAGCGACCCCTGCTGACCATGAAGAGCACCTGGACGAGTTCGACACGTCCCGCAGATGCTTCCCAACCGCCTAGCTTGTTCATTTGCAAGCTGCAGCCCCGCGCCGCTCGAACCCGTAGCTCCGGCCGCCACCGTTCTGGTCGCCGCCGTCGACCCCGGCCTCCCTGTGCCCAGCTGCGTGCGCCCCTAGACGCGCGGGAGCACGGGCCCCCTCCTGGTGCCCTCAGGGTGCCCAACCGCAGCCTGTAGCGCCGCCTCGACCAACTCCGGCGAGTTCCCGCCGCTGCTGTGGTCGCCGGCATCACCTGCTGACGTGGCGCCGGTTAATTAGTGCTAATAACCCCGCTAAACACCCCCAAAGCCACTGCCATGTGGGCCCCTGCGCTTAATTAGGTTAATATAATTATTCTGTTAAATTAGTGTTAGTGCCGTGGACCCCACGTGTCAGCTTTGACTCTGGCCCAGTCATCGTTGACCGGTCCCACCTGTCATTCACTCAATCCAGACCTGAGACACTGACCAGTGGGCCCCACTGGTCAGGTTTGACCGGACCAGCCCAGTTGACTCTGCTGACGTCACAGTGACGTGGTGCTGACGCCATAAATCATTTTCTGGAATTATCTTAATTCTAAATATTCAGGAAATTCCAGAAAATGCCTAAAACTTCTAAAATTCATAGAAATTCAACCGTAACTCCAAATTAAATAATTTATATATGAAAAATTATCAGAAAAATTCAAGGAATCCATCTGTACCATTTTCATGCATGTTTGAACAATGTTTGTCCTCTGTTTTGGACAAAACAAATAAAGGGCATTTAAATAATCATATATGGAGTTGGAAACTGAATCATGTATTCAAACCAACTTCATTTAAATCATAGCTAGATGCACTAGCCCAAAACACATTCATATTGCCATGTCATAGCATGCATCATATTGTGCATTGCATTGATCGTGTTTCTTCTGTGTTTGCCGGTGTTGTTCCCCCTCGGTAAACGTTGTACCGACGATGTGATCGTTGACACTGATGAAGACTCAATGTTATCTTCAGAAGTGCCAGGCAAGCAAAACCCCCTTGTTCATTCCGATACAATCCTACTCTCTCGCTCCTGCTCTCTTTTACTGCATTAGGACAACAATGATTCATCTGTTACTTGCCGCGGTAGCTAAACCCCTTTATCCTTTGCATGACCTGTCATTCCATAGTAAATAGATGAAACCCACTAGTATGAGTAGGAGTTGTTTGAGCCCTGTTGTGCCTACTCATTCATGTTTGTTTGTCATGCCTGCTACTGCTTAGAGTTGAGTCAGGTCTGATTCATCGGGGATGAATCAGAGGTGTGTGAACATGTCCTACTATGTGTGAGCTAAGTGTGTGAACACGATTTGGTAAAAGGTATCAGTGAGAGGCCATGTAGGAGTACATGGTGGGTTGTCTCATTGAAGCCGTCCTCAGGAACTGAGTTCTGTGTTTGTGATCCATGATTCAGCTACTACCATGCATTGGGCCCTGAAATATGACCCCGCTCGACTTCTTATTCACCCTTGTCCTCTGTCCAGGAGTTGCAAGTAGTTTCTGGTGTTTGTAGTATGCTGGAGGCCGTGGACAGCGCTGACCGTAGGGGTGGGCTGTGATGCGGTAGGCACGTGGCCGGGTATACCGGGCGCCTGTTTGGTGTCACGGAACCCTGTTCACATCGTTTGGAGCTGTGAGCGAAACTCCGGCCGGATCTCCTCATGGATGGAACCCGAATAGGCGATAAACCTGGACTAGAGACTTGAGTGTTTAGGTAGGTCGTGGTCTACACCCACGTCGGCTTTCGCTTGAAGTCTGCCGAGCACATGTCGTGTGCAGACGCTAAGTGGTGGAAACATGTATGAAGAAGTACACCCCTGCAGGGTTAATATCATCTATTCGAATAGCTGTGTCCATGGTAAAGGACTTCTGGGTTGCTTATATCAGTTCATAGACAAGTGAAAGTGGATACTCTAAAATACGCAAGATAAGTGTGAGTGCTATGGATGGCGTTCTCGTAGGGAGACGGGAGCGGATCCATAGTGGTGTATTGATATGGTGAATATGTGGACTCGTGTGCGCCACCTCAAAAGAGTACTTGCAGTCGTAGTTTAGGATAGCCACCGAGTCAAAGCTGGCTTGCTGCAGTTAAACCCCACCATCCCCTTGGTTGATAATGATGCATATGTAGTTAGTTCTGATGTAAGTCTTGCTGGGTACATTTGTACTCACGTTTGCCTATTTTATGTTTTTGCAGAGAGACTTCGGTCTCACTAGTAGTTTCACGTGGACTTCGACGTTTAGCTTGTTACCTGAGCTACGATCTTGTGCCCTCGGCAGGATCTGGTAGATAGTCAGGCTTCTCAGCCCTTTTCATTTATAGATGTCTGTACTCAGACATGATAGCTTCCGCTTGTGTTTTGACTTGTATGCTCTGATTGTTGGGTCATGAGACCCATGTTTGTAATATCTCGCTCCTCGGAGCCTATTGAATAAATACTTGAATCGTAGAGTCATATTGTGATGCCATGTTGTATTTGCACATATCCGGCATATTGTGTGTATGTTATTGAAATGCTTGGTATGTGTGGGATCTGACTATCTAGTTGTTTATCTTTAGTAGCCTCTCTTACCGGGAAATGTCTCCTAGTGTCTCCACCGAGCCATGGTAGCTTGCTACTGCTCCGGAACACTTAGGCTGGCCGGCATGTGTCCTTCTTCGTTCCCGTGTCTATCCCTTCGGGGAAATGTCACGCGATGAATACCGGAGTCCTGTTAGCCCGCTACAGCCCGGTTCACCGGGGTCCTGCTAGCCCAGTGCTACAGCCTGGATTCATTCGCTGATGACCGACACGTTCGATGCTGGGTCATGGATGCCTGTCCCTGTAAGTTTGTGCCACTTTGGGTTTACGACTAGCCATGTCAGCCCGGGCTCCTTATCATATGGATGCTAGCGACACTGTCATATACGTGTGCCAAAAGGCGCAAACGGTCCCGGGCAAAGGTAAGGCGACACCTGTGGGAATACCGTGCGTGAGGCCGCAAAGTGATATGAGGTGTTACATGCTAGATCGATGTGGCATTGAGTCGGGGTCCTGACAGCCGATCCCGCATCCGCTACCGAAGATCACGGATTCAGCTCGCAGCGTCAGGCTGGCGAGGTAAGCTATACTATCCTTTACGGGACACTTTCTTTCCATAGTTTGACTCTACGTGGGATCTAAACTCCCATTACCTTTAACAGGCCTGGCAGAAGATGTCCGGACAGGTTAATTGTCCGGCTCCCCTTCCAGAAGACCCAGCGGATGCCCGTTTGACAGGGCTGCTGGTCCCGACGCCTTACGTGGTGCCGGAGAAGAAGGCCAAGAAGAAGACCATGGGAACCCGGAGGAGTTCCTGGCGCCAGGTTATCGGACTCGTCGTCCGACGACTTTGAGGCGGACTCCTCCCACGAAGACGAGGAGGAGAAGAAAGAGGCCTCTCCCCCAGCGGGGGGAGAGAAGAAAAGGAAGGCTTCCCCAACGGGGGAGGCCGAAGGGTCCAAGAAAGGAAGGGCCCTTCCCCCGGACTGTTCCACCAACGCCGTCGACGGCGACGAGGAGTGGCCCTCAAGGGCCAAGCCCCTGGTGAGATCGTAAGTGTCCAGACTCATGAATAACTCATAATTTTTCTTTTTGTCGCATAGTGTCTTCTAACGCCGCATACAACCCTGTAGTCCGCCCAAGGACGATCTCCCCGCTTCATCGAGCGGGTCCTTGGGTTCGTTGGATGTGAATAGCGCTTCACTTCCGACCGCCTCCTCCCCCCGTGACGCAGACGACGCCGAGGTAGGGTCCCAGAAGGGGACCCGCCAGGAGGAGGAGGCCCCGGAGGTGCCGCAGGGCAACCTTCCGGATTTTGGACTGGACTTCGCACCGGAACCTTTGGTGGTTCCGGAGTCCGGCGGGCGGCCCCTTCGTAAGAAGGGCAAGACAGCGACGCCGGCGGCCTCCGTCCAACTGGAGGCGCCGGATAGCTTGCTGGAGGCGCTCAACGGCGCTTCCATCGACGAGGAACACCGCACTATCATGAGTGCGGTGATTCAGAAGGTTCAGCTCGCCAAGAGCGGGCTGACCGAAGCCTGCACCAGCCTTCTAACAGGCTTTGAGGTAAGAATTTTTAAGATATGTAAAATAGTACCGCATAGACAGTAGCCCCTGATGCTCGGTTCGGTGTTCGGAAAGAAAAGCCGAACTGAGGATCTAAAAAGATATACGCAGGAGTCTAACACAAATATGTCAATATGGGAATGCAGGCTGCGCTGCTGACCTCTGCCGCACTGACTGCGGAGGTCAATTCCTTGAAGCAGAACCTCGAGCGGTCCGAGATCGAGCTCCGCCGTGCCAAGAAGCAGCTCGAGGACAAGGAAGGTGAGTAACACCTTGTTAAAGTTGTACCTTATAGAAAAGGATTTGGTTGCAAAAAAGAAAAATGACAAGAATAACATGGGTACTCCAGGGGCTACGAACGAGGTGGCGACCCTGAAGGAGGTGGTGTCCGTGGCCGAATGAAATGCGGCCTTGGAGCGCGCCGAGCAAGAGAAGCAGGAGGCGCGGGTGGCGGAGGTGCGGCAAGAGCTCCAAGCTCTCGTGGAAAAGCACGAGAGTTTGGAGCGTGACTCGAAGACTTAAGAGTCCGAGCTTGCGTCGGCTCTTGAAAGTGCCAAAGCCTCTAAGGCAGAAGCCCAGAAGGCCCTCTAGGAAATTGAGGCAGTAAAGAAGATAGCAGCGGGTAAGGCATTCTTCATGTAGAGCAAGCATGTAAAAGTGAATTACTTGTTACTTACCCAAATTCGGAGCTCTCCAGGAGCGTTTGCAGATCTGCCCCGTAGCATGTCCGATGCTGCCGCGTTCTACAGAGCCGAGGAGGGGAGCTCGACGGAAAAGGTGTTCTGGTCTCAGTATGCTGAGGCCGGACATCCAGTGCCCCTGAGCGACCAGCTGAAGCAGGTGGTCGAGCTCCACAAGGTGCCCGAACAGGCCATGAAGGGCCTCATAGTTCGGCTGTGGCCCAAAGAAGCCATGCCTGGGAGCTACTTTGGTCTGGTGCGGCAGCTGGTGGACGCCTGTCCATGGGTTGACGTCATCAAGCACTCCGCCTGCATTGAAGGTGCCCGTCGGGCCCTTGCCCGTGCTAAGGTGCATTGGGGCAAGATGGACGCCGAGAAGCATGTGACGGACGCGCCACCGCCTGGCAAGGAGTATCGCACGCCCGAGATGTATTATAAGGGTGTCCTGAAGGGTGCCCGCATTATTGCGGGTGAATGCTCCAAAGATGTAATTTTTTAGTAGACTCGCATTTTGTCATCCTGTGCGCTGAAAACTTTGTTCATATGCGCTAAGCAACGCTTGTTAATTTAAAATATTACCTTCTGTGTGGCCGTTTATCAAATCTGAGAGATGGCAAGTCGTTGGCTTCGGCCCCCATGCCACGAGTGTTGGGGTGTTCGGGATAAACTTGAGCGCTCTTGTTCCCATTTTTGGGTCCATCTAGGGAGGCGCTCAACACAACGAACGAGGCAATCGGACTTATAATGCTTGAACACTCTCACTTAGCCATAGAATTCTATAATTTTAAATTTCGGCGAAGCCCCTAGTGTTCAGAAGGCCGAATTCGGGGCGCTATCCACGCCTGGGCCTGACAAAGCCGGTTCCTCGCTCTAAGCGGCATAAGTCTTTAGGGACTCAAAAAAACCTCTCGAACAGCGACCGGCTCTCGCCCCATCATGACGGTCAGTTTTAGCTTTCTCCACTGAGGTGCTCAGCCCAGCTCAACTGGGGCACAATCGCAGTGGTTCTCCCAGCGCTACCTTAGCCGATATAACGGAACGTAAGGTACCAAAACATGGGAGCCGGGCAAACCCAACTATTGACCCAAGACATGATTCGGAGCCGATGCATATAATGCTATAAGTTCGGGGTGCCGCACTTGTGAAAGTGTTCGGACTTATCACACCATAATTTGGGGAACTTAAGCCCCTGGTGTATTTGGCCGTACCAAAGCGTACAGATGCAACATGTCATAATTGAACATATATATGAAAAGGAATGCAATGATAGGCAAAAAGTGATGCATTGTTTATTCGAAAAATACTGCAATGAATGCAGAACGATACAAATAGTGCAATAAGCAAGGGGTGGGACTATTTAACATGTCCCCCTCCAGGGGGAGGCTGCGGAATGGTGTATAAAACAGGTATAATGCTCGTAATGGAGACCACCTGGATACTCGTCGTAGCTTTTCTCCTTCCCTGGCTGTTGCATCGTGAGTTCGGCAGGTCTACTGCCGGACAGGGCTTCTGGGAAATGGAGTCCTGAGGATAAGAAAAAAAGAAAAAAAAGGATGACACATTTGGGAGCCCCTGGTGTGCTTGAGCCGCACTCTGGACCGGCCGTGGTCGTGCCCCTCCCCCTATGCCCATGGTATCTCCAGAGCGTAGTGATGTACGTGTGGTACTGGTCTCGCGATTTTGCGAGGGCTGCGGTTGGGGCCGCATTGCTACGCATGCTCGGAACGTGCCAGGTGGTCTTGTTGTAGGTTACTCCGGGCGCGCTTGACGGTGTCCGGTCGCTTAATGGCCGGACTCGAGAATTGCCTTAAGAGGCTGCTCTGCACTTCTGCCGCGAGAGCCGCTGTATGCTCCTCCATTCGGAGAGAGCGTTCAGTGTTTCCGTCGACCGTGATGACTCCTCGAGGGCCTGGCATCTTGAGCTTGAGGTATGCGTAGTGCGGCACCGCGTTGAACTTTGCAAATGCGGTTCGTCCGAGCAGTGCATGATAGCCGCTGCAGAACAGGACTATGTCGAAGATTAACTCCTCGCTTCGGAAGTTATCCGGGGATCCAAAGACCACTTCAAGTGTGACTGAGCCAGTGCAATTGGCCTCTACACCTGGTATGATGCCTTTGAAGGTCGTTTTTGTGGGTTTAATCCTTGAGGGGTCTATGCCCATCTTGCATGCTGTATCCTGATAAAGCAGGTTCAGGCTGTTGCCGCCGTCCATCAGGACTCTAGTGAGGTGAAATCCGTCGACGATTGGGTCTAGAACCAATGCGGCGAATCCGCCGTGGTGGATGCTGGTGGGGTGGTCCCTTTGATCAAAAGTGATCAGGCAGGAGGACCATGAATTGAACTTTCGGGCGACTGGCTCCATCGCGTATACGTCCCTGAGCGCACGCTTCCGCTCCCTTTTGGGTATGTGGGTTGCGTATATCATGTTCACCGTCCGCACTTGTGGGGGGAAACCCTTCTATCCTCTATTGTTCGGCGGCCGGGTCTCTTCCTCGTCATCGCTATGCAGCCCCTTGTCATTGTTTTTGGCAATTAACTTGCCTGCCTACTTGAACACCCAACAATCCCTGTTGGTGTGATTAGCTGGCTTTTCGGGGGTGCCGTGTATCTGGCACGAGCGGTCGAGTATTCGGTCCAAATTGGACGGACCCGGAGTAGTTCTTTTGAATGACTTTTTCCGCTGACCGGGTTTCGAGCCTCTAAATCTGGCGTTGACTGCCGTATCTTCAGTATTATCGCCGTTAATGTGGCGTTTGTGCTTATTGCGACGCACCTGCCATTGCTATCCTTGGTATCCGGACTACCAGAATTTTTGGTGAGGTTGTTACTGCGGGCTAGCCAGCTGTCCTCTCCCACACAGAAGCGGGTCATGAGCGATGTGAGGGCTGCCATTGATTTCGGCTTCTCCTGTTCTAGGTGTCGGGCAAGCCATTCGTCGCGGATGTTGTGTTTGAAGGCTGCAAGGGCCTCTACATCCGGACATTCGACGATTTGATTTTTCTTGGTTAAGAACGTGTCCAGAATTGTCTGGCCAATTCGTCTGGCTGCTAAATTATGTGGCTTAGGTCATCGGCGTCTGGTGGTCGCACATACGTGCCCTGGAAGTTATCAAGGAATGCGGCGTCCAGGTCCTCCCAACACCCAATTGATTCTGCTGGCAAGCTGTTGAGCCAATGCCGAGCTGGTCCTTTAAGCTTGAGTGGGAGGTATTTGATGGTGTGAATATCATCACCGCGGGCCATGTGGATATGAAGGAGATAGTCTTCGATCCAAACCGCGGGATCTGTTGTGCCGTCGTAGGATTCAATGTTCACGGGTTTGAACCCCTCGGGGATTTGATGATCCATTACTTCATCTGTGAAGCATAGTGGGTGTGCGGCGCCTCTGTATTGGGCTATATCACGACGCAGCTCGAGCGAGCTTTGTCTACTGTGTTCGGCCCGGCCGGAATTGCTGTGTCCGGCGTGATAGTTGTCGTCGCGCATCGTGGGGCTCCCACGCGATCCGTAGATCGATCTTGTTTGTCTTGCCTTATCCTCCAATATGTCTTGCAAGTCCGGCGCATTCCCCCGTGGCTTTGTACTTTTCGAGCGATGCCGGGGTGCGGCTTTAGTGGAGGGCCTAGAGGCCTCTCTGTCGCGGCCACGAGGTGGCCGGTCGGCCGTATTGTGCACTGGTGATGTAGGTTTATATGCTTCCTCCTCTAATCGGGGCAGCAGCTTGCGTTTGGGGTAGCTTTTGGAGGGGCGTTCGAGTTCAGACTCTTCGGCCGCAAGGACTTCAGTCCATCTGTCGGCTAGCAAATCTTGGTCAGCTCTAAGCTGTTGCTGCTTTTTCTTAAGGCTGCTTGCCGTGGCCATAAGCCTGCGTTTAAAACGCTCTTGTTCGACGGGATCCTCAGGCACGACGAATTCGTCGTCGTCGAGGCTTGCCTCGTCTCCAAAGGGAGGCATGTAATTATCGTCCTCTACCTCTTTGTCTGCCGCTCTCTCACGAGGGCTGGCTTCTCCATCCTCCTGTGCTGAATCTTGCTGGAGGGGGTTGTCTTCAGCACTGTCCGGGGTGTTATTATCTCCGGTGCCGGAATCTACATTCTTGCTGTGGCGGGATTTTGAGCGGCGCCGCTGACGCCGGCGCTTAGGCTGTTTTTTGGAGGGATCATCCTCCGCTGTTCCATCGCCATTCCCATCCTTTGGGATGTCCACCATGTATATGTCGTATGACGAGGTGGCTTTCCAGTGCCCTGTAGGCGCTGGTTCTTGGTCGTCTCTGGCATCGTCGTCCATACCGTCGATGTCTTCGGAGTCGAAATCTAGCATGTCGGTTAAGTCATCGACAGTGGCTACGAAGTGGGTGGTGGGTGGGTTTTGAGTTTCTTCGTCGTCTGCATCCCAACCGTCCTGGCCATAATCCGGTCAAGGCTCTCCTGATAAAGAGAGACACTTTAGCGAATTCAGGATGTCACCGAAAGGCAAGTGCTGAAAGATATCCGCAGCGGTGAACTCCGTGGTCGGCGCCCAATCGGGTTTGATTGGCAGGAGCGCGGAAGGTTCAGGGTCCCGAGAAGAGTCGGGCACCTTGGAGTCATGAGCTTCACAAGGGACAGGGTCGGTATTCGGCTCCATCGCCGTAGTAGCCCCCGAGGCGGTGTCTAGCCACCCATCCTCGATCGGTGCAGTCGGCTCCGAGTTAAGGGTCGGAGCGGACTCTTGTGCGGCCTCCAGGGCACTGTTCGGCAGCAGAGCCAAATCATGCCCATCGTGACAGTGCGGCGCGCTCGGCTGTGGCTCGAATCCGTCGAAGATCAAGTCTCCGCGGATGTCGGCCGTATAGTTCAAACTTCCAAATCTGACCTGATGGCCAGGGGCGTAGCTTTCGATCTGCTCTAGATGGCCAAGCGAATTGGCCTCTAGTGTAAAGCCACCGAATATGAAGATCTGTCCGGGGAGAAAAGTTTCGCCCCGGACCGCGTCGTTGTTGATGATCAAAGGAGCCATCGGGCCTATGAGCGACGACACAGAGGAACTCTCAATGAAAGCACCAATGTCGGTGTCAAAACCGGCGGATCTCGGGTAGGGGGTCCCGAACTGTGCGTCTAGGCGGATGGTAACAGGAGACAAGGGACACGATGTTTTTACCCAGGTTCGGGCCCTCTCGGTGGAGGTAAAACCCTACTCCTGCTTGATTGATATTGATGATATGGGTAGTACAAGAGTGGATCTACCACGAGATCAAGGAGGCTAAACCCTAGAAGCTAGCCTATGGTATGATTGTTGTTCGTCCTATGGACTAAAACTCTCTAGTTTATATAGACACCGGAGAGGGCTAGGGTTACACAGAGTCAGTTACAATGGTAGGAGATCTACATATCCGTATTGCCAAGCTTGCCTTCCACACCAAGGAAAGTCCCATCCGGACACGGGACGAAGTCTTCAATCTTGTATCTTCATAGTCTTGGAGTCCGGCCAATGATGATAGTTCGGCTATCCGGACACCCCCTAATCCAGGACTCCCTCAGTTGGGTTTTGCCTTAATGAATGTTAGTAGTTGCGGATGCTTGCTAATAGTTCCAATCATAAGTGCATAGAATTCCAAGTCAGGGATGACATGCTAGCAGTGGCCTCTCCCACATAAAACTTGCTATCAGTCTAGTAAAGTAGTCAATTGCTTCGGGACAATTTCACAACTCCTACGTTCACTTTTCCACACTCGCTATACTAACTTTATTGCTTCTTTATCTAAACAGCCCCTAGTTTTTATTTACGTGCTCTTTATATTCTTGCAAACCTATCCAACAACACCTACAAAGTCCTCCTAGTTTCATACTTGTTCTAGGTAAAGCGAATGTTAAGCGCGCGTAGAGTTGTATCGGTGGTCGATAGAACTTGAGGCAATATTTGTTCTACCTTTAGATCCTCGTTGGGTTCGACACTCTTACTTATCGAAAGAGGCTTCAATTGATCCCCTATACTTGTGGGTTATCAAGACCTTTTTCTGGCGTCGTTGCCGTGGAGTTATAGCATGGGGTGAATATTCTCGTGTGTGCTTGTTTACTTTATCACTAAGTAATGTTTATTTGTTGTTCTAAGTTGTTCTCTATCTTTAGTTATGGATATGAAACACGAAATACCAAAAAAATTAGGTGTACTTGCTACTCATGGAGATGGGGAACCTCCTAGAACCCTCGATGTTGGTTATGTGAAAAATATTATGTACTACTTTAATAATCCATAGAAAACTCCATCCAATTATGTAATGGGAGACACGTTGGATCAACGTGAATACTTTAGGGATTATCGCTTGACTCAAAAAGGGAAATTATTATGCGATCAAATTCATATGTTGCATTGGTATGCTTTGGAACTATGCTTGAGATATGATTATACTTGTTACTCTAGGATGAAGGCTCCACACCTTCCCTTTTCATGCAAACTAGCGGGTCCACCCGCGCATTTGCGCGGCTAGATTTTTATTATATTTAGTTCTGTATTTTAGACAACCATTTTTTGGGCATTTGAGCATCTCTTTCTCTATTTGATGACACCCTACATAGTATACCATACCATGTTCATGATGTATGCATTGACCGTTACATTGATGTAGTTATACCATTTAAATATGTTACATTGTTCTTACACTTTTTTTATACATGTCATTAGTAATTGACACTATGAAACAGTAGTTGTAGTCTCATGTCACTTGATTTTCTTCTGCTCGTCTAATTTTTATCCTTCAATAAATGCAGCAAACCTGATTTTACGATCTTACTTAGTTTGATTCCCGAAACCCCAACTATTACATTATCGTATTAGGTGTGACTATGTTTCTTCAAATCCTAACTATTAATTAATGCACATAATGTAAAATTACAATCCTTGAAGGCACTGATAGCTAGGTGGAGCTCGCGTGTACAACAGGCTTTTTGATTGATAAATATCGTAGTATGTATTCCCTTTCTATGTCATTGGTTTTTCAAAACCTATAATTTCATGCACAAATTTATTGTTTCATTATATGCAAGCCGCTTGTAATTAGTATGTGTGATCTAAGGATGACAGTGTACATTTAAAACAAAGCCTTAACTGTGATGTTTTTCCACCTTAATGAGGACTCGCTGGCCTTCTTGCTTTTTCCATATGATTTCGTTTTGCCATATCAGTCCACGTTACCGTTTTCTCATGGCATCTTCAAGCTTAAATTTGTTCGATGTTATGTATGGATGATAGGAAAAGTGCCTTCAAGGATGTTGGATGTTTGCTGGTCTATATTCATGTGTCAAACCATACTTTTGTTGGACATTGTTCCCTACTTAACCCTCAAGTCTTTGTTTCTATTTCCTGCGCGGTTACTGTCATACTTTCACGTGTAATAGTTATACCCAACAATCTTGTAATTGTGAAAAATACTTTTAGAAATTTCAAGCAAATCTTATCAAATTTTAATGGCGAATTAAACGGACATGCAAGACAAATGTTAATCACTAAAAAACATCTGAGTTTTGTACATTTAATAATATATTATTTTTACATGGGAGCTCGTCCACTTGTTCGACATTTTTCTCACTGTGAAGACATAGAAGAAAGGTTAATCCCGTTCAACGCGCCGTGTGGTGCAGCCATACTACAGAATCATTATTTCGTCTCATGATGCCTCGGCTTTGCTCCAGCTTAAGTAGTCGAGCCCGCAATACGATCGAAGCTGGCTGCTCTGCCGGTGTCGGCGTTGGCGTCACAGAAGATGGTTTTCACGTGGGCAGCACTTTCCACCTTCCATCTCCATGAGGGCACTCCTAATTGCTACCCTGCTGCTTCTCCAGCTCCACGGTGTACATGTCGGCGCATCGATTGCCACACCAACTGCCATTCATTGACGGCTAGTAAGCTTTCTCTACAACAATTACACCACGGATGGCCCATCCTTGCTTACCCGCCGCATCCTGCACCGCCCTTGTTCCAATTCTCGTCTTCCTTCTAACACACTGCTCTCGCCCAAATGATGCTTCTTAGCTTGTGTTTGTCCAAGCGATTGTAGTTTCAGGCTTTCAGCCGGTGGTGCTGTGGCAGGCCCGAAGGAGCTTGTCAGCTTCCTGGTCAATGGCGACCATGACCAAGAGTTTATCCTAGTTTTTCTAGTGCTGAACGGCACGGAAGACTGGTGCGTGCGAGTGTTGATGTGGAAGGATCCCACGGTGAGGCGGTCCACTTCGAGCAGAAGTTATCGTGTCCATGTTAGCTGTTTTTGTTTGTTGTTGTCGGTGTCGACGTTGCCGGCCTCTCCGTCACTCTCGTATGAGGTCTTGCATTTCGGATCATGTTAATCGTCGTCGTCGGCGTTGCCGGCCTCTCCATCACTCTCGCATGAGGTCTTGCGTTTCAGATCATGTTAATGGCCTTCTTCTTCTGGAGCTTGGTGTTGTCCTTTCCTGGCTCCAGCCCACTTGCAGTGGCGCCGACGTCGACAGCTCCACGGGCTCCGATGGGATCGCAGGCATGTGTATGTTGCCGAGTTGGAGCCAGGCCGAGGGACTTATGGTTATTTTGCTTCTCCTTTTATTCTATTCTATATCTCGCTGTTACCTACATCTGCACGTCGCCCTTATAATATCTTTACGTGTACATAATTACCATGGAAACTCTCCTTTCCTTTTATTCTATATTCTATTCTATCGTATCGAATAAGGATACATGCATTTATACGTACTTATTTTGTTTAAATCACAGCCGTTGTTTTTAAATAAGGATACATGCATTTATACGTACTTATTTTCTCTAAATCACAGTCGTTGTTTTTAACTCTTTTTTACTACAAAATCTGAGCCGTTCTTTTTCTATCGTTTTAAGTATATAATAGATTTAATAATGATAAAACCTTGACTTCTTATGCTAATGGTATATATGATTACTATGATGTGGAACAAATAGAAGAATTCGTTGCTTTTATGGGTGCTTATGAAATTGAATCTTTGTTTAAAGAGTGTGAATTGATGATGCTGTTTACAGACTTGAAAATTTTGCTATACTTAAATATTGCTATGAGAATTATGAATTCAATTCCGATATTGATGATTTTATTGAGAGAGTCTCCGCTGTCCAAGAAGAGACTAATATTTTGCAGGAGTCTATGGAATAAGAAATTGATGAAACTGTGAGCTCATTGGATGAAAAAGATGAGGAGGAGAGCGAAGAACAAAAGGAGGAAGAGCGGATTGATCACCCGTGCCCACCTTCTAATGAGAGTAACTCTTCAACTCACACATTATTTAATTTCCCTTTGTGCTTACTAAAGGATGGTTGCTATGATGATTGTTATGATCCCGTTGATTCTCTTGAAATACCCCTTTTTGATGATGCTTGCTATGTTTGTGGCCATGATGCCAATATGAATGATGCTTATGGAGATTAACTTGCTATAGTTCCTTATGTTAAAAATTAAATTGTTGTTGTTGCACCCACACATAATAGTCCTATTATCTCTTTGAATTCTCCAAACTACACTATATCGGAGAAGTTTGCTCTTATTAAGGATTATGTTGATGGGTTGCATTTTACCGTTGCACATGATGATTTTGATAGATATGATATGCATGTGCTTGCTGCTCCAACTTGCAATTATTATGAGAGAGGAACTACATCTCCGCCTCTTTATGTTTCCAACACGATAGAATTGCAAGAAATTGCTTATACTATGCATTTGGTGTGCATGAATTGTTCTTTTATGACATGTTGATGCATAGGAAGAGAGTTAGACTTTGTTGTTGCATGATATATGTTACTTTGTACTCACTACTAAATCACAATTCATTGTTAATTAAAATTGGCTTTGATATACCTTGGGATCCGGGTGGATCCATTACTTGAGCACTATATGCCTAGCTTAATGGCTTTAAAGAAAGTGCTGCCAGGGAGACAACCCGGAAGTTTTAGAGAGTCACTTATTTATGTTGTGTGCTTTCATAAAGTTTAAAAACAAAAAAAAGAAGGGAACCCAAAACTTTTTCAAAAAGAAAAGCGAAAGTGAGAAAGACGAACATTCTTAAAGTGGGAGCTAGCCTTGAACTTTGTTCATGCTCGCAGAAACTTTGTGAATCTTGTTTACAGAAACTTTTCAACAAAAATATTTATCCCCTTGTAAAATTCCATTGTATTATAAAAATAATGTGCCAAGCTTTGCCTTTAGGATGTTTACAATGCTTGTTGGTTTGTGCGGTGCAGGACTGAAACTTTGTCTATAGTGCTCGATTTCACATTTTTTACTGGAACGTCAAACGGTTCTGAAACTTTTTTAACTGTATTTCTATACGAATTGTTTATTATTTTTCCTAATTTTTGCAGAATTTTTGGGGTACCATATGTATGGTGAATGTTCAGATTACTATAGACTGTCCTGTTTAAGACAGATTCTGTTTTTGATGCATAGTTTGCTTGTTTTGATGAAACTATCAATTTCTATCAGTGGATTAAGCCATGGAAAAGTTATATTACAGTAGCTACAATGAAAAAACAAAATATGAATTGGTTTGAAACAGTACTTAGATTAGTGATTTGCTTTATTATACTAACGGATCTTACCGAGTTTTCTGTTGAAGTTTTGTGTGGATGAAGTGTTCGAAGATCGAGGAGGTCTCGATATGAGGAAAAGGAGGAGAGGCAAGAGCTCAAGCTTGGGTATGCCCAAGGCACCCCAAGTAAATATTCAAGGAGACTCAAGCGTCTAAGCTTGGGGATGTCCCGGAAGGCATCCCATCTTTCTTCAACAAGTATTAGTATGTTTTCGGATTCGTTTCATTCATGTGATATGTGCAAATCTTGGAGCATCTTTTGCATTTAGTTTTCACTTTTCTTTTATGCACCATGCTGGTATGAGATAGTCCATGGTTGATTTATAGAATTATCATTGCACTTCACTTAAAGTTTTTGAGTATGGCTTTATAGAATGCTTCATATGCTTCACTTATATCATTTGAAGTTTGGATTGTCTGTTTCTCTTCACATAGAAAACCGCCATTTGTAGAATGCTCTTTTGCTTCACTTACATTTGTTAGAGCGTGGGCATATCTTTTGTAGAAAGAATTAAAGTCTCTTGCTTCACTTATATCTATTTAGAGAGATGACAGGAATTGGTCATTCACATGGTTAGTCATAAAATCCTACATAAAACTTCTAGATCGCTGAATATGATATGTTTGATTCCTTGCAATAGTTTTGTGATATAGAGATGATAATATGTGGGAGGTTCTAGTAAATGGTTGTGTTTAGTAAGGATATTGGTGTTAAGGTTTGTGATTCCCAAGGCATGCACGTATGGTCTCCTAACTATGTAACCAAATTGGCGCGCATTGTATTTTGATTGTTTATCTTTGTGTGAAGGTCGGTGGCGCGCGATGGTTAACTCCTACCAACCTCCCCCCTAGGAGCATGCGTAGTAGTACTTTGCTTCAAGGGCCAATAAACTTTTGCAATAAGTATATGAGTTCTTTATGACTAATGTGAGTCCATCATTGCTAGCCTCTTCGGTACTGTGCATTGCCCTTTCTCACCTCGAGAGTTGGTGCAAACTTCGCCGGTGCATCCAAACCCCGTGATATGATACGCTCTATCACACATTATATATTACTCAAAATAGCCACCATACCTACCTATTATGGCATTTCCATAGCCATTCCGAGATATATTGCCATGCAACTTCCATCATCATCATATACATGACTTGAGCATTCATTGTCATATTGCTTTGCATGATCGTAAGACAGCTAGCATGATGTTTTCATGGCTTGTCCTTTTTTGATATCTTTGCTATGCTAGATCATTGCACATCCCAGTACACCGCCGAAGGCATTCATATAGATTCATATTTTTGTTCTGGATATCGAGTTGTAATATTGAGTTGTAAGTAAATGAAGTGTGATGATCATCATTATTAGAGCATTGTCCCAGTGAGGAAAGGATGATGGAGACTATGATTCCCCCACAAGTCGAGATGAGACTCTGGACTTTATGAAAAATAAAAGAGGTCAAAGAAGCCCAAATAAAAAAAGAGGCCAAAGAAGCCCACCAAAAAATGAGTGAAAAAAGAGAGAAGGGGCAATGTTACTATCCTTTTACCACACTTGTGCTTCAGAATAGCACCATGTTCTTCATATAGAGAGTCTCTTGAGTTATCACTTTCATATACTAAGTGGGAATTTTCATTGCAAAACTTGGCTTGTATATTCCGATGATGGGCTTCCTCAAATGCCCGAGGTCTTCATGAGCAAGCAAGTTGGATGCACACCCACTTAGTTTCAGTTTGAGCTTTCATACACTTATAGCTCCACTGCATCTGTTGCATGGCAATCCCTACTCCTCGCATTGGAATTAATTGATGGGCATCTCCATAGCCTGTTGATTAGCCGCGTCAATGTGAGACTTTCTCCCTTTTTGTCTTCTCCACACAACTTCCACCATCATACTCTATTCCACCTGTAGTGCTATACCCATGGCTTGCACTCATGTATTGTGGTAGGGTTGAAAAAGCTGAAGCGCGTTAAAAAGTATAAACCAATTGCTTGGCTAACACCGGGATGGGCATGAGGGGTACCTTGTGTTAAGAAAAGGGAGCATAAAAGACTATATGATTTTGTAGGGATAACGTTCTTTAGCATTGATATTTTGAAAGACATGATTGTTTAATTGGGATGCCCGAGTATTAAATTCTTTTATGTCAAATGATAGACTATTGCTTTGAATCACTCGTGTCTTAATATTCATGCCATGATTAGATATATGGTCAAAATTATGCTAGGTAGCATTCCACATCAAAAATTATCTTTTTTATCATTTACCTACTCGAGGACGAGCAGGAATTAAGCTTGGGGATGTTGATGCGTCTCCGTCGTATCTATAATTTTTGATTGTTCCATGCCAATATTCTACAACTCTTACATACTTTTGGCAACTTTTTATACTATTTTTTGGGACTAACATATTGATCCAGTGCCCAGTGCCAGTTCCTGTTTGTTGCATGTTTTTTGTTTCGTAGAAAACCCATATCAAACGGAGTCCAAATGGGATAAAAACGGACGGAGAATATTTTTGGAATATTTATGAATTTTGGGAAGAAGAATCAACATGAGACGATGCTCGAGGGGCCCACAAGGCAGGGGGCGCGCCCCTGACCCTCGTGGACACCCCGTAAGGCGGTTGCTGCTCTTCTTTTGCCGCAAGAAAGCTAATATCCGGAAACAAATCGTGTTGAAGGTTTCAATCCAATCGGAGTTACGAATCTCCGGGAATATAAGAAACAGTGAAAGGGCAGAATCAGGAACGCAGAAACAGAGAGAGACAGAGAGACGGATCCAATCTCGGAGGGGCTCTCGCCCCTCCCACGCCATGGAGACCATGGACCAGAGGGTAAACCCTTCTCCCATCTAGGGAGAAGGTCAAGGAAGAAGAAGAAGAAGGGGGGCTCTCTCCCCCTCTCTCCCGGTGGTGCCGGAATGCCGTCGGGGCCATCATCATCACTGTGATCTACACCAACACCTCTGTCATCTTCACCAACATCTCCATCACCTTCCCCCATTTATCTACAGTGGTCCACTCTCCCGCAACCTGTTGTACCCTCTACTTGAACATGGTGCTTTATGCTTCATATTATTATCCAATGATGTGTTGCCATCCTATGATGTCTGAGTAGATTTTTGTTGTCCTATCGGTAATTGGTGAATTGCTATGATTGGTTTAATTTGCTCGTGGTTATGTTGTTGTCCTTTGGTGACCATCATATGAGCGCGCGCATGGATCACACCGTAGGGTTAGTTGTATGTTGATAGGACTATGTATTGGAGGGCAAGAGTGACAGAAACTTCAACCTAGCATAGAAATTGATGCATACGGGATTGAAGGGGGACCAATATATCTTAATGCTATGGTTGGGTTTTACCTTAATGAACATTAGTAGTTGCAGATGCTTGCTAATAGTTCGAATCATAAGTGGATAGAATTCCAAATCAGGGATGACATGCTAGCAGTGGCCTCTCCCACATAAAACTTGCTATCGGTCTAGTAAAGTAGTCAATTGCTTAGGGACAATTTCACAACTCCTACCACCACTTTTCCACACTCGCTATACTAACTTTATTGCTTCTTTATCTAAACAGCCCCTAGTTTTTATTTACGTGCTCTTTATATTCTTGCAAATCTATCCAACAACACCTACAAAGTCCTCCTAGTTTCATACTTGTTCTAGGTAAAGCGAACGTTAAGCGTGCGTAGAGTTGTATCGATGGTCGATAGAACTTGAGGGAATATTTGTTCTACCTTTAGCTCCTCGTTGGGTTCGACACTCTTACTTATCGAAAGAGGCTACAATTGATCCCCTATACTTGTGGGTTATCAGATGTGTCTTTTTTTGTAGTGCGCTGTCCAAGTACTTCATCAAAAAACTATTTTCAATGAATTCCTAACTCGTGTCAAGAAATTTATGTTGGGAAACATAGCATGCAATTTCAAAAAAATTCCTATGCTCACGCAAGATTTGTCTAGGAGATGCATAGCAACGAGAATAGGAGAGTGTGTCCATGTACCCTCGTAGACCGAAAGAGGAAGCATTAGCTTAACGCGGTTGATGCAGTCGAACATCTTCTCGATTCAACCGATCAAGCACCGAGCATACAACACCTCTGAGTTCTGCACATGTTCAGCACGACGACGTCCCTCGAGCTCTTGATCCAGCATAGGGTTGAAGGAGTAGATGAGTTCTGTCGGCACGGCAGCATCGTGATGGTGATGGTGATGTGATCCGCGCAGGGCTTTGCCTAAGCACTACGACAATATGACCAGAGGAGTAAACGGTGGAGGGGGGCACCGCACACGACTAAGAACAATTGATGTGCCTAGAGGTGCCCCCCACCCCCGTATATAAAGGAGGGAGAGGGGAGGAGGAGTCCCACTAGGACTCCTAGTCCTAGTCGCCCCCCCCCCCTCCTTCTAACGAAGGGGGAAAGGGGAAAGGAGACGGGGAGAGAGAGGAAAGGGGGGCCGCGCCCCCTCCCCTAGTCCAATTCGGACTCCCCATGGGGGAGGCGTGCGCCACCTCCTCGTTGCCTCCCTTGCCTCTTGCCTATGGCCCATGAGGCCCATTACTTCCCCCGGGGGGTTCCGGGAACCCCTCGGTACTCCGATAAATTCCCGAAACACTCCGGAACCATTCCAGTGCCGAATACCACCTTCCAATATATCAATCTTTACCTCTCAACCATTTCGAGACTCCTCGTCATGTCAGTGATCTCATCCTCGACTCCGAATAACCTTCGGTCACCAAAACACATAACTCATATAATACATATCGTCATCGAACGTTAAGCGTGCGGACCCTACAGGTTCGAGAACTATGTAGACATGACCAAGACACCTCTTCGGTCAATAACCAATAGCGGAACCTAGATGCTCATATTGGTTCCCACATATTCTACGAAGAACTTTATCGATCAAACCGCAATGTCAACATATGTTATTCCCTTTGTCATCAGTATGTTACTTGCCCGAGTTTCGATCATCGGTATCTTCATACCTAGTTCAATCTCGTTACCGGCAAGTCTCTTTACTCATTCAGTAGCAATAAAACTATACGATCATTATGCTAAGCTAGCGGATGGGTCTTGTCCATCACATCATTCCAATAATGATGTGATCTCGTTTATCAAATGACAACTCATGTCCATGGATAGGAAACATAACCATCTTTGGTCAACGAGCTAGTCTAGTAGAGGCATACTAGGGACACGGTGTTTTTTCTATGTATTCACACATGTATCAAGTTTTCGGTTAATATAGTTCTATCATGAATAGTAAACATTTATCATGATATAAGGAAATATAAAGTAACAACTTTATTATTGCCTCTAGGGCATATTTCCTTGAATTTAAACTATTTCTAATCAATATTGTGCCATGCACACCGAGTTTTAGAAATATTATTATGATCCCACTCTTGTAAACACAAGCATCTTCGCTATCCTTTGGTGAAATCAAACTCTTGATTATTTCATTAAAACAAAGATTCCAACTCCATTATGCTTGCTTCTGTCCATTACTGGGTCTCTGAAGTCTGCACACTCCCTAGCATCCTCTGGGTTGACAAAATACTTTAGACTATATCACATACATGTCCTTGATTGTATTTGCATCTCATGGAAATCCTTTAGTGTCCATTTGTCATATCTCATAACTGAAATACATATTAGTTGCTAGTATAACCCGAACTGACTTTAAGCATCGCTACGGTGAGACAATCTCGTCGTAGTCAACTCCTTGAATTTCTTATAGCAATAAGTCAAGCTTTATGGATAGAACCATTTTCACTCGTATAAGTTTATAGTTCCATTCATATTCGTTAGACTCTGAGTCTTCTGGAGGGTTTATAAAGATCTAATCTTGAATCATTTATATGGATACTATCATAGATTATGTTGGCATTCAGCGACTTCCGAAGTCAGGGCCCATCAATGCTTCCTTGTGTATCGTAGGTATGAGGCCCTTAGATTTAATGTGTCTCAAGAGGAGGCCTCCCCACATATATGTAGGTGCGAGAAGGAGGAGGGGCGCCTCAAGGAGGGGGAATCCTTCTCCTCTTCCACTTGGTGGAAGAAGGGAAGGATTCATTCCCTTGCCCAATTCGGCCTAGGACCTGCCATAGGGCATGGCACCCCATGTGGGCCCCTGTGGGCCCACTAGGCGTATTCATCATGACAGTCCGTCACACTTTTCTTCCACAAGTAAAATCCCGGATATTTCAGATGTGTCCAGAACCCATTCCAATGACCCGAAAACTTCTCGTATATAGATTTGGACTTTTCGAAATCATGTTATAACTTTTTGGAATTACCATAACATTGTGGAACCATCCGAGACACTTCAGGAACTATTCGAAATCATTTAACTCATTTCTTTGATAATAAGGACTAGAACCAACTAAACCAACGGAGGATGGCTCTCCTCCCCTCTCCCCCCTCCCCCTCCCCCTCCCACCTGCTCTCCACCAACAATGGCGATTTCTAGCTTTTGAACCATGGAAAGCTTGCTGCATTGGGACTTTGCTCTGGGCCTAGCCCTTGCGGATCAGGTGAGAAGAAATTTTGGGTCTACAGTCAATTTCTCCCCCTCTAGAGACACCAAAGAGTTCTTTTTGGTTGTTTCTTTCTCCTCGGCTTCTTTCCGTCTCTTGGTGGAAGCAGTGGGTATTGCATTGCAATGTTGTCTTGGTGGTATTGCCTCTGGCTTCAAGGTGTCCCCGGTTACCTCACGATCTTTTTGCTTCTCGGTTGCTAATAACAAAGTGGGGCATTTTATCTATGGGCTCAAAGATCGTGTTTGGCCAGATTTTGTGTGTCATTTTGATCTATTCAATGGCCGTTTTGCCAAAGCTCATACTATTGATCACCATTGGCATGCTGATACGGAGTTGGTTGATATTGTCGATCGAAGAATTGCTCTCAAATCATCTCTTAAGTTTCTGACCCCGAAGGGCAAGTTGGATAATTCTTCTGCGAAGGTTCTTAGCAAATTTGGGCTTATTAAGCTGGATAATTGGAGTTTTTCGAACAAGAATGCTCATGAAGCTTCATCATCTTTGTATCCTAAGCAACATTTCCATATTCAATTGGGCTCTTTTCCTTCGGTCCAAAATCCCGACGTGGTTTCGGGTCTGGACAATTATCACAATGTGTTATTGGACCATTACTTGGCTCAGGAGCAATTTGAGGAAAATCGGGTCATTGAATACCTTGCTTTAGGAGAGTTTAATTGCCCTCTGAATTGGCCTTATGCCCCGCTCCCGCTTTGTTTTTTGAACTCGGCATTCAAATATGCCCCTCCTCACGAGATTTGGCCACCTAGGCTCAAGGTGCAACATAAGCTGGATTTAGCCCAAGCGCAATACTCGCAGCAGGATATTGAAAATCTTGCCACTAATTGGGTTGCCTTATGCTCCAAATGCCTTCAATGGGGGCACTCCCCGATCAATTGCGAGGCAAGGCTAATTTGCATTAACTGCTCAGGTCGTGATCACAAAGCATTTAATTGCCCCGAGTGTGCCATCGCTTCTGATTTAAATAGGCAAGTTCCATCAAACCGCAACCCCATGATCAATCCTACCAGATCTTCTGGAGCACCCTTTTCTGCTCGTTATCCTACACGTCCATACAAGCCGTCAATCCGCTGTGCTACGTGCGGCTTCTATGGCCACGTGGTGAGGGCTTGCAGAAAGCTGAAATTTCAAATGAAGTGGAGGTGGGTAGTCAAATATTTTCAGCCGACCCGTTCCCCCCTCACGCTCCGTCTTCCACCTCAAAATCCCAAAAGCCCTCGCTCTGCCCTGTCCCGTCAACATTGCCGTCACGCCACTCCTCCTCACCAGCGACCATGGCCAACTATCCTCTGAACCCTGTCCCCTTCCTCCCGCTGGGATTCACCGTTGAGCCCGGCCCGGCGGATCGCCTAGTGCGCAGCGGCATGGCGGTCGGCCCCATTGCTCCGCTCAACCATGACTACCTGGCTATCGCGGAATCCAACCACTATGTGCCTCTGCATCGCAGAGCTATCGTCTGCAACCAGATCGTCACGGCGCTCCATGAGTTGCAGTTCTTCACCACTGAGGTCAGTGATCATCCATTCGGGATTGGGATCTTTGGGTTTGCGGATTCGTTCATCAGAGATACTGCTGTGGCCACCCCTATTGAGCTCGAGACTGAAGATTTGCTGATCTCGTTTGTTCCTCACAATGAGGCGCTCAATAGGCGCACCACCTCTTTCGATCCGGAGGTCTGGTTGATGTTTTTCGGCTTCCCATATGATTATCAAACTGATTATTTTATCACTAAGGCGCTGGGTGGTTATGGCTCTTTAGTATCTTGGTACGATCCCAGGCAGGATCATAGGTTAATGCTGATCAAAGCTTGCGTCATTCATCTTCGTCTGATCCCCAAAAGCTTCATTGTCTGGCAACTTGGTGGGGCACGGGACTGCTGGACCGTGCAGGTCACCATCCTGCGTAGCAATGATTGGAATGGATTGTTGCCGGAGGTGTTGCCGGCTGGAGAAGAACCACCACCCCCAGATGGAAATCCTCATCCCCAGTTCGGGCCTTAACTCACGGCGGAGCATCTGTACCCGCAACAAGTCCATAATTGGCTGGTTCAGAATGGTGCGCCCCAAGCTGGCAACAACGTTGATCAAGGCCCGGCTCACAATGCTCACGACAATGGAGGTTGGGGTCATTGGCCGGCCACTCAACCTGTTCAGCTGCCCCCAATGCCCCCTCACTTGGTGAATTATTAGGCATGGTTGGCTGCGTAGGGTCTGACGGTTCAGCACGGCTTGGTTCCTGAAGATAATCTCATCGACAACGCTTTTCAGGATTGGAATGATTCTATCACAATCTCTGACTCCTCCAGTTCAACCCAGTCTGACCTTGGAATTATGTCGGTTATGGTTGATGTTGTTTCTGATTTTGATGTGGTTCCTGATTCCTTGTCCATTACAGTGAATGTTCACTCTCACGGCATTCGGTTTGGTTTGTCTGCAGATGGGGATGAGCTTCTGGCAATACTTTTGAATGATCCAATCCCCAGGCAGCATCTCAACAGTTTTATTTTCAGTGCTCTGCGACCGATCATTTCCACTATTGGTCCTTTGTGATGCCCGGATAATTATGCTATAGTGAACCTCTGCTAATGATGCCACGTCACCTCTGTTACTGTTGATAATCACGTTAGTTCAGAAACTGATTCAAATTCAAAATTCCAAATTCAAAATATGGCACACAACAAAAGTTTTCAAATATTGGAACTAAAATGTTCGGTTTGTTGCAAATAGTCCTTACTAAATGTTGGTGGAGAAACCCCACTTTTATAAAGTGTTTAAAACTCTGAAATGAGCAAAACAGTAACAAAACCAATTATTTAAAAGCTTTTAAAATATTAAACACTTACAAACTATTTTATTTTAGGTGCCAAGTTAATTGTGGTGGTGGCATATTTGTTAATACTAATTTAGGTACAACTAATGTATTTTATAAAACTAAGCTATTTTAAATATAAAATTAAATAGAAAAGAAAAGAAAATAAGAAAAAGGGAAAGACTAAAACAAAAAAATAGAAGGAACAACCCCCCCCCCATCTGGGCCTCGGCCCAGCAGGCCTGCGGGCCGCCAGGCCGGCCCACCCCGGTCCCCCTTATCCCCCCACCCGACCAAACCCTAGCCACTACCACAACCCCACTTCCCCCCACTCGCCTCTCCCTCTCCCCCCCTATCCTCCCGATCCCATCTGGATC
>NC_041391.1:275811815-275814471 GCF_002162155.2 Triticum dicoccoides
GCCGACCGCACCACCCGTTCCCCCCACGACCCATCGCTGTCGTCCTCTCCATCGCCAACTCGGCCCCGACCTCGCCACCTTGTCACCATCGACCGCCGGATCCCGCTTCCTCGCCGGATCTCCACCCCGCCGTCGCTCGTCCCCATCCTCCTCCTCACCGGTCTCCATTGAGCCTCACCGCCCCCTCTTCTCGGCAACGTTGGTGAGGCCCTGCCTCCCTTCGCTCTCCTACTCATCGCGCTGACAACCCGCGCCCGCCCGCGCGATGCGCGCGTGCCTCGTGCACATAGTTGTGCGCCTATTAGCACTCGCCCATGCCCCCACAGCCACCGTGCTCGCGCCCTGTTTAACCCTGCTCGCCCCCGGAGCGCTCCCATGCGCTCCCGTGCGTCCGTGCCGGACCCGAGCCCTGCAGCCGCCCAGCCACGGCGCATGTCACCGCCTGCTTTGCCTCTCGCTGCGCTGCTTCCGCTCTGCTGTTTGTTGCAGCTGCTCGCTGGCCAACGCCGTCGACCGCGCCCCGCACTAGCCTGCTCGTCACCATCACCATCGCCTGGTCCCTGCCTCCGGCCACGCCCTTGGCCGGCCAACGCCTCCCTGCCTCTTCCACCTCCAACGACCGCCTCTGCCCCCCAGCTCCACCAGGCTACAGCACGCCGAGCTCTACGGTGGCGCGCCGGCGCCATCTCCCACCAGGCGCATGCAGCGCCCAAGTCGGGTGCACCCCATGGGCCAGCGCCCATTCGGGTGTGCGTGACGCCTGACCCGCTATGGCCCCTAGGGCCAATGACATGTGGGGCCGCTCCCTCTAAAATGTTAAAAAATGATAATAAAAATAATAAAAATTAATTAGGATAATTATTTAACTTAATTAACTCTGTTTAGTTAACTAACTAAATCTAATTAACCTGCTAATTAAAATGTTAGCTGATAATTAGTGAACAACCTATGACATGCGGGACCCACACGTCAGCGATCCAGTCAACACCTCTGTTGACTGCTGACGTCATGCTGACGACATGCTGATGTTGTAATGCTATTTCCGAATTAATTTAATAATAATAATTTAGAAATTGATTAAAACTTTGAAAATTAATATAAATTAATTCGTAGCTCGGATGAAAATACTTTGTACATGAAAGTTGCTTAGAATGATGAGACGAATCCGAATACGCAACCCGTTCGTCTGCCACACATCCCTAGCATAGAAAACACGCAACTTTTCCCCTCCAGTTCATCTGTCCGAAAACGTGAAACTCCGGGGATACTTTCCCGGATGTTTCCCCCCTTCACCGGTATCACCTCCTACTGCGTTAGGGCACATCTGGCACCGTTACTTGTTATGTCATGCATCGTTATGCATCTGTTTGCATTGTATTCATTGCTTCTTCCCCCTCTTCTCTCCGGTAGACTACGAGTCTGACGCCGCTATTGGTGCCCCGATCGACTACTGTGTTGACGACCCCTCCTTCTTGCCAGAGCAACCAAGCAAGCCCCCCCTGGATCACCAAATATCGCCTATTCTTCTCTCTACTGCTTGCATTAGAGTAGTGTAGCATGTTACTGCTTTCGGTTAATCCAATTCTGCTGCATAGCCTGACATTGTTGCTAAAGTTGTTACCCTTACCTGCAATCCTAAATGCTTAGTATAGGATGCTAGTATTCCATCAGTGGCCCTACACTCTTGTCCGTTTGCCATGCTATACTACTGGGTCGTGATCACTTCGGGAGTTAATCACAGGCATATGCTATATACTTTATACTGTTACATTACTTATGATATTGTTCGGAGATGGGGGCTGAAGGGACAGGTGGCTCCATCCTGGTAGAGGTGGGCCTGGCTTCCCGACGGCCCCCGATTGTTACTTGTGGCGGAGCGACAGGGCAGGTTGAGACCACCTAGGAGAGAGGTGGGCCTGGCCCTAGTCGGCATTCGCGGTTACATCAATTAACACGCTTAACGAGATCTTGGTATTTGATCTGAGTCTGGACATTGGCATATACGCACTAACCAACTACGCGGGAACAGTTATGGGCACTCGACGTCGTGGTATCAGCCGAAGCCTTCTTGACGTCAGCGACTGAGCGGCGTGCGCAGGATTGGACCGTAAACCTGCGCTTGTATTAAGGGGGATAGGTCTGCTTCCGGCCGTGTTCGTAACGTGCAAGTGTGCAATGGGCGATGGGCCCAGACCCCTGCGCCATAGGATTTAGACCTGTAACACCCGGGTAATTAAGCTATAGTAATCCCTACTAATGATGCCATGTCATTGCTCTTACTGTTGCTTGCTAATCCTCACTGGCTTTCAAACATCCTTCAAGTTTCAAATCCAATTTAAAGTCAAGATTCAAATTTATCAAACATGCAAACAAAAAAATGTTCAAGTTGTTGCAAATAATCATTTGGTAATATTAGTGGAGAAATCAACTTTTTACAAAATGGCTAAATGCTCTAAAAATAAATAAAACAGAAAAGTTTTTGAAAAAAAGGGGAAAAAGGAACCCCCCTAATGGGCCACGGCCAACCTGGCCACCAGTCAGGCCGGCCCACTCCCCACACCCCTCACTGGGCCTCGGCCCAGGTAACCTCCAGGTCGGCCCAACCGCGCCTACCTAACCCCCCACTCCCAGAACCCTAACTCACTCGATCCCCACT
>NC_041391.1:275814798-275822422 GCF_002162155.2 Triticum dicoccoides
GCTCCCATCGTTTCCCACCACTCCCCTCCGACCGGATCTGGGCGAACGACCGATCCCGCGCCCCGACACTGGCCCCGACTACGCCGCCGCCCCTCGCTCGATCTGGACGCCGCCGAGCGCTGCTCGACACCGTCTGCCTCACCTTCCCCGCCACCGCTCCCCGAGACCGATGTTGATGTCCCTGTGATCGACTACATCGATGATGACCCTTCTTCTTGTCTGAGAAACCAGGCAAGCCCCCCCTTTGATCATCCCGATATCGCCCATTCTATACTCTCATGCTTGCATTAGATTTTGCTACTGTTATTATTTGCTCCTATTCTGATGCATAGCCTGCTTCTGTACCTGCTTATTGTTACCTACATGTTTATCCTAAACTGCTTAGTATATGTTGGATAGTAATCCATCAATGACCCCCACTTGTCCTTGTTGCCCCTGCTTCATCATCGATGCCTCGATCGACGTGATCGACGACCAGAGCCCGACACCTCACATCACATCACGCCCCTTTAGTTGCTCGACTCTGCAGAGCTACTATCGAGTGCCGAGGGTGATCCCTCATAACGCACTCCTGATGATAATTCTGTAGTGTAGCTATTCGGTCGTGGTCATCGAGGGTGATTTCCTCTTTCACCATTACCGATACGGCTCTGTCGTTCAACACCTCAAGTGTGAACCTTGAGGATGGTCCCTCTTATGTTCACCTTGATGATTACATCGAGTGGAATCCTCCGAGGGTGATTCCTTGGGTTTTCCCCTTTATGTCTGGACACACAGTTACCTTGACTTTACTGGAGACCGTTGTGAAGGCCGGGCGGGCCCGGAGAGCACCGGTGCGATGTGACAGTGGCGGCTGGCTGTATAGCGGTATCACCCGGGAGGGGGTGATAGCTCCGGACTTGTCCCGACAGCCGTCACTCTTGTTAATAATGCACTAACAGGTTTGGGTATTTGTTCTGAGTTGGCCTCTGGCCTTTACGCACCAACCACCACGCGAGAATAGTTATGGGCCTCGACGTCGCAGTATCAGCCGAAGCTTTGTCGGACGTCCAGTTCAGCATTGTGGGCCTGTCGGGCCAGTCCCATCCAGTATGAGGTGGTGCTCGTCCCAACTCGTCGCACAATGACCCGGAGTGCAACGGGCGATGGGCCCAGACCCCGGAGTGCTTAGGAGGTAGACCGGCGGGGACCTCTCTGCTGAGCCTAGGTAGGGCTGCGACGTGTTGATCTTCCGAGGCCGGGCATTGACCCCAGAAAGGTGTGTCCGGCCAACGTGATCGAGCGTGTTGGAAAACGTGGTGCACACCTGCAGGGAAGATTATCTATTAATAGTCATGTCCACGGTAACGGACGTTTAGACTTATATCCTGATCTTATACAACTACAAATGGATACTTGAGATATGTGGCTCCGGGATTGCTTTCTTGCCGGGAGTCGAGGAAGGATCTCTGGGCATTAATGTTACAACATGCTTGTTAATTATAAACTGCTATTCTTTACTCTTCTACATGCTGCAAGATCCTCGGAGCTGCGTGAAGATGCTAGTCTTCGATAGGCTAGGCCCTCCCCCTCTATTCTGGCATTCTGTAGTTCAGTCCACAGATACAAACCTTCCATTTGATACCAATGCATACTTAGTATAGATCTGATGCTTGCGAGTACTTTGGATGAGTACTCACGGTTGCTTTGCTCCCCCTTTCCCCCCTTCTTTCTTCTTTCTGGTTGTTGCAACCAGATGGTGGATCCCTAGAGCCAGATGCCACCGCCGATGGATGCTGCTACGTGAAGATCGTCGACGACCAGGAGTAGTTAGGAGGTCCCAGGCAGGAGGCCTTGCCTCTTCGATCGTTGTTGCTTTTGTGCTAGCCTTCTTAAGGAAAAAACTTGTTTAACTTATGTCTGTACTCAGATATTGTTGCTTCCGCTGACTCTCTTGTGTATCGAGCTATGTATTCGAGCCCTCGAGGCCCCTGGCTTGTAATATAAAGCTTGTATTATTTTATTTGTATCTAGAGTTGTGTTGTGATATCTTCCCGTGAGTCCCTGATCTTGATCATACACATTTGCGTGTATGATTAGTGTACGGTCGAATCGGGGGCGTCACAAGTTGGTATCAGAGCCGACTGCCTGTAGGATCCCCCTTTCCAACTCCTTGGCCGAAGTTGAGTCTAGCGTTTGAAAAACGGTTTTACTAACATGGTTGTGTGACTTACGGGCCCAAGTCGCCATTGGGTGGTATTAGGATCTTTTACTCCTCGACCTTTACTCTGGGACTCTGATCTCTCTTCTATTCGGGTTAAATGGTTTTGCTAACTCTACCCTAGGTTCTCGTGATCACATCCACCCGGAGATTTGTATCTTGCCTTTCTTGAATTCGGAGCCAGGATCTGCTTCACTTTGTTCACGGGCTGCAGAAATCCTTCATATCGATGGCACCCTGCATCGTCCCCTGCAGATTCCTTGCTCTACTGATTTTCTCTGACGATGATGTAGCCTTTGCTATGTCTCGTTGTTGTATCCTTCCATCGCGTGCATGTGTGCTGCCTAGTATGTCTAGGATGATTCTCTTGTCCGAACTCCTACTAACAACGTGTAATTGGCTCTGTATATGTATACGTAAGTCTTTAATGACTACTGCTTTGTACATACTGCGCCTTTACTCATTGTTCAAGTTACGTCATGATGACTCCATACACCTGCTCCACCCCTGTTAAATTGCTTCCTGATGTTTTACCAGGATGGCCGACAATCCTCCACCTCCACCCTATATGGTCGCAATGATGCAGCAGTTTGAGCTGAATCATCGGTTTATGACTGGAGTAATGGCTCAGTTTCCAAACCAGAATGCTCATCAACAGCCTGCCCCAATAACACTGCAAGAATTCATGCGCCTCAATCCGTCCATTTTCCGCAACTCCACTAATCCTATGGATGCTGATGATTGGCTTCATGACATCCTGTTTGAGATGGAGTCAGCTAATGTTGCCCCTGTCAGTTATGTCACCTTTGCGACATTTCACCTGAAGGGTTCAGCTGCTCAATGGTGGGAAAGCCATAGCGGTATGCTGCCTGTAGAGACTGTAACCACTTGGCAGGAATTTCAGTTAGCATTCCGTGCACGACACATTCCTCAAGGTCTGATGGACCAGAAGAAGAAGGAGTTCCGCAAACTCTCACAAGGCCCAATGACTGTGGATGAATATCAAAGGAAATTCTTTGAATTATCTCGCTATGCTGTGGATGACATCTGCACCGATGCTCGCAAGCAGGAGAAATTTCGTGAAGGACTGCATCCCGATATAAAGCTCGCACTTGTTGCTCATGATTGTGCAGACTTTGCGACGCTTGTCAGCCAAGCTTTCCGAACTGAAACTGGTCTTACTGAGTACCAAGAGTCCCTCAAACATACTCGAGATGTTGGCCCATCCTCGAGTAAGCCTGCTCAGAAACGCCGAGTCTGGATCCCACACAATGTTCATCACCGACCTGCTCCAACACCAAGGCCGTCTTATGTTGCACCTCGTCTGCCTCCGCCGCCGAGACAACCAACGATTCAGGGTGGACAGTCCAATGTTGTAGCTCCTTCCCATAATGATGGCCTATGCCGCAAGTGTGGTCAGCCAGGGCACCGTGCTGCCAGCTGCCGCCCGACACAGAATCAAAAGTCACGAGCTCGTCAACCCAGAAACCCAAATGCCAGGCCGCCTGCACTCAGTCATGGTCATGTTAATCATGTAAAGGTTGAAGAAGCTCGACGGGACCCCAAAATTGTGATGGGTACCCTCCTAGTGAATTCAGTCCCAGCTTCTGTTCTATTTGATTTGGGAGCATCACATTCTTTCATTTCTGAAGCATTTGCACGCAAGCAAGAATTGTCGTTCGAGTATATGTACCCTCCACTAGTGGTTAGCTCTCCAGGGTCCAGGTGGGATACCTCGATGATAACCCACAACAACCACATTGAAATTGGAGGGTTAGTATTCACTGCTTCACTTATGGCCCTCAAGGTTTCCACCATAGATGTCATTCTAGGCATGAATTGGTTGGGTCCTCACCAAACCCTGATCGACTGTGCTGCTGAGACAGTCCAGCTCACTCACCCTTCTGGCCAGACTGTCCAATACTCAGCCCGAACAACTCAGGATGCCGAGAATCAGATCTATGTTTTCAATGCATTGAATGCTTCACCTCTTGAGGGAATAGAGAACATTCCAGTTGTTTGTGATTTCAAAGATGTCTTCCCAGAAGAACTTCCAGGAATACCCCCTGCTAGAGCTGTTGAATTCGTCATAGACTTGAAACCGGGCACAACTCCTATTGCCAAGCGATCCTACAAGATGCCGCCACATGAGCTCCTTGAACTTAAGGAGGAAATCGACAAATCTCTTCGCAAGGGATTCATTCGTCCAAGTTCATCTGCTTGGGGAGCACCTTCTCTCTTTGTCAAGAAGAAGGATGGTACGAATCGTTTAGTCCAAGATTACCGACCTATCAACCAGGTAACAATTCAAAACAAGTATCCGCTTCCTAGAATCAATGATCTGTATGACCAACTTGCTGGTTCCTTAGTATTCTCTAAACTTGATTTGAGGTTGGGTTACCACCAGATTCGGGTTCGTGAAGAGGATATTCCCAAGACTGCTTTCGTGACTTGCTATGGTTCATACGAGTACATCGTCATGTCTTTCGGCTTGACCAATGCTCCAGCGACATTCTCTCGTCTGATGAACTATATATTCATGGAATACCTTGACAAGTTTTTCGTGGTTTATCTGGATGATATCCTTGTATATTCCAAGAATAAAGAAGAACATGCTGAACACCTTCGGCTTGTTCTGGAAAACCTTCGAGAACATCAACTGTATGCTAAGTATTCTAAATGTGAATTCTGGCTTCCAGAAGTGACCTACCTTGGACATGTCATCTCCAAGGATGGTATTGCCGTCAACCCCGAGCGAGTTCAGGCTATTCTCGATTGGACTCCTCCGAAGAATGTCAAGCAAGTCAGAAGTTTTCTCGGACTCGCCAGCTATTGCCGTCGATTTGTCGAGAACTTCTCCAAGATTGCCAAGCCCCTGACTGGTCTGCTTCACAAGGGCGTCAAGTTTGATTGGACAGAGAAGTGTCAGGAAAGTTTCCAGGCACTCAAAGACAAGCTGACTTCTGCCCCAGTGCTTGCTCCGCCAGATACTAAGAAGGACTTTGTCATTTACTGCGACGCTTCACGACAAGGATTAGGCTATGTCCTAATGCAAGAGTGTAGAGTGATTGCTTATGCCTCTCGTCAATTGCGCCCTCACGAAGAGAACTATCCAGTTCATGACCTCGAGCTTGCTGCTGTCGTACATGCACTGAAACAGTGGCGACATTACCTTCTCGGTAATCCTTGTGAGATCGTCACCGACCACCAAAGTCTGAAGTATCTATTTACCCAGCCAGACCTGAACCTCCGTCAGCAGAGATGGATGGATATGGTAGCAGATTTTGACTTGCGTATTTCCTATAAACTAGGCAAGGCTAATGTAATGGCTGATGCTCTGAGCCGCAAGTCATATTGCAATCACCTCGAGGTTCGAAAAGTTCACCCCTCGCTTGTTGAAGAATTCAGAAAGCTGAACCTCCATATTGTTCCTCCTAGTGCACTTGCACCCCCTCCCCTAGAGTTTCAAAAGATGAACCTTCGTGTTGTTCCTCGGGGTTCTCTAAATACCCTTGTTGTCATGCCAGATCTCGTGGGCGATATCAAGACTATTCAACATTATGACTCTGAAGTCGAGAAGATTAAACGCTATCTCTCATAAGGAAAGCCCTCATTCTTCACTATTGCCGATGATGGTGCCTTGTACTTCAAGGGCCGCCTAGTGGTACCATGTGCGAGTGAAAACCTGAATCTGACTCCAAGGGTTATGAAAGAAGCTCGTGACACTCCATTGTCTATTCATCCCGGTAGCACCAAGATGTACCAAGACATTCGTCAAAGATTCTTGTGGTCAAAAATGAAGCAAGACATTGCTCGCTATGTTGCTGAATGTGACGTTTGTCGTCGTATCAAAGCAGAACATCAAAGGCCTGCTGGAACTCTGCAACCTATCTCTATTCCTAAATGGAAATCGGACCATGTTGAAATGGACTTTGTCACTGCATTTCCCAAATCACAGAAAGGTAATGATGCTATTCTTGTCGTCATTGACCGGCTTTCTAAAGTTGCACACTTTTTGGCCGTCAAAGAAACGATCACTGCTAGTCAGCTGGCAACACTCTATCTGTCCAGAATTGTTTCACTTCAGGGTATTCCGCTGGTAATCAGCTCAGACCGTGGCAGCTTATTCACTTCAAGATTCTGGGCAAGTTTCCAAGAAGCTATGGGAACTCATCTGTCTTTCAGCACTGCTTTTCACCCTCAATCGCAGGGACAAGTTGAACGTGTCAATCAAGTTCTCGAAGACATGCTTCGAGCTTGTGTCATTTCATTTGGCAAGAAATGGGAGGAATCTCTCTCGTATGCCGAGTTCTCCTACAACAATAGCTATCAAGCTAGTCTGAAGATGGCCCCCTTCGAAGTGTTATATAGACGAAAGTGTCGAACCCCTCTGAACTGGTCAGAAACAGGGGAACGTCCACTCTTCGGTCCGAATATTATCCAACACGTTGAAGAACAAGTCCGCGTCATTCTCGAGAATCTCAAGTCTGCTCAATCACGTCAAAAGAGTAATTATGACCGTGATCACAAAGATATGGTCTATCAACCTGGCGAAAAGGCTTATCTTCGAGTCACACCAATGAAGGGTGCACACCGCTTCGGGATCAAGGGCAAGCTAGCTCCTCGCTATATTGGTCCTTTCACCATTCTCGAAAGGCGTGAGAAGGTGGCATACCAGTTGGAACTACCGCCGAACCTTTCTCAGGTTCATGATGTGTTCCATGTGTCACAGCTCCGCCGCTGCTTCAAGGACCCAATTCGAGAAGTGGATCATGAAGTGCTTGAGTTGCAATAGGACCTCTCCTATAAAGAGCATCTGGTCCGCATTCTCGACCAAGCTGAACGTCACACACGTCAGAAGGCAATCAAGTTCCTCAAGGTCCAGTGGTCGCATCACTCTGAAGACGAAGCCACCTGGGAACGCGAGGATCGCCTGCGTGATGAATACCCCGAACTGTTTCCTTCTACCTCCTAAATCTCGGGGCGAGATTTCTTGTAGTGGAGGAGACTTGTAACACCCGGGTAATTAAGCTACAGTAATCCCTACTAATGATGCCATGTCATCGCTCTTACTGTTGCTAATCCTCGCTGGCTTTCAAATATCCTTCAAGTTTCAAATCCAATTTAAAGTCAAGATTCAAATTTATCAAACATGCAAACAAAAAAATGTTCAAGTTGTTGCAAATAATCATTTGGTAATATTAGTGGAGAAATCAACTTTTTACAAAATGGCTAAATGCTCTAAAAATAAATAAAACAGAAAAGTTTTTGAAAAAAAGGGGAAAAGGAACCCCCCTAATGGGCCACGGCAAACCTGGCCACCAGTAAGGCCGGCCCACTCCCCACACCCCTCACTGTGCCTCGGCCCAGGTAACCTCCAGGTCGGCCCAACCGCGCCTACCTAACCCCCCACTCCCAGAACCC